>NC_041388.1:521469947-521540321 GCF_002162155.2 Triticum dicoccoides
TAATATTCCCCAAACCCCCTCCCCCTGTCCTCCTTCACTCCATTCGCTCCGCCAAAGAAGCCCTCCCCGCCGTGCCGATGCGTCGGTCCAGTGGTTTGTCGAGGGGATGCACGGTGATCCTCTCACTCCCACGGTACGCTCTCGTAGACTACCATCCTCTAGCCGCGCCGCCACCGGTGGCGACGTTCTTGTGGACGCGCACGGCGGTCAATGCCGCTACCGCTGGCAGCGTTCGTGTGGAGACGCACGATGGTCAGATCTCCCACGGTACGCGCATTCCGGACTGAGGCCCCGTGCATGTCGGTGTAGCACTGAATGTTAGCTGATAGACGCTGTTCATCTCATTGTTTGTCGAAGAAGTTTATAGTCAATATAATCTGCTTAAGAAGCTTCCTCGCCCTGTTCTGCACTCAATCTGCTTAGCAGATATGGCATACCAAACCCGATTAGTTCCTAAAATATCCTACCGTATATTTATTGTGACGTAGATTGCCATGGTCTAGTAGCCAATCGGTTAGGTGAAATAGCTGTACACCGTTTTATACTCGATCTTTGTTGCTGCCATGGCCTTCGATACTTCGATGGCTGTGTGCTCGGCCTCATTGACTGTTGAAACAGCCTGCCATAATTTAGCACTGAAATCTGTTTGCTGAATTAGCTTTACATATATCTCGTTACTTAGATCTGCTCGTCCAAATATCTTGCCATAGCTTTAGACATCGACCTAGGTATTTTTTCTAGACCTTGTAAAAAAGCATATATGTTTTTCCTGTAATATCTAGTGGAAGAACTAATTTGTATGTCTAACAGATGGACATGACTTGGATAATTTCTGCTCGAAGATTCTCTGCTGCATATGTCAAGGGGGTTGAAAACTTCACGAACTTTATCAGAGCTGAGTACGGTGGCCCGAAATCAGATGTGCTCTGCCCGTGTAGCAGTTGTATGAATTCAGTTACAACACCCCAGTCAATTGTGCAAAATCATCTACACTTGCCTGGGATATCGGTCACATATACCAGGTGAGTTCATCATGGTGAAACTGTCAATGTCAATGCTACTGGCTACGTGGAACCAGTAGATCACCATCTTGATCTTCCTAATGCTTGGGTGGCAGAGGAGGAGGAGGTGGTGGTGGCGGAGCTAGTGAGTTTGACCAACATTGAAACAATGCTACGAAATGCTCGTGCATTTCATGAACTTTCACTTGAAGAAGAAAAATGGTGGGCCTGCATGTTGGAACAATGCAACATGGCTGTCACCCCAAGAAATAAGCTGTCAGTATTCTCAGCTATGGTCACCTTTCTTCAGCTGAAGACATCTGAGCGGATGACCAAAAAATCATTCGATGCGATGTTGGCTGCTTTCCGCAAAACTTTCCCAGATGCGTCTGAGCTCCCACACACCTACAGCAAAATGAAGAATTTCCTTCGTGCAATTGGAATCGGATATGATATGATCCATGTTTGTAAGAATAATTGTGTTCTGTTTCGGAAGGATTATGCCATCTTAAGTGAATGCCTGAAATGCAAATCATCAAGATTGGAAGATGGAGATGCTGCAAGAGGATTCCTCATAATGTTCTGAGACATTTTCCAATTACACCAAGATTGCAGAGGTTGTTTCATGATGCTGAAACAAGAGAGGATGTACTATGGCATTCTACCAACCAGGAGTACATAGATCAGAATGTAATGAGCCATCCATCTCATGGTAGTGAGTGGCAAAGCTTCTATCAGAAACACAAAAAGTTTGTTGCTGACCTGAGCAACATTAGACTTGGCTTAGCTTCAGTTGGTTCACCCATTTGGCCACCAGAGTGCCACATATAGCATGTGGCCAGTGCTTGTTATCCCTTACAACATGCCTCCAAATGTCTACACCAAAGAATCAAAATACATGATGGCCTTGCTCATCCCAGGTCCAAAAAGTCCTAGAAAGGATATTGATTTATTCATGGAGCCTCTTGTGGAGGAACTTTAACAACTATGGAAGGGTGTTCTCACTCGAGACCTATATAGCAGCCCACCAGCTGATTTTCTTTCTGCGTGCTGTTATAATTTGGTGCATTGATACGTCTCCATTGTATCTATAATTTTTGATTGTTCCATGCCAATATTCTACAACTTTTATATACTTTTGGCAACTTTTTATACTATTTTGGGGACTAACATATTGATCCAGTGCCCTGTGCTAGTTCCTATTTGTTGCATGTTTTTTGTTTCACAGAAAATCCACATCAAACGGAGTCCAAATGGGATAAAAACTGATGGCGATTTTTTTGGAATATATGTTATTTTTGGGAAGAAGAATCAACGCAGGACAATGCCCGAGGAGGCCACAAGGAAGGGGTCAGGCGCGCCCTGGGCCCTCGGGGCCACCCCGTAAGGTGGTTCGTGCCCTTATGTCACCGCAAGAAAGCCAATATCTAGATAAAAATCGTGTCCAAAATTCAGCCCAATCGGAGCTACAGATCTCTGGGAATTTAAGAAACGGTGAAAGGGCAGAATCAGGGAGCGCAGAAACAGAGAGACAGAGAGAGATCCAATCTTGGAGGGGCTCTCGCCCCTCCGCCTCCATGGAGGCCATGGACTAGAGGGGAAACCCTTCTCCCATCTAGTGAGAAGGTCAAGGAAGAAGAAGAAGAAGGGGGCTCTATCCCCCTCTCTCCCGGTGGTGCCGGAATGCCGACGGGGCCATCATCGTGTGATGACGATCTACACCAACACCTCCGTCATCTTCACCAACATTTTCATCACCTTCCCCCATCTATCTACAGCGGTCCACTCTCCCGCAACCCACTATACCCTCTACTTGAACATGGTGCCTTATGGTTCATATTATTATCCAATGATGTGTTGCCATCCTATGATGTCTGACTAGATTTTCGTTGTCCTATCGGTAATTGGTGAATTGCTATGATTGATTTAATTTGCTTGTGGTTATGTTGTTGTCCTTTGGTGCCCATCATATGAGCGCGCATGTGGATCACACCATAGGGTTAGTTGTATGTTGATAGGACTATGTATTGGAGGGCAAGAGTGACAGAAGCTTCAACCTAGCATAGAAATTGATGCATACGGGATTGAAGGGGGAGCAATACATCTTAATGCTATGGTTGGGTTTTACCTTAATGAATGTTAGTAGTTGCAGATGCTTGCTAATAGTTCCAATAATAAGTGCATAGAATTCCAAGTTAGGGATGACATGCTAGCAGTGGCTTCTCCCACATAAAACTTGCTATCGGTCTAGTAAAGTTGTCAATTGCTTAGGGACAATTTCGCAACTCCTACCACCACGTTTCCACACTTGCTATACTAACTTTATTGTTTCTTTATATAAACAACCCCTACTTTTTACTTACATGCTCTTTATATTCTTGCAAACCTCTCCCGTTACACCTACAAAGTACTTCTAGTTTCATACTTCTTCTAGGTAAAGCGAACGTTAAGCATGCGTAGAGTTGTATCGGTGGTCGATAGAACTTGGGGGGATATTTTTTCTCCCTTTAGCTCCTCGTTGGGTTCGACACTCTTACTTATCGAAAGAGGCTACAATTGATCCCCTATACTTGTGGGTTATCATGCATTCTTGATTATCCAGCTTTGGGCACTATGTCAGGGCGAACGACACATGGTTACAATGTATGTGTTCGCTGTGACAGGAATCTGTTGTCATACGCAATACTTAGCAAGATTTGTTACATTGGACACCATCATTTCCTTGCCAAGGAGAAGCTGCGTCCTACAAAATACCGAAGACATGTGTTCAATGCATAGCATGAAAACTGTGATGCGCCAAAGAGGCTCACCGCCGATGAGTTGCAAGTGGAATTAGAGAAGGTCGGGCATATTACGCCAGGAAACCATCCAAGTAATGGTAGCGGGAAAAGGAAGCGTGGGAGGGCAGAAGAGAGATTATTGTTTACCCGCAGGTCCACTTTGTGGAACTTGGAGTCTTGGAAAGATTTGGATCTACAGCATAATCTTGATGTGATGCACATCGAGAAAAATATATGTGAAAGCATTATCGGCACACTTCTTAATATTGAAGGCAATACGAAAGATACCTTAAAATCTAGGATTGATTTGACACATCTGGGTATCAGAAAGGATTTGCATCTGCAAGATGAAGATAAACCACGTCATATGGCACCAGCTTTGTATGTCTTGGACAGGGTAAAAAGAAAAGAATTCTGTGAGGTCTTGTCATGTATGAGATTCCCACATGGATTTGCTTCCAACCCTGAAAGGGGAGTCAGTGTAGATGGAAACAAGGTACAAGGGTTGAAAACTCATGACTGCCACGTGCTACTTCAAAGGGTTTTACCTGTTATCTTTAGAGGATTGGGCCATCCTGACTTATACAGAGCAGTTGCAGAGTTGGGACAATTCTTCACGGAACTCTGCAGTAGAAATATCAAGATAGATGCTTTGGAGCATCTTAGAGACAAGATACGAACTATCATATGCGACCTTGAGAAGATATATCCTCCAGCCTTCTTTGATGTGATGGTGCATTTGGCTGTTCATCTACCTGATGAGGCACTACTTAGATGTCCAATACAGTATGGCTGGATGTACCCTATTGAAAGGCGGCTAGGCACTTTCAAGGGCTATGTCAGGAACAGAGCTAGACCCAAAGGTTCCATTGCAGAGGACTACATTGCTACAGAAGCATTGACATTGTGCTCAAAATACATTGAAACAACTAATCACCTTAGCAAAGAGGTGGGTGAAGACAATCTCGGGCTCAATGTTTTCGATTATTCTGTTCGAGTTACAGGGAAGAGTCGACAAGAGGACAAACCTAAAGATTTGGATAAAATTGTTTGGTATGTGTTGAATAACTATCCTGAGATACCACCTTATATCAAGTAAGTGCTAAGTACTGTAGCTTATACACCGTAATCTACTAAACTTGCAGCAAATTCTTATATATTTAGATGTTTGACGCGATCACTATGTTGTGCAGAATGTACAAAAATGAGTTACGGCCACAAAATCCAAGAAACACGGACAAACTGGTTATGGCAGGATTTATGAAATGGTTCAATAGCCATGTAAGGTTTTGAATTGCATTGTCAGTTTTTTTAATATATTGAGTACATAAGATGATCAACTTGTCTTTTTTCTAAACATAGGTTTAGAAGATGCGGGAGGATGGGCAGGCAGTTGATGATGCCCTTTACGCACTAGCAATGGGTCCTGATACTCGGGTAAGACATTATGAATCTTGCGTTCTTGGAGATGTCCGCTACAACACGCTTGCACGGGACGAAGGCAGGAAGACACAAAATAGTTCCATCATGAGCATGGATACGCACGGCAGAGTGACAACTGAAATGTATGCTAACATGACAGACATTGTTCAGTTGCAGTATATCTCTAGTTTCGAGGATCATTGGTGTGTGGTTTTGTTGTGTTGTCGTTGGTATAACCTGTTTTCTAGGATCACAAAAGCTATAGCTGATGAATATTTCAAATCCATCAATGTCAAGGTGGTGTACCAGACCAATGAGCCTTTTATTTTGGAAAATCAAGCAACACAGATATTTTTCTTGGAAGAAACATTTGCACGTAGCGATGACTCGGGAGTATTGCAAAGGTTTGAGCAGAGGAATTCATTTAATGAAGTTGCACAACAAGATGATGCTTACACCGCTCCTGATGTACAAGATTCCACATATGTTCCTAATATCTTTGAGAACCATCACGTCAATGATGCTAGTGAAAAGATTGCCTGTCGTGTTGTGGACATACAAGAGTTGATCAAGAAGAAGCCAATGTTTGAGGACATTGAGGATGAAGAAGAAGAAGACACTATGGGGAATTACGATTCAGACTAATACACATGGCAAAGATGTTGACACTGCAGCTGTGGATGATGATTAGATTGCTTTTGTGGGATTTTCCTGTCAGAAGACGTTTTTTTATCTAGTATGTGAAATTGTGTTTTCTATGACAACTAAAACCTGATGAACGTGTTGTTTAGTATTTTGTTGTGAGAACATCACTAGTTATGTATGTTGATTTGTGTTTGGTGATTGTATGACGAGTAAACCACGATGACATAGCTGTTTAGTTGTACTCATATTTGGCTGTGAAACTTGAATTTGATGACATAGTTTGTTGTAGGACTGTAGTTTGCTCCACGTCTTCGAATGGGAACAAAGCTGACCTGACAAGGCCTCTGCTAATTTAATTATTGATTACAAAAAGGGCCTCTACTATTTATTTATTTATGAGCAAAAGGCGATACCCCCTGATATCCATTAATAGAAATTATCAGATGTTCACAACACTATGCCCCGCCTGCTACACATGTTTCATTCATTACTAGTTTCAGCATAGTGCTCATGTCATAGCCACTGAATAAATCACGAGTGCTACATACACTACAAATAAAGAGACAATCATCCTACAGAGCACATCGGTTTGGCTCATTATCTTCACAAGCTCTTTCATCTCCTCATTGTTGTCAAGGCCGTTCAACAGCTGTTGCTTGGCCATGATCAGAGGAACTGCATCTTTAACCTTCTGCTCTGCATCTTCCTCTTCTGACATTCATTAAGTTACTTGTCCAACACCCCAACCTGTTGGTATTGGGATTCCTTGGCTAACCAAATAATCAGCATTGTTGCATTCCCCCACATCAGCAACTTCCTAGAAATACAAATCACACAAATCTTCCCTTTTCTACGTGAATCAAATTGTAAGATCATCAACCAAACTATTAAAAAAATCAACAACTGAAAGCAGCAAAACAACAATTAAACATATTATTACCCCATGATTCGGGCATTTGTAGAAGACTCGACCAGGGTTGAGGATTGTGGTTGAGTTGCGATGGATGACTCTGCATGATTTGTAGCAGTTGCACCACACCAACGGCAGCGGGTTGCAATGAGCAACCGGCTGCAGTGCATGTGTCGGGGGGGTGTGATGAAACCCACAGGCGATGGTACGTGATACGTCTCTAACGTATCTATAAGTTTTGATTGTTCCATGCTATTACATATTCTGTTTTGGACGTTTAATGGGCATATTTATACACTTTTATATTATCGTTGGGACTAACCTATTAACCGGAGGCCCGGCCCAAATTGTTGTTTTTTGCCTATTTCAGTGTTTCGCAGAAAAAGAATATCAAACAGAGTCCAAACGGAATGAAACCTTCAGGAGCATGATTTTTGGAACAAACATGATCCAGAGGACTTGGAGTAGACATCAAGCAACCAACGAGGAGGCCACGAGGCAGGGGGCGCGACCTCCACCCTCATGGGCCCCTCATGGCTCCACCGACCTATTTCTTCTTCCTATATATACCTATGTACCCTGAAAACATCAGAGGGCACCACGAAAACCTAATTCCACCACCACAACCTTCTGTACCCAGTGAGATACCATCTTGGGGCCTTTTCCGGCGCTCCGTTGGAGGGGGCATTGATCACGGAGGGCCTCTACATCAACACCATAGCCTCTCCGATGATGTGTGAGTAGTTTACCTCCGACCTTCGGGTCCATAGTTATTAGCTAGATGGCTTCTTCTCTCTCTTTGGATCTCAATACAAAGTTCTCCTCGATTCTCTTGGAGATCTATTCGATGTAATCTTCTTTTGCGGTGTGTTTGTCGAGATACGATGAATTGTGGGTTTATGATCAAGATTATCTATGAACAATATTTGAATCTTCTCTGAATTCTTTTATGTGTGATTGCAAGTCTCTTTGAACTATCAGTTTGGTTTGGCCTACTAGATCGATCTTTCTTGCAATGGGAGAAGTGCTTAGCTTTGGGTTAAATCTTGCGGTGCTCGATCCCAGTGATAGAAGGGGAAACGACACGTATTGTATTGTTGGCATCAAGGATAAAAAGATGGGGTTTCTATAATATTGCATGAGTTTATCTCTCTACTTCATGTCATCTTTCTTAAATTGTTACTCCGTTCTTATGAATTTAACACTCTAGATGCATGCTGGATAGCAGTCGATGTGTGGAGTAATATTAGTAGATGCAGGCAGCAGTCGGTCTAGTTGTCACGGACGTGATGCCTATATACATGATCATACCTAGATATTCTCATAACTATGCTCATTTCTATCAATTGCTCGACAGTAATTTGTTCACCCACCATAATACTTATGCTATCTTCGGAGAAGCCACTAGTGAAACCTATGGCCCCCGGGTCTATTTTCCATCATACAAGTTTCCAATATATTTTATTTTGCAATCTTTACTTTCAGTTTATATCATAAAAATACCAGAAATATTTATCTTATTATTATTGTCTCTATCAGATCTCACTCGTCCAAGTGGCCGTGAAGGGATTGACAACCCCTTTATCGCGTTGGTTGCGAGGTTCTGGTTTGTTTGTGTAGGTACAAGGTGACTCACGCATGGTCTCCTACTAGATTGATACCTTGGTTCTCAAAAACTGAGGGAAATAATTACGCTACTTTGCTGCATCACCCTTTCCTCTTCAAGGGAAAACCAACGCATGCTCAAGAGGTAGCTAGAAGGATTTTTGGCGCCGTTGTCGGGGAGTCTACACACAAGTCAAGACATACCAAGTACCCATCACAAACTCTTATCCCTCGCTTTACATTATTTTCCATTTGCCTCTCGTTTTCCTCTCCCCAACTTCGCCTTTGCTGTTTTATTCACCCTTCTTCTGTTCGTCTTTTCATTTGCTTTGATGTCTTACTTGGCTCGTTTTCTCATTTAGTTGGAATAGTTTATTTATTGCTAAATAGAGAACCTAAGATCTATGGATCCTCATCCGCTTGCTAATCTTTTTAAGTGATCCAATTATTATGACCAATTGCTAGTGAGTTTTGTGCACTAGGTTATCTTTATGAAGTTTTGCTTGAAATTCGTGAATCTGAAAATTGTGATGAAGTACTTAATGGATTGATTCACGATGGATCTTTCAATAAAAAGTATGATTGCAATGATGATAGTATAAATTCTATTAATGTCAATTGTGCTTATAATATGCAAAACCCTAAGCTTGGGGATGCTAGTTTTGCTATGTCTACTACTTGTTGCAATGATCATGATTTGGGTGATTCTTCTTTTGATCTTCAAAATTTATTTAAGCCCCATGATGAATATGAGATTGATAATAATGTTTGCAATAATATTGAAAGTGGGTTTGTAAGAGTGTCAAATTTAGATCCCACATATTTGGAAAATTTATGAAGTTTTTGATAAAATTGGGTTTGGAGAGGTCATGACTTTTGTTAATGTTAATCCCACTATTTTGGAAGAGTGTCAACTTTGCATACATGTGGATCGTGTTAAGAATATGTTTTGTGATAGCTATATTGCTGAATTTGATTATGATCCTACATGTAATTATTATGAGAGAGGAAAATATGGTGGTAGAAATTTTCATATTACTAAATTACCTCTCGTTATGTTGAGATTGCTATTATTTCTTTCCGCTTCCTAGCATATGCTAGTTTTTGCTTGCCTTGATAATTGGTTTGCCTATAAGATGCCTATTCATAGGAAGTATGTTAGACTTAGATGTGTTTGTTATGTGTTTTATGATGCTCTCTTTGTGCTTCAATTCTTGTCTTTCATGTGAGCATCGTTGAAATCTTATGCCTAGCTATAAGGCTTTAAAGAAAAGCGCTTGTTGGGAGACAACTCAATATTTTTCCTTGATGTTATTCAATAAATAATTTATCTATACTCTGTTTTGGTTGTGTTTTTTGTGTTTAATTTGTGTTTGTGCCAAGTAGAACCGTTGGGAAGACTTGGGGAAAGTCTTTTTGATCTTGCTGTAAAAAACAGAAACTTTAGCGCTCGCGAGAATTGCTGACATTTTTTATTGGAGAGTGCCATTTAGTTAATTCTTTTTGAAAATGATTTATAGAAACCTTCCTCACGTCCAACAATTTATTTTAGAATTTTTGGAGTTCCAGAAGTATGCGTTGAAACAGATTACTACAGACTGTTCTTTTTTTGATAGATTCTGTTTTTCGTAGAAAAGTTGAAATATAGTAGGTTTAACACCAATATAAATAAAAAATGAGTTCATTATAGTACCTTGAAGTGGTGTTTTGTTTTCTTTCACTAACAGAGCTCACGAGATTTTCTGTTAAGTTTTGTGTTGTGAAGTTTTCAAGTTTTGGGTAAAGATTTGATGGATTATGGAACAAGGAGTGGCAAGAGCCTAAGCTTGGGGATGCCCAAGTCACTCCAAGGCAAAATCCAAGGACACCAAAAAGCCTAAGCTTGGGGATTCCCCGGAAGGCATCCCCTCTTTTGTCTTCGTTCATTGGTAACTTTACTTGGAGCTATATTTTTATTCACCACATGATATGTGTTTTTCTTGGAGCCTCTTGTATGATTTGAGTCTTTGTTTTTCAGTTTACCACAATCATCCTTACTGTACACACCTTTTGAGAGATACATACCTTTCTTCGCTTGTTTGCTTGTGTGTTCGATTGCTTGCTTGTCACGATGGCTCAAGATAATACTAAAATGTGTGACTTTGCCAATACCAACAATAATGATTTTATTAGCACTCAGATTGCTCCTCTTACCGATGCTGAATCTTGTGAAATTAATACTGCTTTGCTGAATCCAAACAACTTTGGATGCCGCTACCCATCTAGTTTTCTGGCCTTCCTAGTGAAGATGTCGCTACCCATCTAAACAACTTTGTTGATTTGTGTGATATGAAAAAGAAGAAAGATGTGGATAATGATATTGTTAAACTTAAGCTATTTCCATTTTCGCTTAGAGATCGTGCTAAAGCTTGGTTTTCGTCTTTGCCTAAAAATAGTATTGATTCATGGAATAAGTGCAAAGATGCTTTTGTCTCTAAGTATTTTCCTCCCGCTAAGATCATCTCTCTTATAAACGATATTATGAATTTTAAGCAACTTGATCATGAACATGTTGCACAATCTTGGGAGAGGATGAAATTAATGATACGTAATTGCCGTACACATGGTTTGAATTTATGGATGATTATACAAATTTTTTATGCCGGATTGAATTTGGCTTCTAGAAATCTTTTAGGTTCGGCCCCGGGAGGCACTTTTATGAAAATCACTTTATGAGAACCTACCAAACTCCCAGATAATATTATGGTTATTTATTATCAATGGCACACGGAAAGATCTACTAGTAAAAAAGTGCATGCAATTGAAGATATTAATGTTTTGAGTGGAAATTTTTTGCTAATAAGAGTGCTCCTACTGATCCTAATGATATGCCTTTGTATACTTTGATTGAGAATAATAATGAATCTATGGACGTGAATTTTGTTGGTAGGAACAATTTTGGTAACAACGCGTATATAGGTAATTTTAATATTAGGCCGTTTCCTAGTAATTCCTCTAATAATTATGGTAATTCCTACAACAATTCTTATGGAAATTATAATAATATGCCCTCTCATTTGGAATCTAGTATTAAAGAATTTATTAGTTCGCAAAAGAGTTTCAACGCTTTGATTGAAGAAAAATTGCTTAAGATTGATGAGTTGGCTAGGAATGTGGATAGAATTTCCCTTATGAAGGCGTGTTCTTCTAGTTTTTATGAGAATAAAAATGAAGATCTAAAAGTAATTGATGTGTCCCCTATTAAATCCTTGTTTTGAAATATGAATCTTGATAATGATGGGACTTGAGATGAGTCAACTTTAGTTAGAAGGCGTCCCAAAAATTCAGAGTTTTTAGATCTTGATGCAAAAATTGGTAAAAGTGGGATTGAAGAGGTTAAAACTTTAGATATCAACGAACCCACTATCTTGGATTTCAAGGAATTTAATTATGATAATTGCTCTTTTATAGATTTTATTTCCTTGTTGCAATCCGTGCTAAATTCTCCTCATGCTTATAGTCAAAATAAAGCTTTTACTAAACATATCGTTGATGCTTTGATGCAATCTTATGAAGAAAAACTTGAGTTGGAAGTTTCTAACCCTAGAAAACTTTATGATGAGTGGGAACCTACAATTAAAATTAAAATTAAAGATCATGAATGCTATGCTTTGTGTGATTTGGGTGCTAGTGTTTCCATGATCCCAAAAACTCTGTGTGATTTGCTAGGTTTCCGTGAATTTGATGATTGCTCTTTAAACTTGCACCTTGCGGATTCCACTATTAAGAAACCTATGTGAAAAATTAATGATGTTCTTATTGTTGCAAATAGGAATTATGTGTCTGTAGATTTCATTGTTCTTGATATAGATTGCAATCCTTCATGTCCTATTATTCTTGGTAGGCCTTTCCTTATAACGGTTGGTGCAATTATTGATTTGAAGGAAGGTAATATTAGATTCCAATTTACATTAAAGAAGGGCATGGAACACTTTCCTACAAAGAAAATTAAATTACCATATGAATCTATTATGAGAGCCACTTATGGATTGCCTACCAAAGATGGCGATACCTAGATCTATCTTCGCTTTTATGCGTAGCTAGGGTCATTAAACGATAGATCTTGTTCGGAGGCAACCCAATTTTATTTTTATTTTCTTGCTTTTTGTTCCTGTTTAGTAATAAATAATTTATATAGCCTCTGTTTTGTTTGTGTTTTTTGTGTTTAATTAGTGTTTGTGCCAAGTAGAACCGTTGGGAAGACTTGGGGAGTGATATTTAGTTAATTATTTTTGAAGATGATTAATAGATAAATTCCTCACGTCCAGAAATTTATTTTAGAATTTTTGGGGTTCCAGAAGTTTGTGTTAGTTACAAATTACTACAGACTGTTTTGTTTTTGACAGATTCTATTGTTCGTGTGTTGTTTGCTTATTTTGATGAATCTATGGCTAGTAATGGAGTTTATAAACCATAGAGAAGTTGGAATATAGTAGGTTTAACACCAATATAAATAAAGAATGAGTTCATTACAGTACCTTTTAGTGGTGTTTTGTTTTCTTTCGCTAACGGAGCTCACGAGATTTTCTGTTAAGTTTTGTGTTGTGAAGTTTTCATGTTTTGGGTAAGGATTTGATGGATTATGGAACAAGGAGTGGCTAGATTCTAAGCTTGGGGATGCCCAAGGCACCCAAAGGTAAAATCCAATGACACCAAAAAGCCTAAGCTTGGTGATGCACTGGAAGTCATCCCCTCTTTTGTCGTCGATCATCGGTAACTTTACTTGGAGCTATATTTTTATTCACCAATGATATGTGTTTTGCTTGGAGCGTCTGGTATGATTTGAGTCTTTACTTTTTATTTTACCACAATCATCCTTGCTATGCACACCTTTTGAGAGAGACACGCAGCATGCACATATGGTAAACATTGTGTAACAAATTTGAAACAAGAGGTGTTATTTGATTGTCTTCCTTATGAGTGGCGGTCGGGGACGAGCGATGGTCTTTTCCTACCAATCTATCCCCCTAGGAGCATGCGCATAATACTCGGTTTTTGATGACTTGTAGATTTTTGCAATAAGTATGTGAGTTCTTTATGACTAATGTTGAGACTATGGATTATATGCTCTCTCACCCTTCCATCATTGCTAGCCTCTTCGGTACCGTGCATTGCCCTTTCTCACCTTGAGAGTTGGTGCAAACTTCGCCAGTGCATCCAAACCCCGTGATACGATAGGCTCTATCACACATAAACCTCCTTATATCCTCCTCAAAATAGCCACCCTACCTACCTATTATGGCATTTCATAGCCATTCCAAGATATATTGCCATGCAACTTTCCACCTTTCCGTTTATTATCACACACATCATCATTGTCATATTGCCTTGCATGATCATGTAGCTGACATTGTATTTTGGGCAAAGCCACCGTTCATAATTCTTTCATACGTGTCACTCATGAGTCATTGCACATCCCGGTACACCGCCGGAGGCATTCATATAGAGTCATATCTTGTTCTAGTATCGAGTTGTAATCATTGAGTTATAAATAAATAGAAGTGTGATGATCATCATTAATAGAGCATTGTCCCCAAAAAAATATATAGTCCAAATAAATTAAGAAGGCCCAAAAAAGGGGCAATGCTACTATCCTTCTTCCACACTTGTGCTTCAAAGTAGGCCCATGATCTTTATGATAGAGAGTCTCTTGTTTTGTCATTTTCATATACTAGTGGGAATTTTTCATTATAGAACTTGGCATGTATATTCCAACAATGGGCCTCCTCAAGTGCCCTAGGTCTTCGTGAGCAAGCAAGTTTGATGCACACCCACTTCGTTTCTTTTGTTGTGCTTTCATACATTTATAGCTCTAGTGCATCCGTTGCATGGCAATCCCTACTCTTTGCATTGACATCAATTGATGGGCATCTCCCTAGCCCATTGATTAGCCACGTCAACGTGAGACTTTCTCCTTAATGTCTTCTCCACATAACCCCCTTCATTATATTCTATTCGACCCATAGTGCTATATCCATGGCTCACGCTCATGTATTGCGTGAAAGTTGAATTTTTTTTTAGATTACTAAAGTATGAAACAATTGCTTGGCTTGTCATCGGGGTTGTGCATGATGAGAGAATTATTGTGTGACGAAAATGGAGCATGACCAATCTATATGATTTTGTAGGTATAACTTTCTTTGGCCATGTTATTTTGAGAAGACATGCTTGCTTTGTTAGTATGCTTGAAGTATTATTATTTTTATGTCAATATTAAACTTTTATCTTGAATCTTTCATATATGAACATTCATGCCACAATAAATAAAATTACATTGAGAAATATGTTAGGAAGCATTCCACATCAAAAAATTTGTTCTTATCATTACCTACTCAAGGACGACCAGGAATTAAGCTTGGGGATGCTTGATACGTCTCCAATCTATCTATAATTTTTGATTGCTCCATGCTATTATATAATCTGTTTTGGATGTTTAATGGGCTTATTTATACACTTTTATATTATTTTCGGGACTAACGTATTAACCGGAGGCCCAGCCCAAATTGTTGTTTTTTTACCTATTTCAGTGTTTTGCAGAAAAAGAATATCAAACGCAGTCAAAACGGAATGAAACCTTCGGGAGCGTGATTTTTGGAACAAACGTAATCTCGAGGACTTGGAGTAGATGTCAAGAAACCAACGAGGAGGCCACGAGGCAGGGGGCGCGCCTACCCCCTGGGCGTGCCCTCCACCCTCGTGGCTCCACCGACCTACTTCTTCCTCCTATATATACCTACGTACCGTCAAAACATCGAGGAGCACCACGAAAACCTAAATCCATCGCCGCAACCTTCTGTACCCAAGAGATCCCATCTTGGGGCCTTTTTCGGAGCTCCACCGGACGGGGCATTGATCACAAAGGGCCTCTACATCAACTCCAGGGCCCCTCCGATAATGTGTGAGTAGTTTACCTCAGAGCTTCGGGTCCATAGTTATTAGCTAGATGGCTTCTTCTCTATCTTTGGATCTTAATACAAAGTTCTGCTCGATTCTCTTGGAGATCTATTCGATGTAATCTTCTTTTGCGGTGTGTTTGTCGAGATCCGATGAATTGTGGGTTTATGATCAAGATTATCTATGAATAATATTTGAATCTCCCCTGGATTCTTTTATGTATGATTGGTTATCTTTTTAAGTCTCTTTGAATTTTCAGCTTGATTTGGCCTACTACATTGATCTTTCTTGTAATGGGAGAAGTGTTTAGCTTTGGGTTCAATCTTGCGGTGCTCGATCCCAGTGACAGAAAGGGAAACGACACGTATTGTATTGTTTCCATCGAGGATAAAAAGATGGGGTTTATATCATATTGCATGAGTTTATCCCTCTACATCATGTCATCTTGCTTAAGGCGTTATTTTGTTCTTGTGAACTGAATACTCTAGATGCATGCTGGATAGCGGTCGATGTGTGGAGTAATAGTAGTAGATGTAGGCATGAGTCGGTCTACTTGTCACGGACGTGATGCCTATATACATGATCATACCTAGATATTCTCATAACTATGCTCAATTCTATCAATTGCTCGACAGTAATTTGTTCACCCACCATAATACTTATGTTATCTTGAGAGAAGCCACTAGTGAAACCTATGGCCCCCGGGTCTATTTTCCATCATACAAGTTTCCAATCTATTTTATTTTGCAATCTTTATTTTCACGTTATATCATAAAAATACCAAAAATATTTATCTTATTATTATTATCTCTATCACATCTCACTCTTGCAAGTGGCCGTGAAGGGATTCACAACCCCTTTATCGCATTGGTTGCGAGGTTCTTATTTGTTTGTGTAGGTACGAGGTGACTCGCGCGTGGTCTCCTACTGGATTGATACCTTGGTTCTCAAAAACTGAGGGAAATACTTACGCTGCATTGATGCATCACCCTTTCATCTTCAAGGGAAAACAAACGCGTGCTCAAGAGGTCGCAGTACGGGTGGCGACTTGGCGCATATCTGGTTATTGCCTGCTGAAGAGTAGGTGGACGAGAAGCCAACGGACATGGTTGCTGCAGCCAGAGCTTTTGATGCTAGGTAGAGTAAGTAGAAGAGGAGAAGCGAATGTTGGATATGTTAGTTTCATTACTTGCAGAGTAGCATAGCACCATATATAGTCATGGTCTAGGTTTGGATTCGAACCAGCTACATGAGCACGTCTCTCCTTTTTCTAAAACTCAGCAATGTCGATTTACTGGTACACTAGATTGTTCTGTACGCCCTCTCAAGTCTTTAATTTTCTTTTCTTTTTTGCGAGGAAGGAAGGAGGACAAAATTGAGAGTCCCTGGGACTCGAACCCAAGGCCTCTCGGTTGAATACCAAGGGTGCTAGTAACTTATGTGGCAAACGTTCTCTTGGAGGAGGATAGCAGATGAACGCATTTTCCTCGCAGTTTTAGTTGCGACACAAGATCGAACGGTCGCAGTTTCAGCAATGTTACTAGGCGAACGAGCCCAGTTTTTCTTTTCTTCCTATATATATAAAAAGTAAGCTACCTGCTATCGACTTAGTCAACAAACGATTGTGCCAACCTTGACCATTGGATTGACATTCAACGTCTTTCGTGTTTCTTCAGTCTCTTCTTCCTCCAGCCACCAAAGCCAAACCAGCGCCGGCGGGACGCTTGCTCCCGCCTCCCATGGCTGGCTGTGCTGCCGCGCACGCATCGTGACCACATTGCTCCCTAAAACTCTGCACATCTTCCCCGGCTACTGTTCGTTTCTGTCTGAGGCCTCACCATCGTCCTCCGCCTTGGATCGTTCGCCGCGGCGCTGCCCTCCGGTGTTGTCAACATGGTCAACAACCGAGAGGAATAAGGAGATGACTGTGCATGGTGAGGATGATAGTAGGGACCCAACTGCGCGCGCGGTAATTTTGTTTTTTCACGACAAAGAAGGGTATCAACTGGGTTGTGCGGGAGCTGTCGCCTGTCTAGCCCAGGCTTTTATTTCATATGTTTAGCACATGACCAGCCTAGTTTGTTTTTTTCCTTTCTGAAAATGGCTAGCATAGCTATTTTATTTTTTGCAGAATAACCAACGTCGGCCTATTTGCTTTTCTATGCGCTGCTGGGCCGGAAATCTTTCAAGACGAGGAGGGATGTATTTTACCTAGAAAATGGGCTATGAGTGATAATAAATGGGCTATAAGTAATAATAAATGGGTTGTAAAATGAAAAAATACAACAAACATGCAAGCAGTTCCAAAATACTTTTTTATTTTGGATTTTGATATTTCAAATTTCATTGTTTTTGTGCGGGTAAAATTTCATTGGATTTAAATCAAGGTATGTTTAGTTTTTAAATTAATTTGAATATGGCTAGAAATTTCGGGTTGTATGCTGTTTAGGACAGATTTGAAGGTTGACTTGTGGGTCTACTAGGTTGACGTGTACGAAAGGATTTGTCAACTTAGTCCACAAACGATTCTAGCAGTAGTGACCGTTGGATGTTAATCCAACGACCGTGCTACTTCTTCAATATCTGATCTTCTTGCTCCAGGTGCCCAAACCAGCACCGGTGGGACTGCCTACTCCCGCCTCCCGTGGCCGGTTGTGCTGCCACACAGGACGCACCGCCCCACCCTACTCCATTGCTGGCCAGGCCATTCCTCTACTCACCCACACCTCCTCTTATTTTCAGGCGATGGCAGCCCGACCAGTAAACCCTCGTACTACCCACCGCGTGGGCAACCACTGCCGAGTCTTCCCCGGCTCTGTCTCATTCCCTTCCTAGGCCTCGCCATTGTTCACTGCACTGGTGCTCTGTACATGGTTAATGAACGGCATCCATCGGACGTGGACTGTACGTGGAGAGGCTGACAGCTGGGTCCACAGCTGCACATACACTACTAGGAAAAGGCCTGTTAGTGGCACACCTATTTTGGCCATTCATGGCGCACTACGGGTGTGCCACTATCATCACGCCACTAGTAACAAGTACTAATGGCGCACCCCTGGTGCACCATTAGTATACCAGATAATAGTGGCGCACCACATAGTAATGGCGCACCACATATCTGGTGCGCCATTACTAACAAACTTTTTTCAAAAAAATTTTTTAAAAAAAAATTCAAATTTTTTTCATAATCTCAGGTCAATATGCTTAATCTATCCACCCCTAGCACCAGCTCACTAAACAGGCACTTGTTGATATATCTATCATATCAATCCTTTTAAACCTTGTTGATGTATATGACTTTGTTCATGTTCATGAGTGTGATGAAATTTTGAAAAAATATTTCAAACTTCCCGGTCATATTATGTATCATATTTTGAAAATTTTTTCCAAAAAAAATCGAAACCAATTTTTTTCTGTTACTAGTGGCGCACCTAGCAAATGGTGCGCCATTACTAAGTTTGATTTTTTTCCATTTCCCCCCCTCTAGATCTTAAAAGCCCCGTATCTTTCGTTCTGCTTGGTTTTTGGGGATTTCGAAAATCTTCAACATGGTTCCCCCATTTGAATTCGGATGTAAATTTTTGAGTAGATGATTTTTCATATAAAAAACTTATTAATCCGAGTTCGTATCCAAAAGTTATGCCCATTTTACTAAATTCCAGAGAGATGTCACAAATAAAGTCGAACTTTATATTTGTAAATTTTCCCAACAACTAGACCACATATCACATGGGAAACTTATTTTCTTTTATTTTTTTTGACATTTCCATCATTTTCTTTTATTTTTTCTAAAACTGAAAAGGCGGTCCACGCGGGGAGGGGGGGTTGCAAAGAAAGTTATTAATGGTGCACCTTCACAAAGTGCGCCATTACTATGTGTATGACTTGGTCAAACCTTGGTCAAAGTTAGTAATGCCGCACTTCGCATAGGTGCGCCATTACTATGTCAAACTTAGTAATGGCGCACCTACACAACGTGCGCCATTACATAGGTGCGCTATTACTATGTCAAACTTAGTAATGGCGCACCTACACAAAGTGCTCCATTACTTAGTTTGACCAAGGTTTGACCCAGTCATACACATAGTAATGGCGCACTTTGTACAGGTGCGCCGTTACTATGTCAACTAGTAATGGCGCATTATCCCCTGGTGCACCACTGCTAAATTTTTTTTAATTTTTTTTCAAAACTAGTAATGGCGCACCACACCCCAGGTGCGCCATTAGTAATATGTCAATAATGGTGTACCTGTATGTGGTGCGCTACTGCCATATAGCAGTGGCGCACCACATACATGGTGCACCATTATTGTCCATATTACCTATAGCCCTTTTTGTAGTAGTGATAAGGAAATGCCTCCTTATTACGCGCAAAATAATGATTTCTCCACCTGTCATCTGGGACCCACCAGAAGGGCCTCTATATTTCACGAAAAAAAATGTTCCCCCTGCTGACAGGTCGGACCCACCGGCTATATCTTTGGACGCAAGGAAGTGCCTCCTTATTACGCACAAAAATGAATACTCCCCCTGCTAGCAGGGACCCATCATAGTGGGAGGCTGACTTGGGCCTACTAAGTTGAATGGGATGGAGGGCTTTGTCGACTTAGTCAATATGAACGACTTAGTCAAGGAACGACTTCCATCGGAAGAGTACTCTACGTGGAGAGGCTGACAGCTGGGCCCATGGCCACAGCAATGAAGTGCCTCCTTATTACGCGGAAAATAATGATTCCTCCACCTGACAACAGGGATCCACCGGACGGGCCACCGTATTTCACAAAAAATGTTTTCCCCCTAACTACTGGGACCCACCAGCTACATCTTCGCACGCAAGGAAGTGCCTAACAGTTGGGACCCACCCGGTCGAAGCGTACGTAGCCTTGTCATTCTGGTCACGAATGTGTACGTACATACTGGTCGATGTAGAGGCACGCACAGGTGGTAGTAGAGGCGCGCACGTGTCGTAGTAGAGGTGCGCACATAGCATGTACACGTACGTACAGCGGCCAGGGTGCAAGAAAGTTAATATGACCACATACGTACATACGGGCAGGGTCTCGAGCGCCTACTCGCGGATACATACAGCCAGGGCTTGTGTACATGGTTGTGGCTGGGTCGGAACAGAGAGACTGCGTCATCATCGTGTTCATGGGGAGGCAATAGAATGTGTCATGTTCATCGGGAGGCAATGGGACGCATGCTGTTCATCGGGAGCCAACCGTCTTGGACGGAACAACCAATGGAAACGAGGCATGGCATATCGCAAAACAGAGGAAACGACCTTGGTTCGACCGGCCACGGTGGAAACGGGATCCTATTCATCTGGAGGGGTCTGGCGTACCGCAAAATAGAGGAAACGGACCTCCTACGGTGGAAACAGGGTCCTATTGATCGGAAGGGGTGTGGCGTACCGCAAAACGGAGGAAACGGACTTGTGTTGGAGCGCTATAGTTGAAACGGGGGTCCTATTCATAAGGAGGGGTGTGGCGTACCGCATAACAGGACTCCACGGAATACTGTTCATCTCCACCGTCGACCTCCTCCAGCCTCCACGGGCTCCTGTTCATCCACTGTCGACCTCCTCCAGCCTCCACCTGCGACTGTTCATCCATAGGCTCCTGTTCATCCAACCTCCACCGTGTGCTCCTCCACCGGCTACTGTTCAACCAGCCCACTCCACGGGGTCCTGTTCAACCTCCCCTCGACGGGCTACTGTTCATCCAGCCCTCCACGGGGTCCTGTTCAACCAGCCCTCCATGGGGTTTTGTTCATCCAGCCCTCCATGGGGTCCAGTTCATCCACCGGCTTGATCGATCTGGGTCATGTTCATCCAGTGGCAACTGCCTCTACTACCACGGGGTCCTGTTCATCCAACCACCCCACCGGGAACTATTCATCCAAACTCCCCAACAACACTCACTATTCTTCCAGAGGCAGCATCGATCGGCTTGAGTTAGTAGTAGTATCTAAGGAATCACTCGGGTTCAGTTAATAGCAAGGGATCGATCGATCGCTCGGGTTCAGTAACACGTAGCCTGCAGTGCAATTGCTCGGGTTCAGGTAGAGTGCAACGCCTCGCTTTGGTTCAGTTAGAGCCCAATGCCTCGCACACACGCGTGTACATATGAGAGAAACGCGCATCGCTCGGCCCCCGAGTACCCACCATAACCAGGAACTCCCTGATATTTTCCTCACCCTCGCTTTTACCACGGTTTTTTCCATCATGGACGGCCCAAAGAATGTCATGCAGCAGCGTCTTCGGCCCGCCCAGGATGATAAACCCATTTTCTGTCATGTTTTTTTGTCATAGAAGTTGGACCCCACCACATCTATGATGATGCCGGGTTTTGTCACAATTATCATCATAGAAGTGTCATAAGAATGACATATTTTTTTTTCGTTCGGCCCAAAATGTCACGGATGTGTCTTTTTTGTAGTGTAAGTTCAATATGTTGACTATGATAAGATTTTCTCACTCGTATCGATACTTAAAGTCTGTCCGAATCATGTTAGAAATTGCCACATTTTATGAAATCTGGTAAATGGACTTTCAAAAGTACATTCCTTAATGGATTTATTAAAAAATAGTTATATATGATACAACCAGAAGGTTTTGTCAATCCTAAAGGTGCTAACAAAATGTGCAAGCTCCAACAATCCATCTATGGACTAGTGCAATCATCTCAGAGTTGGAATATATGCTTTGATGAGTTGATCAAAGCATATAGTTTTATATAGACTTACGGTGAAGCATGTATTTACAAGAAAGTGAGTGGGAGCACTACAGCCTTTCTGATAAGTATATGTGAATGACATATTGTTGATCGAAAATGATGTAGAATTTTATGGAAAGCATGAAGGAGTGTTTGTTTCAACGAAAGACCTCAGTGAAGCTGCCTACATATTGGGCATCAAGATCTATAGAGATAGATCAAGACGCTTCATAAGATTTTTCAATGAGTACATCCCTTGACAGGATTTTTGAAGTAGTTCAAAATGGAACAGTCAAAGAAGGAGTTCTTGCCTGTATTGCAAGGTGTAAAGTTGCGTAAGACTCAAAACACGACCACGGCAAAAAATATAAAGAGAATGAAATCATTCCCTATGCCTCAGTCATAGGTTCTCTAAAGTATGCTATGCTGTGTACCAAACCTAATATGTACCTTGCCATGAGTTTGGCAAGGGGGTACGATATTGATCCAGGCGTGGATTCTTGACAGCGGTCAAAATTATCCTTAGAAGATTGAGGAGATATCCCTATAATGCTATATCATTGCTCATAGTTGAACTCGAGAGACAATTTTTACATATGCATCCTTCCATACAAAGGATTTTCCTAGAATTTTCTAATATTGAGCATTCTTCTGTTAAGCGAGCAGCGACCATCTTTTTCGATCATGAGTTCCGATTTATAATAAAAGAGGCCAATGAATATTTTGTGCATTATAGGGTGGATGCCGGCCGTCCTCCCATAGAAGCAATTCTTTACTATCAAGAAGATATTATGCGTTTACGATCTTTAGATCATGTTGCTTTTAATGAAAATCTTAGAAAAAAGGTTCCTACCAATGCTCTTGTTAATAGGATCTCTGAACTTAAAGATAATTTTGCCATCTAGAACAATGGGCTAGGTTTTTCCCTTGAACAAAGTCTCATGACTTTTTGCCAAAAGAATGCTTATAATGATGAATTGATTGTGCAATATGAGGGGCCAAAGGAGGAACCAATACCTCCCGAGATTGATCTTGGGGACTTTTGTACGATTAAATTTAGCCCTTTTGATTATTTTTGCTTGCCATGAAGGAAGATTGCTGCTGAACGTAGGGAGCATGAGATGAGCTTTCAAGATTTATCTTATCATTATCACGGCAATACCTAGATCTATCCTTGCTTTTATGCCTAGGTAAGGGCGTTAAACGATAGCGCTTGTTGGGAGACAACCCAATTTTATTTTTATTCCTTGCTTTTTGCTCCGATTTTGTAATAAATAATTTATCTATCCTCTGTTTTGGTTGTGTTTTTTGTGTTTAATTAGTGTTTGTGCCAAGTAGAACCGTTGGGAAGACTTGGGGAAAGTCTTTTTGATCTTGCTGTAAAAAACCGAAACTTTAGCGCTCACGAGAATTGCTGCAATTTTTTATTGGAGAGTGCTATTTAGTTAATTATTTTTGTAGATAATTAATAGATAAATTCCTCACGTCCAGAAATTTATTTTAGAATTTTTGGGATTCCAGAAGTATTCGAAACCTACAGATTGCTACATACTGTTCTGTTTTTGACAGATTCTGTTTTTCGTGTGTTGTTTGCTTATTTTGATGAATCTATGGCTAGTAAAAGAGTTTATAAACCATAGAGAAGTTGGAATACAGTAGGTTTAAAACCAATATAAATAGAGAATGAATTCATTACAGTACCTTGAAGTGGTGTTTTATTTTCTTTCGCTAACGGAGCTCACGAGATTTTTCTCTTAAGTTTTGTGTTGTGAAGTTTTCAAGTTTTGGGTAAGGATTTGATGGATTATTGAACAAGGAGTGGCAAGAGCCTAAGATTGGGGATGCCCAAGGCACCCCAAGGTAAAATCCAAGGACACCAGAAAGCCTAAGCTTGGGGATGCCCTGGAAGGCATCCCCTCTTTCGTCTTCGTTCGTCGGTAACTTTACTTGCAGCTATATTTTTATTCGCCACATGATATGTGTTTTGCTTGGAGCGTCTTGTATGATTTGAGTCTTTGATTTTTAGTTTACCACAATCATCCTTGCTGTACACACCTTTTGAGAGAGACACACATGAATTGGAATTTATTAGAATACTCTATGTGCTTCACTTATATCTTTTGAGCTATATAGTTTTTGCTCTAGTACTTCACTTATATCTTTTAGAGCACAGTGGTGGTTTTATTTTATAGAAATAATTGGTATATCATGCTTCACTTATACTATTTTGAGAGTCCTTTAGAACAACATGGTAAATTTCTTTTAGGTATATTAAAAACTTTCATATAAGTGCATTGAATACTAAGAGAAGTTTGGTACTTGATGAATGTTTTGAGATATGGAGATAATGATATCAGAGTTGTGCTAGTTGAGTAGTTGTGAATTTGAGGAATACTTGTGTCGAAGTTTGCAAGTCCCGTAGCATGCACATATGGTAAACGTTGTGTAACAAATTTGAAACATGAGGTGTTATTTGATTGTCTTCCTTATGAGTTGTGCTCGGGGACGAGCGATGGTCTTTTCCTACCAATCTATCCCCCTAGGAGCATGCGGGTAATACTTGGTTTTCGATGACTTGTAGATTTTTGCAATAAGTTTGTGAGCTCTTTATGACTAACGTTGAGTCCATGGATTATACACACTCTCACCCTTCCATCATTGCTACCCTCTTCTGTACCGTGCATTGCCCTTTCTCACCTTGAGAGTTGGTGCAAACTTCACCGGTGCATCCAAACCCCGTGATACGATACGCTCTATCACACATAAACCTCCTTATATCTTCCTCAAAATATCCACCATACCTACCTATTATGGCATATCCATAGCCATTCCGAGATATATTGCATGCATTTCAACCGTTCTGTTTATTATGACACGCATCATCATTGTCATATTGCCTTGCATGATCATGTAGTTGACATTGTATTTGTGGCAAAGCCACCATTCATAATTCTTTCATACATGTCACTCATGGGTCATTGCACATCCCGGTATATCGCCGGAGGCATTCATATAGAGTCATATCTTGTTCTAGTATCGAGTTGTAATCATTGAGGTGTAAATAAATAGAAGTGTGATGATCATCTATAATAGAGCATTGTCCCATGAAAAGGAAAAAAATAAAGTCCAAGTAAAAAAGGCCCAAAAAAGGGGGCAATGCTACTATCCTTTTTTGCACACTTGTGCTTCAAAGTAGCACCATGATCTTTATGATAGAGAGTCTCTTGTTTTGTCATTTTCATATATACTAGTGGGAATTTTTCATTATAGAACTTGGCTTGTATATTCCAACAATGGGCCTCCTCAAGTGCCCTAGGTCTTCGTGAGCAAGCAAGTTGGATGCACACCCACTTAGTTTCTTTTTTTGAGCTTTCATACATTTATAGCTCTAGTGCATCCGTTGCATGGCAATCCCTACTCCTTGCATTGACATCAATTAATGGGCATCTCCCTAGCTCATTGATTAGCCGCGTCGATGTGAGACTTTCTCCTTTTTTGTCTTATCCACATAAGCCCCTTCATTATATTCCATTCCACCCATAGTGCTATATCCATGGCTCACGTTCATGTATTGCATGAAAGTTGAAAAAAGTTTGAGATTACTAAAGTATGAAACAATTTCTTGCCTTGTCTTCGGGGTTGTGCATGATGAGAGCATTCTTGTGTGACGAAAATGGAGCATGACCAAACTATATGATTTTGTAGGGATGAAATTTCTTTGGCCATGTTAGTTTGAGAAGACATGATTGATACATCTCCAACGTATCTATAATTTTTGATTGCTCCATGCTATATTATCTACTGTTTTGGACATTATTGGGCTTTATTATCAACTTTTATATTATTTTTGGGACTAACCTATTAACCGGAGGCCCAGCCCAGAATTGGTGTTTTTTGCCTATTTTAGGGTTTCGAAGAAAAGCAATATCAAACGGCATCCAAACGGAATAAAACCTTCGGAAACGTGATTTTCTCATCAGATAAGATCCAGGAGACTTGGACTCTCCGCCAAGAAAGCCACGAGGCGGTCACGAGGGTGGAGGGCACCCCCCCTAGGGCGCACCCCCCTTCCTCGTGGGCCCCTCGAAGCTCCACCGACGTACTTCTTCCTCCTATATATATCCACGTACCCCCAAACGTTCAGAGAAGGAGCCAAAAACCTAATTCCACCACCGCAACTTTTTGTATCCACGAGATCCCATCTTGGGGCCTGTTCCGAAGCTCCGCCAGAGGAGGCATCGATCACAGAGGGCTTCTACATAATCATCCAAGACCCTTCGATGAAGTGTGAGTAGTTTATTTCAGACCTATGGGTCCATAGTTAGTAGCTAGATGGCTTCTTCTCTCTTTTTGGATCTCAATACAATGTTCTCCCCCTCTCTTGTGGAGATCTATTCGATGTAATCTTTTTTTTGCGGTGTGTTTGTTGAGATCGATGAATTGTGGGTTTAAGATCAAGTCTATCTATGAATAATACTTGAATCTTCTATGAATTCTTTTATGTATGATTGGTTCTCTTTGCAAGTCTCTTCGAATTATCAATTTGGTTTAGCCTACTAGATTGGTTGTTCTTGCCATGGGAGAAGTGCTTAGCTTTGGGTTCGATCTTGCGGTGTCCTTTCCTAGTGACAGAAGGGGCAGCAAGGCATGTATTGTATCGTTGCCATCGTGGATAACAAGATGGGTTTTTTTTATCATATTGCATGAAACTATCCCTCTACATCATGTCATCTTGCTTAAGGCGTTACTCTGTTTTTAACTTAATACTCTAGATGCATGCTGGATAGCGGTCGATAAGTGGAGTAATAGTAGTAGATGCAGAATCGTTTCGGTCTACTTGTCTTGGACGTGACGCTTATATAAATGATCATACCTAGATATTCTCATAACTATGCTCAATTCTGTCAATTGCTCAACAGTAATTTGTTCACCCGGCGTAGAATACTTATGCTCATGAGAGAAGCCACTAGTGAAACCTATGGCCCCCGGGTCTCTTTCTCATCATATCAATCTCCATCACTTTATTATTGCTTTACTTTTACTTTGCATCTCTATACTAAAAATACCAAAAATATTATTTATCATCTCTATCAGATCTCACTTTCGTAAGTGACCGTGAAGGGATTGACAACCCCTAAGCGGGTTGGTTGCATTGAGCTATTGTTTTTGTGTAGGTACGAGGGACTTATGTGTAGCCTCCTACTGGATTGATACCTTGGTTCTCAAAAACTGAGGGAAATACTTACGCTACTTTGCTGCATCATCCTCTCCTCTTGGGGGAAATCCAACACAGTGCTCAAGAGGTAGCAAGAAGAATTTCTGGCGCCGTTGCCGGGGAGGTCTGTGCAAAAGTCAACATACCAAGTACCCATCACAATCCCTATCTCCCTCATTACATTATTTGCCATTTGCCTATCGTTCTCCTCTCCCGCCAATTCACCCTTGCCATTTTATTCGCCCTCTCTCTCTCTATCCTCCCTCTCTCTCTATTTGTCTCTTTTGCCCATTTGCCTTTTGTTTGCTCGTGTGTTAGTTTGCTTGCTTGTCGTTATGTCGAGTCCTTTACCTTGTGCCTCTATGTCTGAAATTGGGGAAATTATTGTCGATATGGACAATAATAATATCATGAAAAATTTTGAAGCTCCTGCTAAAGGACCTACCATCTTTCATACAAAACAATTCCGTGTTGGTAGTGGTAATATTATTGGAAAAGGAGTTATTCAAGATTTCTTTACTTGTGCCGGTGCTTTACCTTCTATGGGTAGTTCTGTCCTTCACAAAACTAGTAGTCTTGCGGACGCTATTGCCATGCTTGTAGTTGAACTTGAAAGACAATTCATGCACATGCATCCTTCCATACAAAGGATTTTTCTGGAATTTTCTAATATCGAGCATTCTTCTTTTAAGCGTGTCGCTACTATCTTTTTGGCCCATGAGTTTAGATTCGTAATAAAAGAAGCCAAAGAAACCTTTGCGTATTATAGGGTGGACGCCTGTTGTCCTCCCACAGAGGCTATCCTCTTTGATCAAGAAGAAATAATGCGTTTTCAATCTTTAGACTATGTTGCTTTCAATGAAAATCTAAGAAAAAGGGTTCCTACCAATGTTTTAGTTCATAGAATTTCTGAACTTAATGATGATTTGGCTATTCGAAATAATGAACTAGGATATTCTCTTGAATATAGGCTCACAAAGTTCTGTCAAAAGAATGCTTATAATGATGAATTGGTTGTGCATTATGAAGGACCAAAGGAGGAACCTATACCTCCCAAGGTTGATCTTGGGGACTTTTGTCCCGTTAAATTTAGCCCTTTTGATTACTTTTGCTTGCCTCAAAGAAAACTTGCTACCGAACATAGTGAATATGAACTGAGTTTTAATAATCTATCTTGCTATTATGGCAATACCTAGATCTATTATTGCTTGTTATGCCTAGCTAGGGGCGTTAAACGATAGCGCTTGTTGGGAGGCAACCCAATTTTATTTTTATGCCTTGCTTTTTGATCCTGTTTATTTACTAAATAAATTATTTAGCCTCTGTTTTGGTTGTGTTTTTTTGTGTTTAATTAGTGTTTGTGCCAAGTAGAACCGTTGGGAAGACTTGGGGAAAGTCTTGTTGAACTTGCTGTAAAAAACAGAAACTTTAGCGCTCACGAGAAATGCTGTCATTCTTATTTGATGTGTAATATTTAGTTAATTATTTTTTCAGACGATTAATAGATAAATTACTCACGTCCAGAAATTTATTTTAGAATTTTTGGGGTTCCATATCTTGCGCTAGCTACAGATTACTACAGACTGTTCTGTTTTTGACAGATTCTGTTTTTCGTTTGTTGTTTGCTTATTTTGATGAATCTATGGCTAGTAAAATAGTTTATAATCCATAGAGAAGTTGTAATATAGTAGGTATAACACCCATATAAATAATGAATGAGTTCGTTACAGTACCTTGAAGTGGTCTTTTGTTTTCTTTCGCTAATGGAGCTCACGAGTTTTCTACTTTAAGTTTTGTGTTGTGAAGTTTTCAAGTTTTGGGTAAAGATTTGATGGATTATGGAACAAGGACTGGCAAGAGCCTAAGCTTGGGGATGCCCATGGCACCCCCAAGATAATCTAAGGACACTTAAAAGCCAAAGCTCGGGGCATCCCCTCTTTTTCGTCTACTTATATCGGTAACTTTACTTGGAGCTATCTTTTATTCACCACATGATATGTGTTTTGCTTGGAGCGTCTTTTATGATTTGAGTTTTTGCTTATTAGTTTACCACAATCATCCTTTCTGTACACACCTTTTGAGAGAGCCATACATAATTTGGAATTTGATAGAATACTCTATATGCTTCACTTATATCTTTTGAGTTATATAATATTGCTCTAGTGTTTCACTCATATCTTTTAGAGCACGGTGGTGGATTTGTTTTATAGAAACTATTGATCTCTCATGCTTCACTTAGATTATTTTGAGAGTCTTAATAGCATGGTAATTTCCTTAATAATAATATACTCGGTATTCAAGATTTGTAAAACTTTCTTTTGAGTGCGTTGAATACTAAGAAAAAATTGATGCTTGATAATTGTTTTGAGATATGAGGATGGTCATATTAGAGTCATGCCAGTCGAGTAGTTGTGAATTTGAGAAATGCTTGTGTTAAAGTTTGTGATTCCCGTACCATGCACATATGGTGAACCGTTATGTGATGAAGTCGGAGCATGATTTATTTATTGATTGCCTTCCTTATGAGTGGCAGTCGGGGACGAGCGATGGTCTTTTCCTACCAATCTATCCCCCTAGGATCATGCGCGTAATACTTTGCTTTGATAACTTCTAGATTTTTGCAAAAAGTATATGAGTTCTTTATGACTAATGTTGAGTCCATGGATTATATGCACTTTCCTTCCTTCCACCATAGCTAGCCTCTCTAATACCGCACACTTTTCGCCGGAATCATACACCCACCAAATAAGTTCCTCAAAACAGCCACCATACCTACCTATCATGGCATTTCCATAGCTATTCCGAGTTATATTGCCATGCAACTTTCCACCATTCCTTCATTATGACACGCTCCATCATTGTCATATTGCTAGCATGATCATGAAGTTGACATCGTATTTGTGGCAAAGCCACCGTTCATAATTCTTTCATACATGTCACTCTTGATTCATTGCATATCCCGGTAAACGCCAGAGGCATTCATATAGAGTCATATTTTGTTCTAAGTATTGAGTTGTAATTGTTGAGCTGTAAGAAAAATAAAAAGTGTGATGATCATCATTTTTATAGCATTGTCCCAAGTGAGGAAAGGATGATGGAGACTATGATTCCCCCACAAGTCAGGATGAGACTCCGGACAAAAAAAAGAGGCCATAAAAAAGGCCCAAACAAAAAAAGAGAGAAAAAGAGAGAAGGGACAATGTTACTATCCTTTTACCACACTTGTGCTTCAAAGTAGCACCATGATCTTCATTGTAGAGAGTCTCTCATTATGTCATTTTCATATAATACTGGGAATTTTTCATTATAGAACTTGGCTTGTATATTCCAATGATGGGCTTCCTCAAAATGCCCTAGGTCTTCGTGAGCAAGCGAGTTGAATGCACACCCACTAAGTTTCTTTTGTTGAGCTTTCATATACTTATAGCTCTAGTGCATCCGTTGCATGGCCATCCCTACTCACTCACATTGATATCTATTCATGGGCATCTCCACAGCCCGTTGATACGCCTAGTTGATGTGAGACTATCTTCTCCCTTTTTGTCTTCTCCACAACCACCATTCTATTCCACATATAGTGCTATATCCATGGCTCACGCTCATGTATTGCGTGAAGATCGAAAAAGTTTTGAAAATGTCAAAAGTATGAAACAATTGCTTGGCTTGTCATTGGGGTTGTGCATGATTTAAACACTTTGTGTGGTGAAGATAGAGCATAGCCAGACTATATGATTTTGTAGGGATAGATTTCTTTGGCCATGTTATTTTGAGAAGACATAATTGCTTTGTTAGTATGCTTGAAGTATTATTATTTTTATGTCAACATGAACTTTTGTCTTGAATCTTTTGAATCTGAATATTCATACCACAATTAAGAAGATTTACATTGAAATTATGCCAAGTAGCACTCCGCATCATTTACCTACTCGAGGACGAGCAGGAATTAAGCTTGGGGATGCTTGATACCTCTCCAACGTATCTATAATTTTTGATTGCTCCATGCTATATTATCTACTGTTTTGGATATTATTGGGCTTTATTAGCCACTTTTATATTATCTTTGGAACTAACCTATTAACCGGACGCCCAGCCCAGAATTGTTGTTTTTTTTGCCTATTTTAGGGTTTGGAAGAAAAGGAATATCAAACGGAGTCCAAACGGAATTAAACCTTTGGAAACATGATTTTCTCATCAGATAAGATCCAGGAGACTTGGACCCTCCGCCAAGAAAGCCACGAGGCAGTCACGAGGGTGGAGGGCGCCCCCCTCCCCCCTAGGGCGCGCCCCCTGCCTCATGGGCCCGTTGAAGCTCCACCGACGTACTTCTTCCTCCTATATATATCCACGTACTCCCAAACGATCAGAGAAGGAGCCAAAAACCTAATTCCACCGCCACAACTTTGTGTATCAGTGAGATCCTATCTTGGGGACTGTCCCGGAGCTCCGCAGGAGGAGGCATCGATCACAGAGGGCTTCAACATCATCATCCAAGCCCCTCCGATGAAGTGTGAGTAGTTCATTTCAGACCTACGGGTCCATAGTTAGTAGTTTGATGGCTTCTTCTCTCTTTTTGGATCTCAATACAATGTTCTCCCCCTCTCTTGTGGAGATCTATTTGATGTAATCTTCTTTTTGCGATGTGTTTGTTGAGACCGATGAATTGTGGGTTTATGATAAAGTCTATTTATGAATAATATTTGAATCTTCTCTAAATTCTATTATGTTTGATTGGTTATCTTTGCAAGTCTCTTCGAATTATCAGTTTGGTTTGGCCTACTAGATTGGTTGTTCTTCCCATGGGAGAAGTGCTTAGCTTTGGGTTCGATCTTGCGGTGTCCTTTCCTAGTACAGAAGGGGCAGCAAGGCACGTATTGTATCCTTGCCATCGATGATAACAAGATGGGGTTTTTATCATATTGCATGAAATTATCCCTCTACATCATGTCATCTTGCTTAAGGTGTTACTCTGTTTTTAACTTAATACTCTAGATGCATGCTGGATAGCGGTCGATGAGTGGAGTAATAGTAGTAGATGCAGAATCGTTTCAGTCTACTTGTCTCGGACGTGATGCCTATATATTCTAGATATTCTCATAACTATGCTCAATTCTATCAATTTCTCAACAGTAATTTGTTCACCCACCGTAGAATACTTATGCTCATGAGAGAAGCCACTAGTGAAACCTATGGCCCCCGGGTCTCTTTCTCATCATATCAATCTCCATCACTTTATTATTGCTTTGCTTTTACTTTGCTTTTATTTTGCTTTTACTTTTCACATTGCATCTCTATTCTAAAAATACCAAAAATATTATTTATCATCTCTATCAGATCTCACTTTCGTAAGTGACCGTGAAGGGATTGACAACCCCTAAGCGCGTTGGTTGCATTGAGCTATTGTTTTTGTGTAGGTACGAGGGACTTGTGCATAGCCTCCTACTGGATTGATACCTTGGTTCTCAAAAACTGAGGGAAATACTTATGCTACTTTGCTGCATCATCCTCTCCTCTTCGGGGAAATCCAACGTAGTGCTCAAGAGGTAGCAATGATTGCTTAGTTAGTATGCTTGAAGTTTTATTATTTTTATGTCAATATTAAACTTTTATCTTGAATCTTTCGGATCTGAACATTCATGCCACAATAAATAAAATTACATTGAGAAATATGTCAGGAAGCATTCCACATCAAAAATTCTGTTTTTATCATTTACCAACTCGAGGACGAGCAAGAATTAAGCTTTTGGATGCTTGATACGTCTCCAATGTATCTATAATTTTTGATATTTCCATGCTATTATTTTATCTATTTTGGATGTTAATGGGCTTATTTTTACACTTTTATATTATTTTTTAGACTAACCTATTAACCGAAGGCCCAGCCCAAATTGCTGTTTTTTTCCTATTTCAGTGTTTCGCAGAAAAGGAATATCAAACGGAGTCCAAACGGAATGAAACCTTCGGGAGCGTGATTTTTGGAACGAACGTGATCCAGGAGACTTGGAGTGGACGTCAAGAATCAATCGAGGAGGCCTCGAGGCAGGGGGCACGCCCACCCCCTGGGCGCGCCCTCCACCCTCGTGGGCCCCTCGTTGCTCCACCGACCTACTTCTTCCTCCTATATATATTCATATAGCCTGCAAACATGCAGGAGCACCACGAAACCCTATTTCCACTGCTATAGCCTTCTGTACCCAAGAGATCCCATCTTGGGGCCTTTTTAGTAGCTCCGCCGGAGGGGGCACTGATCACAGACGGCCTCTACATCAACTCCATGGCCTCTCCGGTGATGTGTGACTAGTTTACCTCAGACCTTCGGGTCCATAGATAGTAGCTAGATGGCTTCTTCTCTCTCCTTGGATCTCAATACAAAGTTCTCCTCGATTCTCCTAGAGATCTATTCGATTTAATCTTCTTCTGTGGTGTGTTTGTCGAGATCCGATGAATTGTGGGTTTATGATCAACTTTATCTATGAACAATATTTGAATCTTCTCTGAATTCTTTTATGTATGATTGGTTTATCTTTGCAAGTCTCTTCGAATTATCAGTTTGGTTTGCCTACTAGATTGATCTTTCCTGCAATGGGAGAAGTGCTTAGCTTTGGGTTCAATCTTGCGATGCTCGATCCTAGTGACAGAAAGGGAAACGACATGTATTGTATTGTTGCCATCAAGGATAAAAAGATGGGGTTTACATCATATTGCATGAGTTTATCCCTCTACATCATGTCATCTTGCATAAGGCATTATTCTGTTCTTATGAACTTAATACTCTAGATGCATGCTGGATAGCGGTTGATGTGTGGAGTAATAGTAGTAGATGCAGAATCGTTTCGGTCTACTTGTCACGGACGAGATGCCTATATACATGATCATACCTAGATATTCTCAGAATTATTCTTTTTTCTATCAATTACTCGACAGTACTTTTTTCACCCACAGTAATTCTTATGCTCTTGAGAGAAGCCACCAGTGAAACCTATGGCCCCCGGGTCCATTTTCCATCATACGAGTTTCCAATCTATTTTATTTTGCAATCTTTACTTTCAATCTATATCATAATAATACCAAAAATATTTATCTTATTATTATCATCTCTATCAGATCTCACTCTTGCCAGTGGTCGTGAAGGGATTGACAACCCTGTATCGCGTTGGTTGTGAGGTTCTTATTTGTGTGTGTAGGTATGAGGTGACTCGCGCGTGGTCTCCTACTGGATTGATACCTTGGTTCTCAAAAACTGAGGGAAATACTTACGCTGCTTTACTACACCACCCTTTCCTCTTCAAGGGAAAACCAACGCAATGCTCAAGAGGTAGCACCTGTCTCCGGTTACCATCGACCTTAGACGCACAGTTCGGGACCCCCTACCTGAGATCCGCCGGTTTTGACACCGACAGTGGTCGCTTGAGGGCATCCAGAGTGCGCTTCACTTTCACCGGATCTACCATCTCCTTTGGAGGTGGAGGTTTCTTTCCAAAATGGTCCCTCACTTCGGCAGCATAGATGTCCTTGTTTTCCTTGTCGGTCCTCTCATATGGTAACTTTTCCGGAGCCTTGAGACATGGACCATATTTGAATTGCTTCACGCCTCTGCTTGTACAGCTAGCCGCAGGAGCGGCGGCGTCTCTCTTCCGCCACTACTGACGCGGCGGAGTCCGCTGACACGCCGGAGGAGGTGGAGGAGGAGGCAGAGTGCTCTAACATGCGAGAGGAGGCGGAGTGCCCTTACGCGCCGGAGGAGGCGGAGTGCCCTCATGCGCCAGAGGAGGCGGAGAAGGAGGCGGAGTTTCCTGATCACTCGCCGGAGGAGGAGGAGGCAGAGTGCCTTGACTCGCCGGAGGAGGAGGACGTGGAGTACCTTGACTCGCCGGAGGAGGAGGAGGAGGCGTCCAGTTTGGGAGCTTGATGTACTCCTTCCTCCATAGACTGGTACTCCTCAAAGCGTAAACCATATGATTCTCCCCTTCACCTATAGGGTGGTCAAGCTCCAGCTCCTCAAATCCCTCCATTATTTCATCCACCGTCACAACAGCATAGCCATGTGGAATCTCACAGTGGTGAAAAGTTCCGTCAACTTGAGGAGTTGCAATAGAGCTGATAGCTGCCTTCAAAGTGTGGTTCCGGCATTTCGTCATTAGCTCACAATGTTGAGCCTTTGTGATAGTATACACGGAGTAGCGAGGAACCGTGAAATCAGGCTGAACGGGCTCCGTGGAAGCCACGCTGCTTCTCCGCTGAGATGGTGGGGTAGCTTCGTGCTACTGAGATGGTTGGCGGGCAGATGCAAGTTCCTCCAGCTTTGCTATTCTTGCATTGAGCTTTTGCATTTTGCTCACCTCCGCTTTCCACTTTCTCTCTCGGCTTCAGTAACCACTGCTGCCGGGAAACCCAACCACCCATGGAAAAGTGCCAGGTGTGCCTCGTGTTCGTGCAGGGTGCTCAGGATTCCTGAGGGACTCAGTCAGCTCGTCCTTCTATCTGTCAGGAATGAATGTCCCTTCCTGCGCTGTGGTGATATTCCTGAAGCTTCTTGATGGGTATTGCAAGCTGCTCGTCCGTCCAACGACACTCCCTTGTTTCTGGGTCCAAAGTTCCCCCAACCCCGAAGAAACAAGTCCTTGAACAGTCTGGCCAGTTCAATGTCGTTGGTTGGACCCCTTTAGCAAGATGGTCTTGCTCAGCTTTGTCCCACAACGTCTGGGCTTTGTAGTAGCCACCTGACCCCGTGTGATCGTGATACTTCTTCTTTGCCGCATTTTTATTGTTTGTCTCTGACCTTTTCTTACCCTTATACGATTTCTTGTAGGCCAGAATTGCGGGCCAGTGATCTCTTATCTTCTCATATCGGCCAGTGAATTCTAGAGTCTTCCCTTTGTCGACAAACTTTGTGTTCAACTCTTTCTTCCAGTTTCTGAATAGATCTGCCATCTTTTTAAGAGAAAACGCCTTGACCTTTGTCTCTATAACTGGCTTATTCAGATCCTCCTCTGGCGGTAGGTTGAAATTTGCCATCAGCGAGTTCCAAAGATCATCTTTCTGTCGATCATGGACATAAGAAACTTCAGGGTCATCCTTACTCTTATTCCATTGCTGGATGCTGATTGGGACGCTGCCCCTAACAATAGCTCCGCACTGACTAACAAATGTGTCCTTGGTCCATTTGGGTTCAATCAATCTTTACGTCTCGACCATTTCGAGACACCTCGTCATGTCCGTGATCAAATCGGGACTCCGAACTACCTTCAGTACATCAAAACACATAAACTCGTAATACCGATCGTCACCGAACGTTAAGCGTGCGGACCCTAATGGTTTGAGAACTATGTAGACATGACCGAGGCATGTCTCCGGTCAATAACCAATAGCGGAACCTAGATGCTCATATTGGTTCCTACATATTCTACGAAGATCTTTATCGGTCAAACCGCATAACGGTATATGTTGTTCCCTTTGTCATCGGTATGTTACCTGCCCGAGATTCGATCGTCATATCTCAATACCTAGTTCAATCTCGTTACCGGCAAGTCTCTTTACTCATTCCGTGGTGCTACATGTAGTAACTAACTCATTAGCTACATTGCTTGCAAGGCTTATTGTGATCTACATTACCGAGAGGGCCTAGAGATACCTATCCGACAATCGGAGTGACAAATCCTAAGCTTGATCCATGCCAACTCAACAAACCCCATCTGAGACACCTGCAGAGCACCTTTATAATCACCCAGATACGTTGTGACGTTTGTTAGCACACAAAGTGTTCCTCCGGTATTCGGGAGTTGCATGATCTCATAGTCATAGGAACATGTATAGTTATGGAGAAAGCAATAGCAAAAAACTAAAGGATCATCGTGCTAAGCTAACGGATGGGTCAAGTCAATCACATCATTCTCTAATGATGTGATCCCATTAATCAAATGGTTAGGAAACATAACCATCATTGATTCAACGAGCTAGTCAAATAGAGGCAAACTAGTGACACTCTGTTTGTCTATGTATTCACACATGTAAAGTTTCCAGATAATACAATTCTAGCATGAATAATAAACATTTATCATGATATAAGGAAATATAAATAACAACTTCATTATTGCCTCTAGGGCATATTTCCTTCAATCTCCCACTTGCATAGAGTCAATAATCTAGTTCACATCGTCATGTGATTTAACACGAATAGTTCACATCTTTATGTGATTAGTTAACATCTCCATGTGACTAACACCCAAAGGTTTTACTAGAGTCGATCATCTGGTTCACATCGCTATGTGATTAACACCCAAAGAGTGATCATGTTTTGGTTGTGAGAGAAGTTTAGTCTATGGGTCTGCAACATTCAGATCCGTATGTATTTTGCAAATTTCTATGTCTACAATACTCTGCACGGAGCTACTTGTGACGCCCCGAGACCGATGTGCCAGGTGTCCTCCAGTTATTCGCTGTTGTTGCCTTGTCATTGCTTGTGTGTCATGCATTGCATATAATGTCATCATGTGCATTTCATTTGCATACATGTTCATCTCATGCATCCGAGCATTTTCCCCGTTGTCCGTTTTACAATCTGGCGCTCCTATGTCACCCGGTGTCCCTTTCTACCTCTTTTCGTGTGCGGGTGCTAAAAATTTTCGGATTGGACCGAGACTTGTCATGCGGCCTTGGTTTACTACCGGTAGACCGCCTATCAAGTTTCGCACCATTTGGACTTCGTTTGATACTCCAACGGTTAATCGAGGGACCGAAAAGGCCTCGTGTGTGTTGCAGCCGAACACCCCTCCAAAGTGGCCCAAAACCCACCTAAACACCCTCCATCATCTCGGTCGTTCGGTCACGATTGCGTGGCCGAAAACCGCACCTCATTTGGATTCTCCTAGCTCCCTCTACCTATAAATATGTGATCCCCTTCAAATTCTCGCGCAGATGAAACCCTAATCTCCTCCTCAATGTGCCACCGGACATGTCCACTCCGCCACCGGACGCGTCCACCCCGCCGCCACATCACTCAGACCAATCGGAGCGCGCCACCTCAGCAGCGTTGCCATCTCGCTCCAATCAAGGCGTGCCACATGTGCATCGCCGACCTTCTCTCTCCTCCCCCCTGCCGCGGCCCGCGGAGCCCATCCGGGGCCCGTGCGGGCCTGAAGCTGCGCCGCCGTTGACCCGTGAGTATCTGCGCCCGCCATCATGCGCCTCTGGCCGGAGACACCGCTTGACGGCCACCGCGCCCGCGCGCCACCCTTCGCCGGAGTTCTCCTCCACCGCCTGGAACCTCGCCGGAGCACCGTGCCGTCGTGTCCATGCCGCCCGAGCTCCTTGCCGTCCCCATGGCGCCGCCGCCCTCATGCTCGTCGCCGGACGGGCCGGACATCATCGGATCTGCCACCTGTCGTCGGTCCCGGCCTCCCCGCCGTCCTCGAGCGTCCTCGCCGGAGCTCCATGGTGCGCCACCGCCGCCCTGTCTCTCGCTCCCGATCGGATCGGGAGGAGGACGAGGAATCAGCCCTGTGGGCCCGCACCGCAACCGGCCCACCTCCAGCCTCAGCCCGCTTCCTCCGGCCCCCGCCGTCTCTCCGCTGAACTGGGCCAAGCCCATGGTGAGCGCCAGCTATCATCCGGCCCGTGCGATTTTACTATTTGATGCTCACTGAAAACTGCTAAGTCCCCAGTTCTGCTACTTTTTCAGACATATTCATCGTGTCGTAACTCTGCATCCTTAGCTCCGATTTGGGTGTGTAGCATACCAAAATGTTCGTATCGACGAGTACATCATTTCATCTCATGGCATAATTTTCATTTGAGCTCATCTTGATGCCTGAAATGTCGTTGGAAGAGGGCTATGTGAGTAATTTGTCAGATATGTTTCAGCAAATAGCATTTTGTCATTTTTACCATGTTTAATGTGTGCATGATATGATCCTGAGCTCTACATGTGTTTTGTTATATGCCATACCATATTTACATAGGTGCTTGCCATGTATTCTTGTGATATTTGTGGTGACTAGCACAAGCTTGCAAAGTAGCGTAATCGGTAATGCTGATTTCAGGGACTTAGAATTTCACTAAGTCCTTGTCGTGATGTTGTCGTCATGCATATGTTCATGTTGTTTCCTAGTGATCCGTGCCTCTTTTGAGGATGATCAGTAAGCATGTTTTGTTAATATTGTGGTGCTCTATTCATCCATGTCTTTGATTGCATTTATGGAGCACCCTAGCTGGAGTCAATCGAGCTCTACTTTTGCTATTTCGTGAATCCTGGCAGATTGTTGACATGATTAGCGATTTTGCCGAGGATGTTGCTTTTGATCCGTGCATGCTATGTTGTTGTTCTTGCCAGGTCTAGCTTCTATTCCATGTCTTCTTGATGGGTGTATGTTTAGTTTGTCATGCCATGCGCTATAGTCAGTGCATCGAGCTCGTAAACATGCCTACTCGTTAACTGATTTGCATGCTCCAGTTTTTCACTAAGTCTGAGATCTGTTTACGTTTTTGCTATGTTCACATACTTGCAATTGTATTCTCTGATCCCTTTTGGCTCAAGGTCACTAAGGGACTTTTGTTAAGTGCTTTGAGTAGCTTCATTCCATGCCTTGCTTTGCCATGTTAAGTTCCTGTAGAATGTAGTTGTTATGCTCTAAAGTGTGCTTCGTGATGATAAATTCCAGACTTGTGTTAATTTCACTAAGTCTGAAACCTGTTATCATTTGCTCTTTTGCCATGCTTGTTTGAACCTGTTAGTGGATGAATTAGCCGTAGATCAGTGTTCATCTTTTGTCAAGCTTCATGAGCGGATCCCTACCATGTATTTTGTTGCCATGTTTGAGTGCTATAGCATATTTATCTTGTTGCATTTAGATGGTTACTTGCTGTTTATCGCGGACCGGTGCCATATTTGTTTTGCTTGCCATTTCCAAACCGTGCGTCCGATTCCGGTGATCTTTATATCGATTTCAACCGAAATCATCTCACCTTTCCAGTGGCACTCTTGGATTTCCAAGTTGAGGCAAGGTTCAATCATTCCTTTTCAAATCTTGAATATGCATCACATACCGCATCCCGCATATCATACCATGTTCATGTGTGGTTTGTTTACTATGTTGTGTGCTTCTTTCCGGTGTTGCTTCTTTGGGTTGGTTCCGGTAACGTCACGTCTATGAGGACACGTTTGACTACGTCCATTTGTCTTCTTCATGGACTCATTATTCTTCCTTGCGGGATTTCAGGCAAGATGACCATACCCTCGAAATCACTTCTATCTTTGCTCGCTAGTTTCTCGCTCTTTTGCTATGCCTATGCCGCGATACCTACCACTTGCTTATCATGCCTCCCATATTGTTGAGCCAAGCCTCTAACCCACCTTGTCCTAGCAAACCGTTGTTTGGCTATGTTACTGCTTTGCTCAGCCCCTCTTATAGCGTTGTAAGTTGAAGGTGAAGATTGGAGCTTGTTCCATGTTTGGAACATGGATATTTTTTTGGGATATCACAATATCTCTTATTTTAATTAATGCATCTATATACTTGGTAAAGGGTGGAAGGCTCGGCCTTATGCCTGGTGTTTTGTTCCACTCTTGCCGCCCTAGTTTCCGTCATATCGGTGTTATGTTCCCGGATTTTGTGTTCCTTACGCGGTTGGGTTATAATGGGAACCCCTTGACAGTTCGCCTTGAATAAAACTCCTCCAGCAATGCCCAACCTTGGTTTTACCATTTGCACCAACAACCTACCACCTTCCCTTGGGTTCTGCAGACTCAAGGGTCATCTTTATTTTAACCCCCCTGCGCCAGTGCTTCTCTAAGTGTTGGTCCGAACCGAGCTTCCTGCGGGGCTACCTCGGGGAAACTTGAGGGTTGGTTTTACTCGTAGCTAGTCTCATCTGAGTGTGCCATGAGAACGAGATATGTGCAGCTCGTATCGGGATTTGTCGGCACATTCGGGCGGTGTTGCTGGACTTGTTTTACCATTGTCGAGGATGTCTTGTAACCTGGATGCCGAGCCTGATCGGATTGTGTTGGGAGAAGGAATATCCTTCGTTGACCGTGAGAGCTTGTGATGGGCTAAGTTGGGACACCCCTGCAGGGATTTGAACTTTCGAAAGCCGTGCCCGCAGTTATGGGCAGATGGGAATTTGTTAATGTCCGGTTATAGAAAACCTGAAGTTGACCTTAATTAAAATACATCAACCGCGTGTGTAACCGTGATGATCTCTTTCTGGCAGAGTTCGGGGAGTGAACACGGTGTTGGATTTATGTTTGGCGTAGGTTGTTCTAGGATCACTTCTTGATCATAGTTGTTCGACCGTGCTTTTGCCTTCTCTTCTCGCTCTCATTTGCGTATGTTAGGAACCATATATGCTAGCCGCTTGCTGCAGCTCCACCTATACCTTTTACCCTTCCTATAAGCTTAAATAGTCTTGATCGCGAGGGTGTGAGATTGCTGAGTCCCCGTGACTCACAGATACTTCCAAAACCAGCTTGCAGGTGCCGTTGAACCGTGCAGATGACGCAACCAAGCTCAAGGAGGAGCTCGATGAAGATGTTGTGCTTTATGTTGTTTTGTTTCCAGTTGATCAGTAGTGGAGCCCAGTTGGGGTCGATCGGGGATCTGTGTAGCTTTTGGGGTAGTCTTCTTTTATTTTGGTTCCATAGTCGGACCTTGATTGTATCTGGTTGATGTAATGCTTTGTTCATGTAACTGTGTGAAGTGGCGATTGTAAGCCAACTATGTATATCTATCCCTTATGTATTACATGGGTTGTGTGAAGATTACCTCACTTGCGACATTGCTTTCAATGCGATTATGCCTCTAAGTCGTGCTTCGACACGTGGGAGATATAGCCGCATCGAGGGTGTTACACTACTCTAGCTAATTGCTCCCACTTTCAATATGTATCTAGATCGAGACATAGAGTCATCTATATCAGTGTCAAAAGCTTGCATCGACGTAACTCTTTACGATGAACTCTGTTATCACCTCCATAACCGAGAACATTTCCTTATTCCACTAAGTATATTTTTGACCGCTGTCCAGTGATCGACTCCCGGATCACTATTGTACCCTCTTGCCAATCTTATGGTGATGTACACAATAGGTCTGGTATAGCATAGCATATTTTATAGAACCTATGATTGAGGCATAGGGAATGAGTTTTCATTCTCTTTCTATTTTCTGCCGTGGTCGGGTTTTGAGTCGTTACTCAACTTCACACCTTGCAACACAGGCAAGCACTCCTTCTTGGACTGTTCTATTTTGAACTACTTCAAAACCTTTTCAAGGTATGTACTCATTGAAAATATATTAAGCGTCTTGATCTATCTTTATAGATCTTGATGCTCAATATGTAAGTAACTTCACCAAGTTCTTTCTTTGAAAAACTCCTTGCAAACACTCCTTTATGCTTTCCAAAAAATTCTACATTATTTCCGATCAACAATATGTCATTCACATATACCTATCAAAAATGTTGTAGTGCTCCCACTCACTTTCTTGCAAATACAGCCTTCACCACAAGTCTGTATAAAACAATATGCTTTGATCACACTATCAAAGCATATATTCCAACTCTGAGAGGCTTGCACCAGTCCATAAATGGATCGCTGGAGCTTGCACACTTTGTTAGCACCTTTCGGATCGACAAAACCTTCTGGTTGCATCATATACAACTCTTCTTTAAGGTATCCATTAAGGAATGCAGTTTTGACATCCATTTGCAAAATTTCATAATCATAAAATGCGGAAAATGCTAACATGATTCAGACGGACTTAAGCATCGCTATGTGTGAGAAGGTCTCATCATAGTTGTCGGTGTCAAAACCGGCGGATCTCGGGTAGGGGGTCCCGAACTGTGCGTCTAAGGCGGATGGTAACAGGAGGCAAGGGACACAATGTTTTACCCAGGTTCAAGCCCTCTTGATGGAGGTAAAACCCTACGTCCTGCTTGATTAATATTGATGATATGGGTAGTATAAGAGTAGATCTACCACGAGATCAGAGAGGCTAAACCCTAGAAGCTAGCGTATGGTATGATTATATGTTGTAGTTGTTGTGTCCTGCGGACTAAAACCCTCCGGTTTATATAGACACTGGAGAGGTTAGGGTTACACAAGGTCGGTTACAGAGGAGGAGTTACACATATCCATATTGCCTAGCTTGCCTTCCACGCCAAGTAGAGTCCCATCCGGACACGAGACGAAGTCTTCAATCTTGTATCTTCGTAGTCTAACAGTCCGACAAATGGAGATAATCCGGCTGTCCGGAGACCCCCTAATCCAGGACTCCCACGGTAGCCCCTGAACCAGCCTTTCAATGACGATGAGTCCGGCGCGCAGTATTGTCTTCGGCATTGCAAGGCGGGTTCCTCCTCGGAATATACCACGGAAGAATTTGAATATAAGGATAGTGCCTGACCCTGCAAAATAAGTTCCACATACCACCGTAGAGAGAATAATATTTCCACAAAGCCAATTTGCTGACTTGTTTTGGCAACACGACATTATGTCACGGCTCGGTGATTATTCGAACTATTTCCTTTAACTAGCCCCGCACATAAAGCGAGGCAGTTTTTTGACACGTCTTGTCAGAGCAGAGATCGTGTCCACTTATCACGGGATTGCCATCAATACGGGTGTGGGTAACCCAACCGCGCCATCGATTACGGCGCTTGGGGGATAAGCGAGTTTTACCAGGCTAGTGTGGACGCTTAGTTTCGTCCACCCACATGAAGGGATAAGGATTCACCTTTTCATCCACGCCTTCTTCCTCCTTTGCTCATCCGTTTTCGCACACTCAAGCTCTAGCGCCCAAGTGCGCACTCCCCACCTCAACATTCTCCAACCATGTCCGGAGCGGGAGGCGGGTGGATGGTCTCCTCCCTCACGGTGGAAAAAATCAAGAAGTGGTGGAGAGCCGGATACCTGCCCGACGACATCGCGCACCGGCTCCCAAATGAGGGGCAGCTCATCCCCACCCCCGGGCCCCATGAGAGGGTAGTGTTCCTTACCCATTTCCTCCGCGGACTGGGATTCCCTCTCCACCCATTTGTCCGGGGGCTCATGTTCTACTACGGCCTGGATTTCCACGATCTGGCCCCGAACTTCATCCTCAACATCTCGGCATTTATCGTCGTGTGCGAGGCCTTCCTCCGCATCAAGCCCCACTTCGGCTTATGGCTGAAGACCTTCAATGTCAAGCCGAAGGTAGTGGGCGGCCACTAGGCGGAGTGCGGAGGCGCCATGGTGAGCAAGATGCCCAATGTTACATGGCTCGAGGGCTCCTTTGTGGAAACCATAAAGGGGTGGCAATCGGGGTGGTTCTACATCACCGAGCCGCGTGACCCTGCATGGGCAGCGGCCCCCGAGTTCCGATCTGGCATCCCCATGCGGCTCACCTCCTGGAAAGAGAAGGGCCTGTCCTGGGGTAGTTCGGAAGAGCTGACCGGACTCCAAACATTTATCCAAAACATGGTGAACAAGAATCTCAAACTCGTCAATGTAGTCCAGGTCATGCTCACCCGCCGGATCCTCCCGTGTCAACAACGGGCCTTCAACTTGTGGGAGTTCAACCCGGCGCAACACCAAACTCTAAATAGGCTCTTCGATACAACACACAAGGATGCCTGGAAGGTGCTATTCAAGGGCGCCGAGGTTCTTCCTCCTACTATCGAGGATCGCGGATTCTGCGCGAAGCGCCAAGCCAGCGCGGTAAGCTGTTTTACCTCTTACAAGATACTCGTTTTACATAGTTTGACTCTATGTGGGATCTAAGCTCCCGTTCCTTTGACAGGACTGGTAGGAAATGGCCGGATAGATCGACTGTCTGGCTCCTTTGCCCAAAGGCCCAGCAAACGCGCTCCTGACGAAGATGCTGACTAGGGCTCCTTACAAGGTGCCAGAGAAGACCAAGAAGACCAAGGGAACCCGAAAGAGTTCCCGGCGCCAGGTGTTATCAGACTCATCGTTCGATGACTCTGCGGCACACTCCTCCCCCGAAGACGAGGAGGAAGAAGAAGATGCTCCCCCTCCAGGCGGGGGAGACAAGAAAAGGAAGGCCGTCCCAATTGGGGGGCCGAAGGGTCCAAGAAGGGAAGGACTCTCCTTCCGGACAGTTCCACCTCCGCCGACGAAGGTGAAGACAAGTGGTTGCCCAGGGCCAAGCCCCTAGGGAGATCGTAAGTATTCAGATACCAGAGTAACTCATAGTATTCCTTTGTCGCACTACTTTCCCTAATGCCGAACATGATTATGCAGGCCGCCACGAGCCAATATTGATGTATCATCGGACGGCTCCCTAGGCTCGTTGGACATGGATAGCGATCCCGTCCCGACCGCCACCTCCCCTCATCCTACGGACGATGCCGAGGTGCTGTATCACGAGGCATCGGGTCGAAGGGAGACGGTCTCGAAGGCGCCTCAAGGCGGCCTCCCGGACTCCGGGAGCCAAGGGGACAAGGCCCCTGAGAGCTCCGAGTTCGGCCCTTAGCCAAACACCGCGCCAGAACCTCCAGTGGTTCCAGGCTCGGGCAGGTGGCCTCCTTCTAAGAGGGGCAAGATGCCTGTACCGGTGACCTCTATCCATCCAGAGGTGTCGGACAATCTGTTGGGAGCACTTCGCAGCACTTCCATCGACGAGGAGCACCATACTATCATGAGTGCGGTGATCCAGAAGGTTCAGTCCGCCAAGAGCGGATTGACTGAAGCCTGTGCCAGCCTTCTAACAAGCTTTGAGGTAAGTGTTTGAAATATAGGAAAATATTACTGCATAGACAGTAGCCCCTGATGCTCTGTTCGGTGTTCACAAAGAAAAGCCGAACAGAGGATCAAAAAATATCGCATGAGTCTAATATGAGTATGTCAATATGCGTATGCAGGCTTCGCTACTTGCGTCCGCCGCACTGACTGCGGAGGTCGCCGTACTGAAGTAGGACCTCGAGGGGTCCAAGAAAGAGCTCGGCCATGCCAAGAGGCAAGGAGAACAAGGGTAAGTAATACCCTGTCTATAGATATGTATATATAAAAGAAGACGCGGTTGCAAAATGACAGGATCATCGTATATGTCAGGACCCCGACTCGATGTCACATCGATCTAGCCTGTAGCACCTCATATCACTTTGCGGCCTCACGCACGGTATCCCCACGGGTGTCGCCTTACCTTTGCCCGGGACCGTTTGCGCCTTTTGGCTCACGTATATGATAGTGTCGCTAGCATCCATATGATAAGGAGCCCGGGCTGACATGACTAGTCGTAAACCCAAAGTGGCACAGACTTACAGGGACAGGCATTCATGACCCAGCCTCGAACGTGTCGGTCAACAGCAAGTGGGTCCGGGCTGTAGCACTGGGCTAGCAGGACTCCGGTAAACCGGGCTGTAGCGGGCTAACAGGACTCCGGTACTCAATGCGTGACATTTCCCCGAAGGGACAGACACCGGAACGAGGAAGGACACATGCCGGCCAGCCTAAGTGTTCCAGAGCAGTAGCAAGCTACCATGGCTCAGCGGTAACACTAGGAGACATTTCCCGGTAAGCGAGGCTACTAAAGATAACAACTAGATAGTCAGATCCCACACATACCAAGCATTTCAATCATACACACAATATGCTCGATATGTGCAAATACAACGAAGCATCACAACATGACTCTACGACACAAGTACTTTATTTAAGGCTCAGAGAGCCATACATAACATACACAAAGGTACGGGTCACACGACCCAGCATTCAAGTCATACAGTCATACAAACCAGCAGCGGAAGTAACTTGTCTGAGTACAGACAACTAGTAAAATAAAAGAGGCTTGGAAAGCCTAGCTATACTACGTGGTCCTTCACAAGCTCAGGATCACCACCTGGGTCTTAGCCTACTCATTGATGTCAACGTCTACGTAGAACCCATCAGAAGGGGTTGCAGCGTCTTTTGTAAAATATAAATTATAGCAACATGAGTACAAAGGTACTCAGCAAGACTTACATCAGATCCTACATACATGCATATTATCAAGAAGGGTTGGTGGAGTTATTGCAGCAAGCCAGCTTTGACTCTTGGCTAGGCTAACCTACGAGACTCCAACTTGAAATGGTTTTGCGCACACGAGTCCACTAATCACCACTTCAATACACTACCGAGGATCCACCTCCGTCTTCCTACGGAAGAGCCATCCACGGCACTCACACTTATCTTGATGCTTTTAGTAGTTTCCATTTACTTGTCTATGAACTGTATAGGCAACCAAGTAGTCCTTTACCGCGGACGCAGCTATTCGAATAGATCATGTTAACCCTGCAGGGGTGTACTTCTTCATACACGCTCTCACCTCTTACCGTCGTTTACACGACATGTACTCGGCAACCTTCAAGCGGAAGCCCAACGTGGGTGTCGGCCACGACCTACCTAATCACCTAAGTCTCTAGTCCAGGTTTATCGCCTATTCGGGTTCCATCCATGAGGAGATCCGACCGAGGTATCGCTCACAGCCCCAAACGATGTGAACAGGGTTCCCGAGATACCTAACGGGTATTCGGTACACCATGCCACGTACCTACCGCATCACAGCCCACCCCTACGGTCAGCGCTGTCCACGGCCTCCAGTATACTACAAACACCAGAAACTACTTGCAACTCCTGGACAGAGAACTAGGGTGAATAAGAAGTCGAGAGGGTCCATTGGTTTCGGGCCCAATGCATGGTAGTAGTTGATTCTTAAATCACACATACAGATCTCAGTGCTTAAGGTCGGCTTCAATGAAACAACCCACCATGTACTCCTACATGGCCTCTCATCGATACCTTTACCAAATCGTGTTCACCACACCACTCTCATTACCGACATAATCATTTCACTCTAGCCCATCACCCAGATGAACCAGACCTGACACGACTCTAAGCATAGCAGGCATAGCAAGGTAGGAACAACACATACATATGGCTCAATCAACTCCTACACATGCTAGTGGGTTTCATCTAGTTACTGTGGCAATGACAGGTCATGCAGAGGAAGTGGGTTCAACTACCGTAGCACACAGCAGTTTGAAACGCGTTGTCTTAATGCAGTAAAGGAGAGCAGGAGTGAGAACATGGGATTGTATCGATATGATCAAATGGTTGGTTGCTTGTCTGATGGTTCGCTGCACTGATACGGTTCTTCGTTAGGGTAATCACGGTACTCCTCGGGGGCAGATCCTGCCGCAAGAACACCGATATACAACCATTACCAAACAATGTGCAACAATATGATGCATGCATGCAACATAGCAATATGAGTGTGTTGGGCTAATGCAACTAAGACTAGAAGGGTTTGAACCAATTTGAATCAAAGATTCAAATTTCAAACTCAACATGTCCCTTTAAAGTGTTTTTCCTTGTTCTGCATTAAACATCAAGTTAACTTGTTTAGTCATGCATGAAAATAGTACAGATGGATAGATTGGATTTTTCTGATCATTTTTCATATATAATTTGTCTGATTTGGAGTTACAGAATAAAAGTTATGAATTTTTGAAGTTTAAATTATATTCTGGAATTTCCAATATTAGAATAATTCCAGAAAATCAATTATTGCGTCAGCCTGACGTCAGTGTGACGTCAGCAGGTCAACGGAACACGTCCGGGTCAAACCTAACAGTGGGCCCCGCATGTCAGGGTGATTAAATTAATTAGAGTTTAATTAAAACTAAACTTGTTTAATTAACAGGGCTGGGCCACACCTGTCATTGACTCAGGGGAGTCAACCAGGGCCCACCCGTGGTCAAACCCGGGTCGGCTGCACCGGTGTGTAGCCGCCGGCGAGCCCGACGCGGCGGCGGAAGTGATTTTTGCCGTTCCGGCAACCAAACGAGCCGCGGAGGCCACCGGAGAGGAGCTGAGGTCGAGCCGCAGCTCTTGGTGGAGTCCGTTGGGGTCGGGGTGGTCGGAGTTGGCGCCGGCGACGACTTTGGCGGCCACCGGGGTTCGGCCGAAGACGAACTTGACGCTAGGGTGTGCGGGGAGGTGCGGGACGTGCATGGTTGGGCCTAATGCAGCGTGGTGAGTGCGTTGGACACCGCGGGTTGGCCGGAGGATGGCCAGGAGCACGTCGGCGACGAGATCCGCGGCGGTGCGTGCGTGTGATCTTCGTGCGGTGGCTACACGGCTCGGGAAAGAGAGAGGGAGGGTCGGAGGGGTAGCTAGGCTCACAGCGCTCCCGTAGAGGCCACCGGCGGGGTCGGGGACGAGCTGAGGCGGCGACGGCGTTGAAGGGGATCTCCGGCGATGGCGAGCTCGGGCGAGGTCAGTGCGGTGGTCTCGGGCCGCACGAGCACACGGGGCTCGGCTAGCTCGATGAAGTGGACGGCGGCGGAGTTCCTGGACACGGCGGCACGGCGTGGGGTTGACGGAGGGCGTGGCTACAGCGAGGGGGTGGCGGCGATGGCGTCGGCCATGGCGTGGGAGAGCGAGGGAGAGGAGCTGGAGAGGAGAGGGGGTGTCTGGGAGGTTCGGGGGAGAGAGGGAGGCCGATTCACGGCGTTAGCTGGGCGAGGGAGGCGGCGAGGCGGCGAGCAGGTGCGTGGCACCCATGCGGTGCTCGCCGTCGAGCACCTGCCTGCCTGCCTGGCCGGCAAGCAGCTCGCTGGCGCGGTGCTGGGCTGGGCCGGCAGGTGGGCTGGGTGCTGGGCGACAGGTAAGCCTTTTCCATTTCTTCTGTTTTCTGTTTTTTTTAATACTTCTGCAACTTTGTTGAATTAAATAAAATACTTAGGCTACTCCTAAAATCACCAAACTACTCCTGGTCCATAGTTGGATTATTTCCAACATGAAACATTTTAGTTTGGAGTTATTTGAGCATTTAAATATTTTATATAATTTTAAATGCCCAAATTCAAATATTTATGATTTAATTCAAAACCCTTAGATGGCCTAGGAAAATGTGCACCACTTTTGGCAGAGGTTCTGAACCAAGACAAAAATGATGGGCATTTTAGAAGGGCATTTCAGGTTCATTGAAAAAGTTTTTAGTAGACCCTAATTGGTTTCAGAGGGGACTGGGGGTTCTGTCATCCCCATTTCAGGTTTCTGATGAAAGAGTAAACATGATGCAACACTCTAATGCATGGCTAACTAGGATGTGACAGTATATTTGCCAGGGGCCATGACCGAGGTGGCGTCCCTGAAGCAAGCGCTAACCAGGGCCGAAGATAAAGCGGCCAAGGAGCGCACTGAGCGGGAAAAGCAAGAGGCTCATGTGGGTGAGGTGCAGCAAGAGCTCCAGGCTCTCGTGACGAAGCACGAGGCGTTGGAGCTTGACTCGAAGACGCGAGAGTCTGAGCTTGCCGCGGCCTCGAGAGCGCAAAGAGTGCCAAAGCCGAGGCCCAAAAGGCCCTCCAGGAGATTGACGTGATGAAGAAAATAACGGCGGGTAAGGCATTCTATATGCAAAGCAAGCATGTGAAAGTAAATTACCGATTACTTAACCGAATTCGGAGCTCTCCAGGAGCATTCGCAGATTTGCCCCACAGCGTGTCGGATGCCGCACAATTTTACCAGGCCGAGGAGGGAAGCTCAACGGAGAAGCTGTTCTGGTCTCTGTATACTGAGACCGAACACCCGATGCCTCTGAGCGACCAGCTAAAGCAGCTGGTCGAGCTGCACAAGGCGGCCGAACAAGCCATGAAGGGCCTTATAGTCCGGTTGTGGCTTGGCGACGCCCTTCCGAACAGCTACTTCGGCCTGGTGAGGAGGCTTGTGGATGCCTGCCCACGGCTGGAGGTCGTCTAGCGGTCTGTCTGCATCGAAGGTGCAGGCCGGGCTTTTGCCCGTGTGAAGGTGCAGTGGGCCAAGCTAGACGATGTGAAGCTGATCAAGGAAGGGCCGCCGCAGGGCAAGGAGCATCGCACCCCCGAAATTTATTATGAGGGTGTCCTGAAGGGTGCCCGTCTTGTAGTGGATGACTGTTCAAAGGATGTAATATTTGAGTAAACTTTCTCGTGTGATCCTGTATAATGAAAACTTGTTTCATATGCGCTATGCAACACTTGTGTGAATTTAAAATATTACCTTTTGTTTGGCTGTTTATCCAATCTGAGAGATGGCTAGTCCTCGGCTTCTGCCCCCATGCCACTAGTGCTGGGGTGTTCGGGATAAACTTGAGCACTCTTGTTCCCATGTTTGGGTCCTTCGAGGGAGGTGCTCAGCACAACAAACAAGGCAACCGGACTAATAATGCTTTATCACTCCCACTTAGCCATAGAATTCTATAATTTTAAATTTCGGCGAAGCCCCTGGTATTCGGAAGGCCGAATTCGGGGCGCGATACATGCCTTTAAGCCGGAGATAGCTGGCCCCTCGCTCTAAGTGGCATAAGTCTTTAGGGACTCGAAAACCTCGTCGAACAGCAACCAGTCTCTCACTTTATCATGACAGTCAGTTTTAGCTTTCTCTACTGAGGTGCTCAGCCCAGAAGAACCGGGGCACAATCGCAGTAGTTCTCCTAGTGCTACCTTAGCCAATAGAGCGGAACGTAAGGTACCAAAACATAGGAGCCGGGCAAACCCAACATTTGACCAAAGACATGATTCAGAGCTGATGCATATAATGTTATAAGTTCGGGGTGCCGCACTTGTGAAAGTGTTCAGACTTTTCACACCATATTGTGGGGTACGTAAGCCCCTGGTGTATTGGCCGTACCAAAGTGTACGGTTGCAAGGCGTCATTAATGAACACATATATATAACAAGAATGCATTGTTTATTCAAAAAGGTGCGTTAAAGCAAAATGATACAGATGGTGCGATTAGCAAAGAGTAGGACTATGTCCCTTCCAAGGGCAAGTTGAGGAATAGTAGTAAATCAAATATTTCGCTCGTTATTGTAATCCACCTGGGAATTACGTGGTGTGACGTAGCTTTCTGCCTCCTTGGTTGCTGCATCATGTGTTTGGCAATAGTGCTGCCAGACAGGGTTTCCAGAGAGTAAGGTCCTGAAAAAGAGAAAAATAACCAAATGACAAGCCCCTAGTGCGGTTTAAGCCTCGTCTTGGGGCGTGCGGCAGTGTGCCCCCTCCCCACCTCTGCCCATGGTATTTTTAATGCGTAATTATGTACGCATGGCACGAGTTTCGCCGTTTGGCTGGGACTGGGGTGGGGGCCGCATTGCTACGGGAGCTCAGATCGCACCAGGCGGTCTAGTTCTGATTGCTCCGAGCGCGCTTGAAGGTGTCCGGGTCTTGAAATGCTGAACTGGTGGATTGCCTTGAGAGGCTTCTATGCGGTTCTGCTGCGAGGGCCACGGTGTGCTCCTCCGTTTGAAGGGAGCGCTCTGTGTTTCCATTGACTGTAATAACCCCGCGAGGTCCTGGCATCTTGAGCTTGAGGTATGCATAATGCGGTACCGCATTGAATCTCGCAAATGCGGTTCGCCCGAGCAGTGCATGATAAACACTACGGAATGGGACTATATTGAAGATTAACTCTTCGCTTCGGAAGTTATCCAGGGATCCGAAGACCACTTCCAGTGTAATTGAGCCTGTGCAATGGGCCTCTATGCCTGGAATGACGCCTTTAAAGGTCATTTTTTTGTGGGTTTGATCCTTGAGGGGTCTATTCCCATTTTGCACATTGTGTCCTGATAAAGCAGGTTCAGGCTGCCGCCGCCATCCATAAGGACTCGAGTGAGGTGAAATCCGTCAATGATTGGGTCCAGAACTAGTGTGGCGAATCCTCCATGACGGATACTAGCAGGATGGTCCCTGCGATCAAGAGTGATCAGATAGGAGGACCATTGGTTGAACTTTGGGGCGACTGGCTCCAACGCATATACGTCCCTGAGCGCACACTTCTTCTCCCTCTTGGGGATGTGGGTTGCGTATATCATGTTCACCGTCCGCACTTGTGGGGGAAAACTCTTTTGTCCTCCGGTGTGTGGCTGCCGGGTCTCCTCCTCGTCATCGCTATGTGGCCCCTTGTCCTTGTTTTCGGCAATTAACTTGCCGGCCTGCTTGAACACCCAACAATCCCTGTTGGTGTGATTGGCTGGCTTTTCTGGGGTGCCGTGTATTTGACACGAGCGATCGAGTATACGGTCCAAGCTGGATGGACCCGGCATACTTTGTTTGAATGGCTTTTTCCGCTTACCGGGTTTAGAGCCTTTGAATCCGGCATTGACTGCCGTATCCTCGGTATTACCGTTGTTAATGCGGCACTTATGTTTGTTGCGACGTGACCTGCTATTGCCGTCCTTGGTATCCGAAGTACCATTGTTCTTTGATATGTTATTACTGCGAGCCAGCCAGCTGTCTTCTCCCGCACAAAAGCGGGTCATTAGTGTCATGAGGGCTGCCATAGATTTTGGCTTTTCATGACCATGCTGCCGGACTAGCCATTCATCGCGGATGTTGTGTTTGAAAGCTGCTAGGGCCTCTACATCCGGACAGTCGACAATTTGATTTTTCTTTGTTAGGAACCGAGTCCAGAATTGCCTGGCCGATCCTTATGGCTGCTGAATTATGTGGCTCAAGTCATCGGCATCTGGTGGCCGCACATAAGTGCCCTGAAAGTTGTCGAGGAATGCGGCTTCCAGATCTTCCAAACAGCTGATGGACTCTGCTGGCAAGCTGTTAAGCCAATGCCGCGCTGGTCCCTTGAGCTTTAGTGGGAGGTATTTGATTGCGTGTAAGTCATCACCGCGAGCCATGTGGATGTGGAGGAGGAAATCCTTGATCCATACTGCGGGATCTGTTGTGCCGTCGTATGATTCATTATTTACAGGTTTGAAACCTTCTGGGATTTGATGATCCATTACTTCGTCTATAAAGCATAAGTGGTGTGCGGCGCCTCTGTATTGGGCTATATCGCGACACAGCTCGAATGGGTCTTGCCTGCTGTGTTCGTCCTGGCCGGATTTACTTTTACTGTATCTGGCGCGACGTTTAACGTCTCGCATAGTGGCGCGCCCCCGTGATCCGTAGATCGATCTTGAAGCTCTGCTTTGTCCTTCAATATGTCTCGCAGGTCTGGCGTATCTCCCCATGCCTTTTTATTTGAATGGCGTCGGGGTGCGGGCTGAGTTTTTGGCTGGAATGCCTCTCTATCGCGGCCACGAGGTGGCCGGTCAGCCGCGTCATACGGTTCCTCCTCCAATCGGGGTAGCAACCTGCATTTTGGGTAACTCTTGGAGGGGTGCTCGAGTTTATATTCCTCGGCCGCGAGGACTTCAGTCCATCTGTCAGCTAGCAGATCTTGATCAGCTTGAAGCTGCTGCTGCTTTTTCTTAAGGCTATTTGTTGTGGCTATAAGCCGGCCTTTGAAGCGCTCTTGTTCGACTGGATCCTCTGGCACGGTGAATTCGTCGTCGCCGAGGCTTGCCTTGTCTTCGGAGGGGGCATGTAATTATCATCCTCCGTTTCTCCATCTGCCGCTCTCTCAGGAGGGCTGGCTCCTCCATCCTCCTGCTCTAAATCTTGCTGAAGGGGATTGCTGTTGTCTTCAGCACTATCTGGAGTGTTATTATCTCCTGTGCCGGTATCACCGCTTTTGTTTGGCGGGACTTAGAGTGGCGCCGCTGACGTCGGTGCTTGGGTTCATCCTCCGCTATCTCGTCGCCAGTGCCTTCTTTGGGTGTATCCACCATGTATATATCGTATGATGAGGTGGCTATCCAGTGCCCTGTCGGCAGTGGTTCCTCTTCGTCTCCCGCATCGTCGTCCATACCGTTGATGTCTTCGGAGTCGAAGTCGAGAATGTCGATTAAGTTATCGACAGTGGCTACTAAGTGGGTGGTGGGTGGGCCGCGAATTTCTTCATCGTCCGCATCCCAGTCCTGCCGGACATAGTTCGGCCAGGATCCTCCTGACAAGGAGAGAGACCTTAATGAGTTCAGTATGTCGCCGAAGGGCGAGTGCTGAAAAATATCCGCGGAGGTAAACTCCATGATCGGCGCCCAATCGGATTCGATAGGAACGGGCGCAGGCAGCTCGGATTCCGTGGCCGGAGAAGGATCCGACAGTTTAACAACACGGCTCCCATGCAAGGTAAGGTCGTTGTTTGGATCGATCGCCCCTGAGGGTAAGGCCTCCATGGTGGGGTCCATCCACCCGTCCATGGACGGCGCAACTGGCTCCGAATTTAGGGTCAGAGCGGCTGCCTGTGTGATCTCCTGAACATTGTCCGACAGTAGACCTAAATCGTACTCATCGTGACCGCGTGACACACAAGGCAGAGGCTCGAATCTGTCGAAGATCAAGTCTCCACGGATATCAGCCGTGTAGTTTAAGCTTCCAAACCTGACCTGGTGGCCAGGGGCGTAACTTTCAATCTGCTCCAGATGGCCAAGCGAATTGGCCCGTAGCGCAAAGCCGCTGAACATGAAGATCTATCCGGGGAGAAAAGTCTCACCCTGGACTGCATCGCTAGCGATGATAGTAGGAGCCATCAAGCCTAATGGCGACGACACAGAGGAACTCTCAATGAAAGCACCAATGTCGGTGTCAAAACGGGCGGATCTCGGGTAGGGGGTCCCGAACTATGCATCTAAGGCGCATGGTAATAGGAGGCAAGGGATCTCTTGATGGAGGTAAAACCCTACGTCCTGCTTGATTAATATTGATGATATGGGTAGTACAAAAGTAGATCTACCACGAGATCACAGAGGCTAAACCCTAGAAGCTAGCGTATGGTATGATTGTATGTTGTAGTTGTTGTGTCCTACGGACTAAAACCCTCCGGTTTATATAGACACCGAAGAGGTTAGGGTTACACAAGGTCGGTTACAAAGGAGGAGATACACATATCCGTATTGCCTAGCTTACCTTCCACGCCAAGTAGAGTCCCATACGGACATGAGACGAAGTCTTCAATCTTGTATCTTCATAGTCTAACAGTCCAGCCAATGGAGATAATCCGGCTGTACGGAGACCCCCTAATCCAGGACTCCCACAATAGTCAAATCCTTGAACTTGTCAAAAACCTTTCGCAACAAGTCGAGCTTTGTAGATAGTAACATTACTGTCGGTGTTAGTCTTCTTCTTGAAGATCCATTTATTCTCTATGGCCTGCCGATCATCAGGAAAGTCAACCAAAGTCCACACTTTGTTCTCATACATGGATCCCATCTGAGATTTCATGGCTTCAAGCCATTTTGCGGAATCTGGGCTCATCATCGCTTCCTCATAGTTCATAGGTTCATCATGGTCAAGTAACATGACTTCCAGAACAGGATTGCTGTACCACTCTGGTGCGGATCTTACTCTGGTTGACCTACGAGATTTGGTAGTAACTTGATCAGAAGTTTCATGATCATCATTATTAGCATCCTCACTTACTGGTGTAGGAATCACTGGAACTGATTTAAGTGATGAACTACTTTCCACTAAGGGAGAAGGTAAATTTACCTCGTCAAGTTCTACTTTCCCCCCACTCACTTCTTTAGAGAGAAACTCCTTCTCTAGAAAGGATCCATTCTTAGCAATGAATATCTTGCCTATGGATCTGTGATAGAAGGTGTACCCAACAGTCTCCTTTGGGTATCCTATGAAGACACATTTCTCCGATTTGGGTTCGAGCTTATCAGGTTGAAGCTTTTTCACATAAGCATCGCAGCCCCAAAATTTAAGAAATGACAACTTGGGTTTCTTGCCAAACCACAGTCCATAAGGTGTCGTCTCGACGGATTTAGATGGTGCCCTATTTAACGTGAATGCAGTTGTCTCTAAAGTGTAACCCTAAAACGATAGCGGTAAATAAGTGAGAGACATCATAGATCGCACCATATCTAGTAAAGTACGATTACGACGTTCGGACACACCATTACGCTGTGGTGTTCCAGGTGGCGTGACCTGCGAAACTATTCCGCATTGTTTCAAATGAAGTCCAAACTCATAACTCAAATATTCGCCTCCACGATCGTATCATAGAAACTTGATTTTCTTGTTATGATGATTTTCCACTTCACTCTGAAATTCTTTGAACTTTTCAAATGTTTCAGACTTATGTTTCATTAAGTAGATATACCCATATCTGCTCAAATCATCTGTGAAGGTGAGAAAATAACGATATTCGCCGCGAGCTTCAATGTTCATTGGACCACATACATCAGTATGTATGATATCCAATAACTTTGTTGCTTGATCCATTGTTCCAGAGAATGGAGTCTTAGTCATCTTGCCCATGAGCCATGGTTCGCAAGCATCAAGTGATTCATAATGAAGTGATTCCAAAAGTCCATCAGCATGGAGTTTTTTCATGCGCTTTACACCAATATGACCTAAACAGCAGTGCCACATATAAGTTGCACTATCATTATTAACTTTTCATCTTTTGGCTTCAATATTATGAATATGTGTATTACTATGATCAAGATTCAATAAACCATTTATATTGAGTGTATGACCATAGAAGGTTGTATTCATGTAAATAGAACAACAATTATTATTTGACTTAAATGAATAACCATATTGCAATAAACATGAACAAATCATATTATGCTCAACACAAACACCAAATAACATTTATTTTAGGTTTGATACTAATCCCGAAGGTAAAGGGAGTGTGCGATGGTGATCTTATCAACCTTGGAGTCACTTCCAACTCTCATCATCACCTCGCCCTTAACTATTCTCTGTTTATTTTCAACTCCCGTTTCGAGTTACTAATCTTAGTAACTGAACAAGTATCAAATACTGAGGGGTTGCTATAAACACTGGTAAAGTACACATCAATAACATGTATATCAAATATACTTTTGTTCACTTTGCCATCCTTCTTATCTGCCAAGTATCTAGGGCAGTTCCACTTCCAGTGACCATTTACTCGGCAATAGAAGCACTCAGTTCTAGGCTTGGGTCTAGCTTTGAGATTCTTCATGGGAGTAGCAATTTGCTTTCTATTCTTCTTTGAAGTTAATCTTTCTTTCCCTTTGCCCTTTTCTTGAAACTAGTGGTCTTGTAAACCATCAACACTTGATGTTATTTCTTGATTTCTACCTTCGCCGATTTCAGCATCGCGAAGAGCTTGGGAATTACTTTCGTCATCCCTTGCATATTATAGTTCATCACTAAGTTCTAGTAACTTGGCGATAGTGACTAGAGAACTTTGTCAATTACTATTTTATCTACAATATTAACTCCCACTTGATTCAAGCAATCGTAGTACCCAGATAATCTGAGCACATGCTCACTAATTGAGCTATTCTCCTCCATCTTGTAGGAAAAGTACTGTCAGAGGTCTCATACCTCTTGACACGAGTATGAGTATGAAATACCAATTTCAACTCTTGGAACATCGTATATGCTCCATGGCGTTCAAAACATTTTTGAAGCCCCAATTCTAAGCCGTAAAGCATGGTGCACTATACTATCAAGTAGTCATCATACCAAGCTTGTCAAATGTTCATAACGTCTGCATCTGCTCCTGCAATAGGTCTGTCACCTAGCGGTGCATCAAGGACATAATTCTTCTGTGCATCAATGAGGATAATCCTCAGATCACGGACCTAGTCAGCATCATTGCTACTATCATCTTTGAACATAGTTTTTCTCTAGGAACATATAATAAAATAAACGGGGAACTACATCGCGACCTATTGATCTACAACATAGTTATGCAAATACTATCAGGACTAAGTTCAGGATAAATTAAAGTTCAATTAATCATATTACTTAAGAACTCCCACTTAGATAGACATCCATCTAGTCATCTAAACGATCATGTGATCCAAATCAACTGAACCATGTCCGATCATCACATGAGATGGAGTAGTTTTCAATGGTGAACATCACTATGTTGATCATATATACTATGTGATTCATGCTCGGCCTTTCGGTCTCCAGTGTTCTGAGGCCAAATCTGCATATGCTAGGCTCGTCAAGTTTAACCCGAGTATTCTGCCTATGCAAAACTGGCTTGCACCCATTGTATGTGAACGTAGAGCTTATCACACCCAATCATCACGTGGTGTCTCGGCACGACGAACTATCGCAACGGTGCATACTCAGGGAGAACACTTATACCTTGAAATTTAGTGAGAGATCATCTTATAATTCTACCGCCGAACTAAGAAAAATAAGATGCATCAAGGATAAACATCACATGCAATCCAAATATGTGACATGATATGGCCATCATCATCTTATTCCTTTGATCTCCATCTCCAAAGTACCGTCATGATCTCCATCGTCACCGGCATGACACCATGATCTCTATCACCGTGTCATCACATTATCATCTCACCAACTATTGCTTTTGCAACTATTGCTATGGCATAGCGATAAAGTAAAGAAATTGTATGGCGCTTGCATCTTATGCAATAAAGAGACAACAATAAGGCTCCTGCCAGTTGCCGATAACTTTAACAAAACATGATCATCTTATACAACAATTTATATCTCATCACGTCTTGACCATATCACATCACAACATGCCCTGCAAAAATAAGTTAGACATCCTCTACTTTGTTGTTGCAAGTTTTACGTGGCTGCTACAGTCTTAGCAAGAACCGTTCTTACCTATGCATAAAAAACCACAACGCGGTATAGTGATTGCTTTTTGATCTTCAGAAAGAACCTTGTTCATTGAATCCGATGCAACTAAAGCTCGAGAAACAGACACCCACTAGCCACATGTGTGCGAAGCACATCGGTGGAACCAGTCTCGTGTAAGCATATGCGTAATGTCGGTCTGGGCCGCTTCATCCAACAATGTCGATGAATCAAGAATCAACTAGTGACGGAAAGCAATATGTATATACCCACGCCCACAACTCCTTTGTGTTCTACTCGTGCATATAACATCTATGCATAAACCTGGCTCTGATACCACTGTTGGGGAACACAGTAATTTCAAAAAAAATCCTACGCACACGTAAGATCATGGTGATGCATAGCAACGAGAGGGGAGAGTATCGTCTACGTACCCTCGTAGACCGTAAGCAGAAGTGTTGTGACAACGCGGTTGATGTAGTGGTATGTCTTCACGATCGACCGATCTAGCACCAAAGGTACGACACCTCCGTGATCTGCACATGTTCGGCTCGATGATGTCCCCATGAACTCACGATCTAGTAGAGCTTCGAGGGAGAGATTCGTCAGCATGACGGCGTGATGACGATGATGATGTTGCTACCGGAACAAGGCTTCGCCTAAGCACCGCTACGATATTACCGAGGTGGATTATGGTGGAGGGAGGCACCGCACATGGCTAAAGATCAATGATCAACTTGTGTGTCCATGGGGTGCCCCCCTCCCCCGTATATAAGGGAGTGGAGGAGGGGGAGGGGGCGGTGAGGGAGTCCTGGATTAGGGGGTGTTCGGATAGCCGAATTATACCTTCAGCCGGACTCCTGGACTATGAAGATACAGGATTGAAGACTCCGTCCCGTGTCCGGAAGGGATTTTCCTTGGCGTGGAAGGCAAGCTTGGCAATACGGATGTTCAGATCTCCTACCATTGTAACCAACTCTATGTAACCCTATCCCTATCCGGTGTCTATATAAACCGGAGGGTTCTAGTCTGTAGGACAACATACACATCTACAATCATACCATAGGGTAGCTTCTAGGGTTTATCCTCTCTGATCTCGTGGTAGATCAACTCTTGTATTACCCATATCATCAATATTAATCAAGAAGGACGTAGGGTTTTACCTCCATCGAGAGGGCCCGAACCTGGGTAAAACTTCGTGTCCTCTGCCTCCTGTTACCATCCAGCCTAGACACACAGTTCGGGACCCCCTACCCGAGATCCGCCGGTTTTGACACCAACATTGGTGCTTTCATTGAGAGTTCCTCTGTGTCGTCGCCGTCAGGCCCGATGGCTCCTACGATCATCAATGGCGATGCAGTCCAGGGTGAGGCCTCCCTCCCCGGACAGATCTTCGTCTTTGGCGGCTTCGCACTAGGGGCCGATTCACTTGGCCATCTAGAGCAGATCGAAAGCTATGCCCCTGGTCGTCAGGTCAGATTCGGAAGTTTAAACTACATGACTGACATCCGCGGGGACTTGATCTTCGACGGATTCGAACCACTGCCGAGTGCGCCGCTCTGTCACGATGAGCATGATCTAGCTCTGCCGCCGAACAGAGCCCTGGAGGCCGCACCCGCATCGGCTCCGACCCCTAGTTCGGAGCCGACCGCGCCGATCGAGGATGGGCGGTTGGACGCCACCTCGGGGGCTGTGATCCCAATGGCGGTTTTGCCGAACACCAGCCCTGTACTCTGCAAGACTCGTGACTCCATGGAGCCGGATTCTTCTCCGGACTCCGAACCCTCCACGCCCCTGCCATGCAAATCCGATTGGGCGCCGATCATGGAGTTCACGACCGCGGAAGTCTTTCAGCACTCGCCTTTTGGCTATATCCTAAAATCACTGAAGTCTCTCTCTTTGTCGGGAGAGCCCTGGCCGGACTACGGTCAGCAAGGTTGGGGTACGGATGATGAAGAAATTCAAAACCCACCCACCACCCACATGGTAGCCACTGTCGACAACTTAACCGACATGCTCAACTTCGACTCCGAAGACATTGACGGTATGGACACCGATGAAGGAGATGATGAAGAACCAGCGCCCACTAGGCCCTGGAAAGCCACCTCGCCATATCACATATACATGGTGGACACCCCAAAAGAGGGAGAAGGCGATGAAACAGCGGAGGATGACCCCTCCAAGAAACAGCAAAAGCGTCGGCGTCAGCGGCGCCGCTCAAAATCCCACCAACACAAAAACGGCGATTCCAGCACGGGAGATAATAATACCCCGGAAAGCGCCGAAGAACATCCCCCCGAGCAAGATTTAGCACAGGAGGATGGAGAAACCAGCCCTAATGAGGGAGCGGCCGACAGAGAGGTCGAGGACAATAATTGTATGCCTCCCTCCTAAGACGAGGCAAGCCTCGATGACAGCGAGTTCGCCGTGCCAGAGGGTCCCGTCGAACAAGAGCATTTTCAACTTAGGCTTATGGCCATGGCAAGAAGCCTCAAGAAAAAACAGCAACAGCTTAAAGCTGATCAAGATCGGCTAGTCGATAGATGGACTGAAGTCCTTGCGGCCGAAGAGCATAAACCCGAACGCGCCTCCAAGTGTTACCCGAAGCACAGGTTGCTACCCCGATTAGAGGAAGAAGCACTCGACGCGGCCGACAGGCCACCTCGTGGCCGCGACAAAGAGGCCTCGTGGCCCTCCACCCAAACCGCACCCCGTACCAAGGCACGGGAATATGCGCCGGACTTACGAGACATGTTGGAGGACAAGACAAGGCAAACAAGATCGATCTACGGATCGCGTAGGCACCCCATGGCTCGAGACGACAACCGTCAGGCCGGCCACAAATTCGGCAGGGCCGAACACTGTAGACAAAGCTCATCGGAGCTACGTCATGATATCGCCCAATACAGAGGCCCCGCACACCCATTGTGCTTCACAGACGAAATAATGGATCATCAAATCCCCAAGGGTTTCAAACCCTTAAACATTGAATCATATGATGGCTCAACAGATCCCGCGGTATGGATCAAGGATTATCTCCTTCATATCCACATGGCCCACGGCGATGATTTCCACGCCATCAAATACCTCCCACTCAAGCTTAAAGGACCAGCCCGACAGTGGCTTAACAGCCTGCCAACAGGGTCAATCAGCTGTTGGGAGGACCTGGAATCCGCATTCCTCAACAATTTCCAGGGCACTTACGTGTGACCCCCAGACGCTGACGACCTAAGCCACGTGATTCAGCAGCCAGACGAATCGCCCATGCAATTATGGACATGGTTCCCAACAAAGAAAAATCAAATACTCGACTGTCCGGACATAGAGGCCTTAGCAGCCTTCAAGCATAATATCCGTGACGAGTGGCTTGCCCGGCACCTAGGACAAGAGAAGCCGAAATCTATGGCAGCACTTACGGCACTCATGACCCGCTTTTGCGCGGGAGAAGACAGCTGGCTTGCTCGTAGCAACAATATGACCAAGAACCCTGGTTGTTCGGACACCAGAGACATTAGTGGCAGGTCGCGTCGCAACCAACAGAAGTGCCGCATTAACGGCGACAATGCTAAGGATACAGCAGTTAATGTCGGATTCAGAGGCTCTAAATCCGGTCAGCGGAAAAAATCATTCAAAAGGAATCCCAAGGGCCCGTCCAGCTTGGAACGAATACTCAACCGCTTGTGCCAAATACATGGCACCCCCGAAAAGCCGGCCAATCACAACAACAGGGACTGTTGGGTGTTCAAGCAGGCAGGCAAATTAAGAGCTAACAATTTAGACAAGGGATTGCATAGCGATGACGACGAGGAGCCCCGACCGCCGAACAACAATGGACGGAAGGGTTTTCCCCCACAAGTGCGGACGGTGAACATGATATACGCCACCCACGTCCCCAAGAGGGAGCGGAAGCGCGCGTTAAGGGACGTATACGCAGTAGAGCCAGTCGCCCCAATGTTCAACCCATGGTCCTCCTGCCCGATCACCCTTGATCGAAGAGACCATTCCACTAGCATCCGTCATGGCGGATTCGCCGCATTGGTTCTCGACCCAATTATTGATGGATTTCATCTCACTAGAGTCCTTATGGACGGCGGCAGTAGCCTGAACCTGCTTTACCAGGATACAGCGCGGAAAATGGGCATAGATCCCTCGAGGATTAAGCCCACCAAAACGACCTTTAAAGGCGTAATACCAGGTGTAGAGGCCAGCTGTACAGGCTCAGTCACACTTGAAGTGGTCTTCGGATCTCCGGATAATTTCCGAAGCGAGGAGTTAATCTTCGACATAGTCCCGTTCCGCAGTGGCTACCAAGCACTGCTTGGGCGAACCGCATTCGCCAAGTTCAATGCGGTCCCGCACTACGCATACCTTAAGCTCAGGATGCCAGGCCCTCGAGGAGTAATTATGGTCAATGGAAACACCGAACGCTCCCTCTGAACGGAGGTGCACATGGCGGCCCTTGCAGCGGAAGTACAAAGTAGCCTCTCCAGGAAGTTCTCCAGTCCGGCCATTAAACGTTCGGACACAGTCAAGCGCGCCCGGAGTAACCTACAACAAGACCGCCTGGCACGTTCCGAGTAGGCGTAGCAATACGGCCCCAACCCCAACCCCCGCAAAAAGGCGACGCTAGTACTTCGCGTACATAACTACGCCCTAGAAATACCATGGGCATAGGGGGAGGGGCACCACCATGGCACGCCCAAAACACGGCTTAAACCGCACCAGGGGCTGCCGACTTTTTTTATACTTTTCTCTTACTTCTAGGACTCTACTCTTCGGAAGGCTTGTTCGGTAGTTCAATTGCCGCACAAACGATGCAAGGACCGGGGAAGCAGACAAGCCATGCCGCATTACGGACATCCCAGGTGGTCTCTATCACGAGCAGTATACCTGTTTCGCATACTATCCCGCGGCCCCTGAAGCAGACATGTTAAATAGTCCAGCTTTTCGTTTATCGCATCACTTGTATTGTTCTGCTTTGATCGCAGCTATTTTAATGCACAATGCATAGCTTTTGTCTATTTTTGCATTACCTTTTTTTAATATATATATATATATATATATATGTTCCTTAATGACATGTTGTACCCGTACACTTTGGTACGGCCAAAATACGCCAGGGGCTCCAGTACCCCTCAACATGGTGCGAGAAGTCCGAACACTTTAACAAGTGCGGCACCCCGAACTTATAGCATTATATGCATCGGCTCTGAATCATGTCTTGGGTCAATAGTTGGGTTTGCCCGGCTCCTCTGTTTTGGTGCCTTACCTTCCGCTATATCGGCTAAGGTAGCACTAGGAGAACCACTGCGATTGTGCCCCAGTTGAGCTGGGCCGAGCACCTCAGTGGAGAAAGCTAAAACTGACTGTCATGATGAAGTGAGAGCTGGTCGCTGTTCGAGAGGTTTTTTTGAGTCCCTAAAGACTTATGCTGCTTCGGGCGAGGAGTCGGCTCTGTCCGGCCAAGGCATGGATAGCGCCCCGAAATCGGCCTTCCGAATACTAGGGGCTTCGCCGAAATTTAAAATTATAGAATTCTATGGCTAAGTGAGAGTGTTCACGCATTATTGTTCTATTGCCTCCTTCATTGGGCTGAGCGCCTCCCTCGAAGGACCCAAATATGGGAAAAAGAGCGCCCAGGTTTATCCCCGAACACCCCAGCACTAGCGGCATGAGGGCAGAAGCCGACGACTCGCCATCTCTCAGTATTGATAAACAACCGCACAGAAGGTAATATTTTAAAGTCAAGCAGCATTGCTTAGCGCATATGAACAAGTTTTCAGCGCACAGGATAAGACGAGCGGGTTTTACTCAAAAAATACATCCTTGGTACATTCATCCGCAATAAGGCGGGCACCCTACAGAACATCCTTATAATAATTCTCGGGCTTGCGATACTCTTTCCCCGGCGGTGGCCCGTCCTTCACAAGCTTCTCCGCATCCAGCTTGCCCCAGTGCACCTTGGCATGGGCAAGGGCCCTACGGGCACCTTCAATGCAGACGGAGCGCTTGATGTCTTCAAGCCTCGGACAGGCCTCCACCAGCCGCCGCACCAGCCCGAAATTGCTCCCAGGCAGAGCCTCTCCAGGCCACAGCCGAACTAGGAGGCCCTTCACGGCCTGTTCGGCCGCCTTGTGGAGCTCGACCAGTTGCTTCAGCTGGTCGCTCAGGGGCACGGGGTGTCCGGCCTCAGCGTACTGAGACCAGAACACCTTCTCCGTCGAGCTGCCATCCTCGGCTCGATAGAATGCGGCGGCATGAGATACACTCCGGGGAAGATCTGGGAACGCTCCTGGAGAGCTCCGAATTTAGGTAAGTAACAGGTAACTCACGTTTATGTGTTTGCTTTGCATAAAGAATACCTTACCCGCCGCAATCTTCTTTACCTCATCCATCTCCTGGAGGGTCTTTTCGGACTCGGCCTTGGCAGACTTGGCATTTTCTATAGCTACCATGAGCTCGGACGCTCGCGTCTTTGAGTCAAGCTCCAAACTCTCATGTTTCTTCATGAGAACCTGGAGCTCTTGCCGCGCCTTGCCAACCTCAGCCTCATACCTCTCCCGCTCGGTGCGCTCCATGGCCGCACTCTTCTCGGCCTCGAGTAGCGCTTGCTTAAGCGTCACCATCTCAGACGTGGCCCCTGCAATAGACATGTCAATCCTGTCATTTTTTGCAATTGCACCTTTTTATATACATATTCAAACAGGGTATTTCTTACCTTCCTTCTCCTCGAGCTGCTTCTTGGCACGCCCGAGCTCTTGCTCGGACTTCGCGAGACTCTGCTTCAGCACGTCCACTTCTGCAGTCAGTGTGGCGGACGCTAGCAGAGAAGCCTGCATACGCATATTGACTCCTTTTGTTAGACTCCTGTGAATTCTTTGATCCTCTATTCGACTTTTCTTCCCGAACGCCCAACAGAGCATCAGGGGCTACTGTCTATGCGGTAACATTATTTGAACATTCTTTACTTACCTCAAAGCCTATTAAAAGGCTTGTAGAAGCTTCAGTCAGTCCGCTTTTGGCAGACTGAACCTTCTGGATAACCGCACTCATAATAGTGTGATGCCCCTCGTCGATGGAGGCACCTTGGAGCGCCTCCAACATATTGTCCGGCGCCTCCGGTTGGACGGAGGCCACCGGCACGGTAGGTTTGCTCCTCTTGGAAGGAGGTCGCCCACCGGACTCTAGAACCCTTGAAGATTCCAGAGCTGTGTCCGGCCTTAAGCCGGACTTGGAGCCCTTGGGGGTTTCATCCCCTTTACTCCTGGAGTCTGGGAGGTCGCCTTGCGACGCCTCCAGCACCACCTCCTCCCGGCTTGGAAGCTGTTGGGAAAACACTTCGGTGTCGTCCGCAGGGCGGGGGGATGAAGCCGTCGGAAGCGAGTTCACCTCCGATGGGTCCAGTGAGCCGCTCGACGATGCGTCGAGCCGGTCTTTGTGTGGGCTGCATAAACATATTCGACATAAAGAAAAGATGTGCGAAAAACGAATACTATGAATTACCCCGGTATCCGGACACTTACGATTTTGCAAGGGTCTTGGCCCTGGGCTTCCACTCGTATTCGTCGTTGTCGGCTTCGGTGGAGCAGTCCGGAGGAAGGGTTTTCCCCTTCTTGGACCCTCCGGCCTCCTCGGAGAGGGCGGCCTTCCTTTTCTTCTCTCCTCCCGCTGGAGGGGGAGAGGTCTCTTCTTCTTCCTCCTCGTCTTCACGAGAGGAAGGCGCTTCAGGACCATCGGATGACGAATCCGGCACCTCCTGGCGCCGGGCACTCTTTCGAGTCCCCGTGGCCCTTTTCGTGGCCTTCTTCTCCGGCACCACATAGGGCGCTGGAACGAGCAGCTTCGCCAAGCGAGCATCCGCTGGGCCTTCGGGCAGAGGAGCCGGATAGTTGATCTGTCCGGACATCACCACTCAATCCTATCAAAGATAAGGGAACTCAGATCCCGCATAGAGTCAAACTATGAAAAACTGATACCATGTAAAAGGACAAAAACGGCTTACTGCATGAGCATGGTGCTGAGTACTGAATCCGCGATCCTCGGCAGCGGATGCAGGAGCCTCGGCGCCCTTGAAAAGCACCCTCCAGGCATCTTCGTACGTCGTGTCAAAGAGCCTGTTTAGAGTTTGATGCTGCGTCGGGTCGAACTCCCACAGGTTGAAGGCCCGTCGTTGACACGGGAGGATCAGGCGGATGAGCATAACCTGGACTACGTTGACAAGCTTGAGCTTCTTGTCCACCAGGGTTTGGATGCATGTTTGGAGTTCGGTCAGCTCTCCTTTTTTACCCCACGACAGGCCCGGTCTCCTTCCAGGAGGTGAGCCGCGTAGGGGTTCCGAACCGAAACTCGGGGGTTGTGACCCATTCGGGGTCGCACGGCTCGGTGATGTAAAACCACCCCGATTGCCACCCCTTCAGGGTCTCCACAAAGGAGCCCTCGAGCCACAGGACGTTGACCATCTTGCCAACCATGGCACCACCGCACTCCGCCTGGCTGCCGCACACCACCTTCGGCTTGACGTTGAAGGTCTTTAGCCATAAGCCGAAATGAGGGCCGATGCGGAGGAAAGCCTCGCACACGACGATAAACGCCGAGATGTTGAGGATGAAGTTCGGGGCCAGATCGTGGAAATCCGGGCCGTAGTAGAACATGAGCCCCTGGACAAATGGATGCAGAGGGAAGCCCAGTCCGCGGAGGAAATGGGGGAGAAATACCACCCTCTCATGGGGCCTAGGAGCGGGGATGAGCTGCCCCTTCTAGGGGAGTCGGTGCGCGATGTCGCCGGCCAGATATCCGGCCTTCCTCAGCTTTTTTATGTGTCCCTCCATGACGGAGGAGACCATCCACTTGCCTCCCGCTCCGGACATGACTGGAGAAGGTCGACGTGGTAGTGCGGACTTGGGCGCTGGAGCTCGAGTGTGCAAGAATGGATAGGCAAAGTACGAAGAAGGCATGGGTGAAAAGGTGAATCCTTATCCCCTTATATGGGTGGGCTCGACTACATGCCCCCACCAGCTTGGTAAAACTTGCTTATCTTCAAGCGCCATAATCAAAGGCGCGGTTGGGTTACCCACGTCCGTATTGATGAGAATCCCGGAATAAAGGGACACGATCTCTGCTTTGACAAGACGTGCCAAGGAAACCGCCTCGCATAACGCACTGAGGTGGGATAATGAAACGATTTGGATAAAGGCTTGGCCGTGGTGTGTCGCACCACGGAATACGTCAGCAGATTAGATTTGTGTTAATATTATTATTCTCTCTATGGAAATATGTGGAAACGTATTTTGCAGAGAAGGACACTATCTTCGTGTTCAAAATCTTCTATGGAGTGCTTGGAGGAGGAACCCGCCTTGCAATGTCGAAGACAATTTGCGCGCCGAACTCGTCGTCATTGAAGCCTGGTTTTGGGGCTACTGAGGGAGTCCTGGATTAGGGGGTGTTCAGATAGCCAAATTATACCTTCAGCCGGACTCCTGGACTATGAAAATACAAGATTGAAGACTCCCTCCCGTGTCCGGAAGGGATTTTCCTTGGCGTGGAAGGCAAGCTTGGCGATACGGATGTTCGGATCTCCTACCATTGTAACCGACTCTATGTAACCCTAACCCTATCTGATGTCTATATAAACCGGAGGGTTCTAGTCCGTAGGATAACATACACATCTACAATCATACCATAGGCTAGATTCTAGGGTTTAGCCTCTCTGATCTCGTGGTAGATCAACTCTTGTATTACCCATATCATCAATATTAATCAAGCAGGACGTAGGGTTTTACCTCCATCGAGAGGGCCCGAACCTGGGTAAAACTTCGTGTCCCCTGCCTCCTGTTACCATCCGGCCTAGACCACAGTTCGGGACCCCCTACCCGAGATCCGCCGGTTTTGACACCGACAGCCGGCCTCTCTAGGCGCGCCCCAAGGAGTCCTACTCCCACCGGGAGTAGGATCCCCCTTCCCTTTGTTGGTATTAGGAGAGAAGAAAGGAGAGGGAAGAAGGAAGGAAAGGGGGGCCGGGCCCCCCCTCCCAATTCGGATTGGACTTGGGGCGCCATATCATTTTCTTCATCCCCCTCTCTTCCACTAAGGCCCAATAAGGCCCATATACCTTCTGAGGGGTTCCGGTAACCTCCCGGTACTCCGGTATACTCCCGATTTCGCCCGGAACCTCCAATGTCCAAACATAGGCTTCCAATATATCGATCTTTACGTCTCGACCATTTCGAGACTCCTCGTCATGTCCTGATCAAATCATGGACTCCTAACTACCTTCGGTACATCAAAACACATAAACTCGTAATATCGATCGTCACCGAATGTTAAGCATGCGGACCCTACGGGTTCGAGAACTATGTAGACATAACCGACACTACTAGAAAAAGGGCTATAGATAATATGGACACTAATGGCGCACCAGACATGTGGTGTGCCACTACTATATAGCAGTGGCGCACCATGTGTTGGTGCGCCATTAGTGTCTATCACACTAATGGCGCACCATACCAATTGTGCGGCATTACTAACATATTTTTTTATTATTTTTCCAAAAATACTAATGGCGCACCAGGTCAGAGTGCGCCATTACTAGTTTTAACTAGTAATGGCGCACCACTCACCCCGTGCGCCATTACTAACAATTTTTTTCCAAAACTAGTAATGGCGCACCTTGGTACAGTGTGCCATTACTATTCTTCCCCCCTCTATCCCTTTTCCCCTCACCCCCCC
>NC_041388.1:521540818-521541575 GCF_002162155.2 Triticum dicoccoides
ACCTAGGTTAGGCTAGCTCGCGTCGCGCCCCCCAACCCCATTCCCCGCAGCCGCCCGGCCCACCCCACCCCACCGGCAGCTACACCTTATTCCGCTGCCGTGACGAGGAAGCCGGAGCCCGGAGGTGGTGACTTTGGGGGGGCTACTCGCAGTCCATCGACGGCTGACAACGAACGCCGACGTGACGCGACAAGGCCAGCCCACGACCACGACCACGACCGACGTCCTCCTCCTTTCTACGGTCTACATCTCCGATGCGATGCCAACCACCGCCTCGTCAACGAATGTAAATTCTCCCTCCCTCCCTCCCTCCTCTACTCCTGTCCTCTATATAGTGTAATAATTTTTATCAATAAAAAATAATTAAAAAAAGTTACTAATGGCGCACCGGGAGAGGGTGCGCCATTGTTATCAATAAAAAAAGTTACTTATGGCGCACCCCGTGGTGGTGCGCGATTGCTATGGATGTACTTATGGCGCACCCCCAGGAGGTGCGCCATTGCTATCCCTTTCCCCCTACCTCCATCCCTTTCCCCCTCGCCCCCTCGCGCATGCCAGATCCCTTTCCCCCTCGCCGCCGACGACCCCTTTCCCCCTCGTCGTCATCGCGCGGGAAGACATCCTGGAGGATCGCCGCGTTTGGCTTCTTCCGTTCTGGGAACCAGCTCGAGCCAGGGTCTCGCGTAGCCGCCGGCTTCTTTGTTTGGCCACCCACATCTCGTCGCCCCAACCGCTGCTCTTGCCCGTCCCCGGCCTC
>NC_041388.1:521541911-521571579 GCF_002162155.2 Triticum dicoccoides
CCTATCGCTAATGGTTCTGCTGCCGCTGCTCTGTTATTTTGCCGCCACTGCTGACGCTGCTTGCTCTGCTGCCCTGCTGCTTGTCCTCGCACAGCCGCCCGCATCCCGCGCGTCCTAGCCTCACGCCATGCCGGCACCCGCCTCTGCAAGTCGGCGCACCGTCCGCCCTGCTGCCCCATCACCTACTACCTCCCCTTGTGCGTGTTGCATGCTGCTACTGTTGCTGGCATAGTGACGAGGACAACAGGCAGAAGTGAATAACCATGGCCGGCAAGGTTTTGGTCGTGGTACATTGATACACAACATGCAGCTGCAGCCCCCATAGATACTTTTTTTGTTTTGAAAAAGAAGATATATGAAATGTGAGAATTCTTAAAAGTAGCTTGGTCCTGCCAAGAAAATGCTGCATTTTTGGTACTTGAAAGGTTTATGCTGATTCGGCAAATCCATGTGGCCTATAGAAAATTTAGAACTTGTGATCAGGAGATGTTTAGGAAAAAGGAGTGTATGTATTGTTCTTGTGTTGGGATAATTTTGTAGATTTTTAGGAGCTAGGGGAAATAGTGTTGTAGTTGTAAACTCGATAGGAATTAGTTTTTGGGGTAAATTCTATTGTGAAGGACATTAAAAAAATTATTCCTGGCCAAATAGACTTCAGAAGTCAAACCTACATCAGCCAGTCAAATTTCTTCATGGAATCCAATTTTAAGTGTTGAATGAACACAGAAAGAGAGTGCTAAGTGATTTCAATATATGAAGTTTCAGAATAATATATAGGATTGTTAGTTTTTAACCTTGGTTGCCATTGTTTCTATTTGTAACAGTCTGAAGAATGACTCATGTTGTTTGTGTTATCATCTACCTAACAATCTCTAAGTGAAAGCAGCTAGCTGGAGTAGATTTCTGCACACAATACTCCTTCCAAGACAATTTTCTTCCAAGGAGTAGTGTAGCGACCCGACCTCACTACAACATGAACCCTGCTATAGCAACGCATTTCCGTATCTAAATGTCCATATATGCGTTGCAAGTGTCTTTACCAACGGTTTGGGATGCGTAGCCTTATTCAGTGTTGCTAGTGCATAATGCAACACTTATACTGCCGTTGGTAAAAGGGACCGTTGCAAGACTACAACAGATAAAATGGACTTTTACAACATTTTTATACGTTGGTTCTTAATGTACAGGAATCAAAATCCCATTGCTTGGCAACGGAGAATTTCCAACGCTTCAAGTGTTGGTACATATATAGTGTGAATAATATTATTATTATATAAATATTGCTAGCAATTAAATTAATGATGCATGTAAAGGTGATAATTATGTATTAGAAGTGCTGGAAAAACAAGAGAATATATTCACAAGAGGAAGAAATCATATATTTGATAAAACTGTTGGATTACAATAGTGGATATTACAGAAGGAACATCATCCAAACGTGATGCATAATCTAACAATTTTCTTGGCAGCAAAACTTAAACTGAAAACATAAATCAACATCCCTACAACTTAACTAAGACTTAACGGAGGAACAACAGCCAATACAAACTTTATTCCTACAAACATAACTAAAACTGAAAAGAATGGCTTATCATCATGAATCAGAACATCGTCATCATCATTGCAGTATACTTGCCAGGAACATATACTCATCCATTTATCTTTTGAATCTACAAAAAAGAAAAAAATGAAGTGTTAACACACAATCATTGACATGATGCAAGTAGTAATAGAGGCAAGATATTAATCATCTATCTTTGTTTTTTCTGCATTACGGAGAGTATTCAATTTTTTCCACTCCATAACAAATTTTCAATTTTCACGAGTGTCATATAGACATGCACTACCTAGAATTCATTTCTAATTTCAGCACCATCAAGTTTAAATTTAGGATCACAACTTACGATTGTAGTAAGAGCTACACCCCTGTTATAATTTTTCAGGCTCTTCAAGAATACTTTAGTTCCTGCCTGTTAGAGAAAATCAAAGTTACCATATGAAAAAATAAAAATAAAATAGGGGGACATATTAAATGAATTTGAGCACTCTTACATGTAGTTCACTGGCAACCAACCAACTCAGAGAACCACTTTGAGAACTCTTACTCCTACATTAGCACCTGTTGTTGTTTTTTGGGTCTGGATGGACAACAATGTAACAGCAAAGCAGTGATGAACAAATAAACAAGCTAGCACTATAGTTTGAACACAAATTTGTATGTGATTATGAAATGATACAACTTGTTTGCAGTATAAGTTTTTTCTCCCCAACGTGCACTAATATTCTCAACCAAAGTTTCTTAGATACATAACCATCAGAGCAGTATATTTTGAACATATTGTGTATGGTAATGGAAATATACCTTATGTTCAGCAGAACTTATTTCCCTTTGTCGTGCATTGAAATTCTGATCAGAAGTCTCTTGGTTCTGGACAACATTCTGATAGCAACAGGTAAACACATAAACATGGGAGCACTATAGTTTGATCATAATTTTGTATATGAGATTATGAGGATATCTTGTGTGCAGCAGAACACTTTTCTAGTTGTCATGCACTGCTACCATTATGAACCATAGTTTCTTTGTTCTAGGATAAAGTGACACACATCAAGTTTTGGATATTGGATATGTAACTGCAAAAGGGGGATGGTTCTCATGATCATTGCATCAGATCTACTTCTCCCTATAACCCGTTTGGACCCTAAGAATTTCATACAAAAGGAAACATATACTCACTCCTGCTGGATGTGCGGATTCCTAAAAAAACAGACATGAAAATCCTGCATTCAAAACAGGGCAAAATCCAGACAAGTTTGACCCTGAATCTTGTAAGGAAGCTTATACCTGTTACTAGTTACAGGAAACTCTCTATAGAAACTCACGTTCATCGTATGTCACAATAGGTTTTCCAACTTTGCACAACACAAATACTTTCCCATCAGTAGACCCTCCCACTCAAAACTGCTATATGGAGAAAGATGGTGAAAACATTACATCAAAAAAATTCCTGGAACATTCACATATGTGGCATAGGAAAATGAATGGATACACATTTAAAAAACCAAATCTTAAGGTATGAGCCACACCTTTTCTCCTCAAGGATAAATCTTGTTGACAACAAAGAACCAATGTATCTCACCCTATCACCTAAACAAAACATCATAAGCATTACTAATGCAATATCAGGTGGTTCCACTACAGTAATAAAATATTATACAACCAAATAGTACAATCTCCTCGTCTTCTATAATACCAATGACAAATATAGGGCCACCATACTCAACTTGATAGGTCCTCTCAACATGTAGACTTAAATAGTTGGCAAAAAATAGTGAAGGTCATAATTTAGTGCTAATAACAGAGTCTTGGTAGACTTACTTTTTTTGTGCGGCTCTGATTCCTTTGACTTTGAAGACTGTCCCTAAAAAAATGGAACGTGGGTGTTAACATTTGGATTTGAACTAAATAAATACCAAAGAAAACAGAGAAAACACCCCCCCCCCATGTTTGTTATCTGGCTGCTTTGTCCCTCTATTTTCGCACACAGTTCATATGCAATTGTTTAAGCAAGCATACAGTTGGACTAGTAGAGTACTTTACAGCAGACATCATTTTACATCTCAATGTTCATTTAGTAGGCTCTAGGCATGAGGTGAAATTAACTAATGCTACATCTTTTGGATGTATTTATGAACGGCAGCAGTACTGCGAGTATACTCCAACTCTGCTGTTCAACCTGTTTACAAAGCTCAAACTCTGAAAGAGGAAAACATTTCAGTCTTCAGAAAATAACAGCAGCATTGCACAAAAAATTGAAGTAGAATAGCTGAAACATATATTTCATCTCACAAAAAGAAGACGCATATCCGTCATCTCATGAAAAGAGAAGGCCTCCAGTAGAATTGGTTGTCTTTCTTTAAAAAAGGTGTGCTAGTTGTATGAATGTACTTAAACACAATCAGAGCTGCCGTATTTAATTAGGCCAAATGATATGTGCAACGATAGACTAATGCTTTTTCTTGTCTACTTTACCCAACCAGTGGCAATATAATATTGACATTATCATCATCGTGAGTCAAGTAAGCTGTTCATGCATTGTCAATATGTAATTGTCTCTCTCCTTTTCAGCCATGCTTGCTGCCATGTGCATTTGTTCATTTGCAAGTGATGCTCTTCATGTGCTGTAAACTTGGCCTTGTCCCTTTGTTTAGGTCACTAAAAACAATGTCAGATGTTACTAGTTAGTGCTAGATTAGTGTGAATTATTGGAACATTGACACTACCTTTCTATGTTGTGACAGTTTGCTGGTTTCAGATTCACAGTTTTTCGGCTGCCACTTCCACTCCCTCTCGATTCGCACAAGTAGTCAAATCACATCAAATAGTGTATGAGTCAAAGTCTATTTCCCAAGCCTAACCCTGCAGTAAACTTGCAGTAAACTTCCCATCCCCCTTCCCTAAGATAGCCAAACATGTTGTACAGTATATAGCACACCGAGATTTGAAAACTTACAATTCAATCTGGAAGAGGCACCAAACATAAGAATTTGGATAGGATCCATGGGAAGTGGCAATACCAGCACAAAACATAAGAATTTTGCTATCCCAGTAATAAAGAATGGTAAATTTTGCAATGAATAAGCCGAACATATCAATGAATGTCAGGTTAAACTATAATCGTGATCTCCCTGTATATTGATTGGTGGGTGAAAAAAACAGTTGAGAACCAATACAGTGGGCATGAATTGTAGCAATGAGATGGGATAAGGAGTATGGCACTGACTAGATAAATTCACAACATTGTTGCCACGACCTGCCAGCCGGATTTGCCTGGCAGGACAGATACGAATTGATTAAGAACCCAGATCGGTAGAGTAGGGAGCAGGAGAGAGGATGGATTGTGGGAGAGTAGGTCAGCAACTAACCTTATTCAGATCATGGTGATGCCTCCGCCACCAGCCGCCGTGCATGCGATTAATCCAGTATCAGGGGAGGAAGGGAACAGTATTGATATGGGGGAGGGGGGCGTTTCCGATCTTGGTGGCGCAGTTACCTCCTCGCGAGAGCTATCTCCGTCCTTGATTAGTTGACAGGTGGGGCCGTGATAATGAAGCGCGCGTACCTTCTTTTTTATAATCAGCCAATGGCAGGAGAGAATGGAGGGAAATGGAAAAATTGGTGCGAACCCAAAAAATTAAAGTACGAGGGAGTAAGAGTTTGAAGTGAAATAAATTATATTTTTTTTATTATCATCTGGCCCTTGACAGGCACATGTAACATATATTCGTGCCAAACTCAACATGCTTCTTCAATATTTGAACAAATTTAGTGCAAGATGGGTGAAGTAATAATGATTTCTATTGCTCAAACCAGGCCTGAGTGCCCGTGACCTGTCGCTTGCGTTGTAGTCGCTAAGTTTCCTCCGCCGTCGCACGCAGGGCAGCGCTAGCCGCGGATGCTGACCCATTCTTCCCGCCCATTTCCTTACCCTTGTCAGTGATGAGGGCGAGGGCGGCGGCGCGCAGCAACTGGGCCATGCCTATCTTGAATAGTTGGTCATTGAGGCGGCGTCGGTGCTGCGCAGACGTCTCCTCGGTGTCCTTGGACCGGTAGATGGCGCCGGACTCCGCCAGTGCGGCATTTGCGAGGACCCAGTATGGCACGCGGTCCGTCATGTCTAACATCACGAACACGTCACTGCGCCACGTGTTGCGTCGCTCCTGCCAGTCCGATGACTCGGCCGCCGCCAGGGCACTATTTCGACATTCTCCCATCGTCGCGTCCGGTGTAATGCACGAGGTGCCCGCGCGTGTTCGCAAGCGCCAGGAATGGCTCCTATTTCACAGTGACCGGGCACCGACAATGCGGCGATGGCAGTGGTGAGGCGGCGAGGGTAGGGCCGAACCGTGATCACGAAGGGAACTCGAACTATCATTAGGAGTCTTCATTCCTTGCGGCAACCCTGTCGAGGAGGGGCAGCAGCTGCTCTTAGTCATCCAAGGAGAGAATGACAGGACGACAGACCAAAAGACCACGCGCGACGGCGCCATGATCCGGTGGAAGATCCTTCCACTGGCACAAAGAACCATCCGGAAGAGCCTATTTGCCAATCTCGCCGGTACATGATCAGATTGGGTCCAACAGTTGTGCGCAGAGGAGCAGAGAGGAGATGATATGCCAGGGCCCTGCTTAATTAGCCCGGGCAGGTGAACTGACGATGCTTCAATGCGGTGCAAGCAGCCAGAGTAGGTTTCTCGGTCGCTAGTTTGCATTGAAGCGACGCCTCCCTCCAATCCCGTCTGGTCACTCTGACCGACATCAAGGTCGTCAAGTCGTGTCCGTTCTGGAGTGGTTGATAGCATTGATGCGCCAACGCAGTTCCGAGAGTGGTTCGCGTGGGAGAGGGATTTGGTGGGACCGTGTACATTAGAACGAGTCTGGACGCCCGCAAGCCCCCCCTCCTATACACACAACTTTGCTACCGCTTCGAGGGAATATTGACGCATACTTGTATATGTGTGTTTAATTACCATTAATATATTATAGAAAGTATACAAATCAGAAAATGCATTTGGAGGAGCTCTAAATGCAAAATTCAAAATTCAAAGTATAAAAATCAGACAAGTTTTTCAGATTTTTTTAACTGAATTTTTCAAATTTCGAATTTTTCAAAAAATCGTGATATTTAATGGATTCAACTGATCCCACCTACTCGCATCATTCTTGTTTCCTATCATGCCTCACTATTTTGTAACCTCGTCATATTTCCCTACAAATCACAATATTTAGGCTTCAATTGATCCCACCTATTCGCATCACCAGTAGAAAAGCAGATCAAAGTAAGGAAAAAATGATGAAAATTTCGAGGGAGAACAAAGTATTTGAGTTTCATTCTGAAATTTTTGTTATTTTAAACTTTTGTTATAAAATGAAGGAGAAATCCTCCTTGTTGCAAGGTTGTTCATTTAGCCTAGTGGTAGGCTGCTCTTCTTGCCATCTTCAAGTCTATGATATGATTCGAAGTCCAACAATGCTTAATTTTGCTTTTTTATTTCAATTTATGCCTACCACACACAAAAAACAGTGTTATGCTGAGATTATCCACTGTTGGGACCATCTTCAAAATTTCACATTTAAGTGACTATATGCTTCTTTTTTCTCTCCCTTTTGCTCTTTCTCACTCTCTGTTTTATGAACCAAAAACATTGTGCAACTCACAATTTATAGACACTTCAACTCATGATATATTGCAAAGAAGTCGACTGACACCAATGATCGAGTTCGTGGAACCAGCCTATTTAACACTTCTATGCTATTTACGAGATGTGTACGAGATGAGCAACAACCCGGATGTAGGGACATATGAACATGTGTGATTATCAATAGCCACTTGATAGACACTGTAACTCATAATATATTGGAAACACAACAACCAACACGAACGTAATTGGGATCAAGTATTGACACTTTAGGCTTGTCACGCCTAGAAATCTTCTTGTCCAAATTATAGAGTACATGCACATCAAAGAAAAATAGCAAATAACACTAATGCATTCGTCACTTCAACTAGGCTCCACATTTTCAGATCGGTGACTTTCATTATCCATCGAACCTGCATGCAGAAGCAATAGAGTAGTAAGTTTCATGTCCAAACTAACATAAGTTGCAGCAATGATACTAAGAATGTAAATAACAGAATCACATTGGAAGCTGACCTTTATTGAGGTACTGTATAATCACTTGGCAGTATAGGAGCATCTATAGTTTCGCCCTCTATATCTCTTCTCATCCAATTTTGTTTCTAATGGGCAGTATCAAAAAGCCCAAAGAAATTGCTGACATAATAAGGTTCTGTTTCCACATTATAAAAATTATCTCGAGGCTTCATATTCAAAAAAAAATTGACCATCCTGGATAAACATGGTCACCCACATAGAACACCTTGTCAACTTGTGGCAAATACAAAAGGTACATCCTCTGCCTTTTACCAGTGTGAATTAGACGAGAGAATTTACAAGTTTACAACCATACTTATCTATTCGCATACCTTTTCCTTCGGTAACATCAACCCGTTCACATTTAAATAGCACCAAAAAATCAGAAATAGTCTAACTCAATTATGTCCACAATCCTTGCAAAGTACATGACATCTCCAAGAATAGGATTTCTATCACGCGCAGAAGAGTAGCTTGATGTTTTTGCTGTCACAACAACTCCACTATTTTGTAGATTAATGACGCGCCCTCCCATATGACTTTCTCCATAGTTTGAACCTATGAGTTCAATGCACAATTTGGAAACGGTTTGGACTAGGTTGGATGGAGAGCATGTATAGTTTGGTTTGGTCAAGATTCAAGGTGAAAGAATCTGGGTTGGTTTCATTTGGATGTGTGGCGTGTAGTCCTATAGACCACACTGGTTCTAGTCTGGATGTCCAACCATTCCCAGGTTTGCCCAAACTCTTGAGTATTTTGGAAACTTCAACCATTAGAATCTAAAATAGTGGAATGCTTACACCCAGAATATTTCAAGCATTCCCTATACAAACTAAATTCAGAGATGAATGTCTACTTAGTGCAGAGAAACATGGACATGCCCAATTGACCTAAACTGCATTGGAATAAATTCCAACAGGGCACAAAGAATGATCACCTAGCCACATGCTAGTTGCTAAAACACTTTGCACATCAAACATACTAGCGACAACTTGGATTGCTAGGGCAGAGGACAACACATTGGAAAGTGCACAGATCAAGTTACAGACGGCAATTTGTCTTTCATTCCTGCTTTTATTCATGAAATCGCTAATAAAATGCTAGTGTTTATTCTATCAACTGTCTATAACATCAATGCAACTCCCAAAAAAATTTAGCTTAAACGACATGAATCACGACTACCACATTCCAAGAAGAAATGATGGTCATGTTTTATTGGGAGCACAGGCCAACTGTGAGCTCTACAACATTGCTCTCTGCTGGATGTTCTGTCTTCGCAGGAGGCGATGGTGAGGGAGCACTTTGCAAGATTAGGAATACCCTAGTACATGAAGTCAGGTTAGCTTCAAATGTCAACTCACTTGTGTTGGCAGTCATGGGAGCTAATGGAGGTGTCCCTTTAGGGACTGTTGGAATTGGTCTGAAGTTTCTGAACATCGAGGGTGTTCCAAACAACTGAATATAGCACGGGTGGTATAGTACAGCTCTGAAATCCATCCCCTTCGTCATCTACCAAATCCACCTACATCCCACAACCATGTCTCGAGGTGCCCATGAATAAGTTGACTGGATGAGAGGAGAAGGGAAGGGGGGAGGGTTACCTCGGAGGCCAGTCTCGCCGTGTACGGCAAGGGAGAAGAAGGGCGGCCAGAGGAGTAGCGCGCCGCTGGCGGGCAGGCTGGAGTGGCGGCCGGAGGAGCAGGGGACGCTAGCTGGTGACTTGCAGCCCCTACTCCGGGCTTGCTGCTTCACCCATCTACACTACCCACAAAGCCGCCGCTTCCCTGTCCGTCGCCGCCTTCCGGCCGCTCCCCAGTCCGTCGCCGCCTTCCCGCCGCTCGCCTGTCCATCCGCCTTCCAGTCTTCCCGCTCAACGAGAGGAGATTGGATGGGATTTCTGTCGAAGTTGGAGGGGGAGACCTAGATTGATCCGGATATGAAGGCAAATATCAATCTGGATCAGAGAATAGAAAAAGGGTTCCTAGAAAAGGTGGACTTCGCGTGATTTGGTTCTGCTCGGAAGGTTAGTACGGGATTTTCGCGCCATATTCATTATGTGTACCGGCGTGTTTAATTATTATTTTTGACCTTCATTAACTCTTATTTTTAATTATGTATATTTGCAGTCCTATAATACTAGATATAATTTGCAACCAATACATGGTAACATATAAGATCCGTTGCACCATAATAGGGTAGGAGGTGCAAATCTGCAACACATATGTTGCACCGCTTATATGTGTATCTATATTAAATTTTGCACCGTATAGTAAAAATGTTGTAGAATATTTGTTGCTTTATAGGGGGTTTCCTTGTAGTGCCTCAAACAGTCAAGTCTTTGTGCTTCAGTGTCATCCCTGGATCGGTAATGCTGACACACACGGTACTCGAAGAATTTATAACAGAGTAGCAATCACACACTTATTACATCAAATGTCTCAAAAGAGAACTTATTACAATAGTAGGGCTTAAGGCCATCTAATGCGATAACAGAGGAAGGCTTGGAAGATAAGTAAGTCCATCAACTCCAACGGCATAGCTGACCTGCACGGCAACAACCTAACGAACCTTACTGCTCGTGTGAAAAGTCTGCAACATAATATGTTGCAGCCCGAGAACGGGTCAGCACATGGAATATGCTGGCAATGTTACACAGTAGGACAAAACATAATAATGCTATCATTACATGCATATTTGGATGGTGGAAAGCTCTATGGTTATAGTTTTGCGAAAAGCCAATTTTTCCCTACAACAAAGGAATAGATTTTAATTTAACTATCATGGTGGTTGAACAAATATTGAGAAGGTAACCCCAACTCAATCCCAATTAAAGTAATTAACAACCCAACATTATTAATTAAGAGTGATGAGATACATGTGATAACCCAAGTACTAGATACTCAAGATTGTTCATAACCGGGGACACGGCTAACCATGATTAGATTGTACACTCTGTAGAGGTTTGCGCACTTTTCCCCACAAGACTCGATCGCCTCCGTTGGATTTCTTGCACTACATGGTGTATGAGAAACGGATGGCCGAGACACGGTCTTTTCGAAACATTAACTCTCTACTCCGGGTAGACCATACCAAACCTACAAAACCCACTACCTGTTGATCCACCTCTTCAAGAGCTTCACGTAACTTACTCAACTATGCTAGAGCCCATAATAGCTTGTGGATGCACACGGAAGTTTCTAGCATGAATCATCTCAGTTCCCTTTGAGCCTGGGTGGCGGTCCATAGGAAGATCACACGTATACCCCAGGTGCCTCAATCCACCTAGCTGTTAATTTAAGTTGCCACCTTAACTTGAACCATTAATTAATAACCTCACATCTGTCATGGATTTCACTCAAACCCAAACCACGTCTATGAGCATAGCATAGCATAGCAATATAAGCAACGCGTAGAAGTAACTCCCAAGGGTTTGATGGTAATAGGGTAATAGGTTCTACCTCAACAACTACTTCCCAACCCACAAGTTAATGACGTCCTAATCATGCAATGTTTGAGGATTGTAACTAATGCATAAAAACTAGGTATGAAAAGAGTATGATCAATGTGTTACCTGCCTTGCTGACGATCCGCGAAACCTAGAGACTCGTAGTAACACGCTTCGCACTCCGGGTGTTCTATCGCAAACAAACAATAACATACATAAGCAACAAGCAAAGATGCACAAGCAAAACTCAAATACGAGGGGTTGACCAGAAAGTTCGACTTAAGAACTCCGGTACGCAAAAAGAATCAAATCAAACGGAGCAACAAAACTCAAACGGCGAAAGAAACAAGATCCGTTTACTAATCTGAACTAAGGACAAACTTTATAGTACCAAAAACTTCTGCAAGTTGGTTAAACAGAAAGAGGGTCTCGAGGCGAAGATCTAGGCGCTTGAATCGCCTGATTCCGACTAACGAGCTAAAAGATAAACATAATCTAAGATCGGATCAGAAATCGCGATCGAGAAAAATCGCAGATAAATCCGATAAAAAGAAAACTGACGAACAGTCTAACGAACGAGCGTTCGTTAGCTATGACTAACGGGCGAAAGCCGTTCGTTAAAACGAACATACAGACGAACGTCCGCTAAATAGAAGAACCGAGAAAAATCGGCGAACCGATCTAAAAAACGAACTAGGGGTTTCTAAAAAAACCGAACGGTTAAAAAAAATCAGCGGCTCGGGTGTGGCGCGATACCTCTGGCGAGGTGCTCCGGCGAGGCTGGTTTGGGCGGCGGGGCGGCGGCGGCAGCAGGCGCGGGCGGCGCAGGAGGCTATGGGCGGCGCGGGTGGCGGTGGTGGTGTGGTGGTTGGGGGGGTGCGTATATAAAGGGGGAGGGGGCGACTTGGACGAGGGGGCAAGGTGCGGCGGAGGCGGAGTCCGGCTCGGACTCCGGTCCGAGCTCGGCGGCGGAGGCACTCCCGCGCGGGAAGGCGGCGGCGGCTTGGGCCGGCGGCCTGGCTGGGTTCGGCCCAGTCTGCTGGAGATTTTTTTTAAACAATTTCACCGACAGAAATAAAATCCTAAAAAATAAAATAAAAAATCTAAAAATGCCAAAACAAATTTTCACCATCTAAATAAAATATTTAGAACGAGATGAACATTTTCTTAGCCCGAAAATGCAATTTTGAAAACGTGCAATTTTTCTAATGCGAATAAAATCAAAATAAAATCGAATAAAATCAAAATAAATGATTTTAATATTTTTCCTCCAATATTTCAATTATTTTGGAGAAGTCATATTATCTCCTCTCTTTTATTTTAATACGAAATATTTTTTGGAGAGAAAAATTATTAAAATCAAAATCCTCGTTTCATTATTTGATAAGAATCAAATATGAAAACCTGGAAATCCCCAACTCTCTCCGAGGGTCCTTGAGTAACTTAGGATTTCATTGATCGTGAAAACGAAAACACAATAAAATATGATATGCATGCATGACCTATGTATAACATTCCAAATAGAAAATTTGGGTTGTTACAAACCTACCCCCCTTAAGATGAATCTCGCCCTCGAGATTCGGGTTGGCTAGAAAATAGGTGCGTGTAGTCTTTGCGTAAATCATCCTCTCGTTCCCAGGTGGCTTCATCCTCGGTATGGCGGCTCCACTGAACTTTGCAAAACTTGATAACCTTGCTGCGGGTGACTCGACTGGCAAACTCAAGAATATTAACTAGCTTCTCCTCATAAGTCAAATCACTGTCCAACTGAATCGCCTCCAAGGGTACTGCATCTCTTAACGGTATATCGGCCATCTCAGCATGACACTTCTTCAACTGTGAAACGTGAAACACATCGTGAACTCCTGACAATCCCTCAGGTAATTCCAACCTGTAGGCAACTTCACCCATCCGTTCCAAAACACGATACGATCATACAAATCTCGGGGCTAACTTTCCCTTAACTCCAAAACGGTTCACTCCTCTCAAGGGTGATACTCGCAAATATGCTCTATCTCCAATTTCATAGGTTACCTCCTTGCGTTTCGAGTCTGCGTAACTCTTCTGCCTGGACTGAGCAATCTTCAGTCTATCACGAATTAGTTTAACCTTCTCCTCAGACTCCTTGATCAAGTCTGGTCCTAACAACTGCCGGTTTCCTACCTCATCCCACATCAAACGGCGTTCTGCACCTACGCCCATAGGGCTTCAAACGGTGCCATCTTCAAACTGGCTTGGTAGCTATTGTTGTATGAAAACTCTGCGTAAGGCAAATTGTCATCCCAGCTAGATCCATAATCTAGCGCACAGGCTCTCAACATGTCCTCCAAAATTTTATTGACCCTCTCAGTCTGTCCATTCGTCTGCGGGTGAAACGCTATACTGAACTCCAATCTTGTTCCCAAAGTTTGGTGTAATTGATGCCAAAAGTTTGAAGTAAACTGGGTTCCTCTATCTGATATGATGGTCCTCGGAACTCCATGTAGACATACGATCCTGGACATATATATCTTGGCCAACTTCGCGCTTGTATACGTGGTTTTCACTGGGATAAAGTGAGCCACTTTGGTCAAGCGATCAACTACTACCCATATAGAATCATATCCTGCTTTGGTGCTGGGCAATCCCGTGATCAAATCCATGCCAAGTCTATCCCACTTCCATTCGGGTATCGGCATAGGCTGTAATAGTCCTGCTGGCTTCTGATGCTCTGCCTTTACTCTTTGGCAAACATCACATACTGCTACAAACTCGGCAATATCCTTGTTCATACCAGTCCACCAGAAACGTTCCTTCGAATCCAAATACATCTTGGTGTTTCTGGGGTGTATCGAGTATGGTGAGTCATGAGCCTCCTGAAGTATTAAATTCCTGATCTCTGGGTTATTGGGTACATAAACTCGGTCCTCAAACCATAAGGTATCGTGCTCATCCTCACGAAAACCTTTGGCCTTTCCTTTGCTCATCTTCTCCTTTATCTCGGCAATCTCTTTGTCATACTTCTGAGCTTCTCGAATCTTGCCCAACAATGTAGACTGAACCTCCATTGTTGCCACGAAACCTCTTGGAACAATCTCCAATCGAAGTTCCATGATATCCTCTGCTAACTCCTTTGGCAATCCCTTACTTTCAAGGATATTGGCATAACTCTTCTGGCTCAAAGTGTCTGCTACGACATTGGCCTTTGATGGATGATAGTGTAGCTTCATGTAGTAATCCTTTGTATGCTCCAACCATCTCGTCTGTCTCATGTTCAGCTCCTTTTGTGTGAAAATGTATTTCAAACTCTTATGATCCATGTACACATCACAACGGTTTCCAATAAGGTAATGTCTCCAAGTCTTCAATGCATGCACTACGGCTGCTAGCTCCAAATCATGTGTGGCATAGTTCAACTCATGAGGCTTTAGTTGTCGTGAGGCATACGAAACAACTCTTCCGTCCTGCATAAGCACACATCCAAGTCCTAAGCGGGAGGCGTCGCAATATACTTGGAACTCCTTATGTATATCTGGCAGTGTTAGCACTGGGGCTGTAGTCAAACGTTTCTTCAACTCCTGGAAACTTGCCTCACAATCATCCGTCCATTTGAACTTAGTATCCTTCTTCAATAGTTTAGTCATTGGATTTGCAATCCTGGAAAAATTCTCAATGAACCTCCGGTAGTATCGTGCGAGTCCAAGGAAACTGCGGATCTCGCTAACTGAAGCGGGTGCCAACCATTCAGTGATTGACTGAACCTTGATAGGATCTACTGCTATACCTTCTCCTGATATAACATGTCCAAGGAATCCGACTTCCTTCAACCAAAATTCGCATTTGCTGAACTTAGCATACAACTGGTGTTCCCTGAGTTTCTCGAGCTACAATCGCAAATGCTCCTTGTGCTCCTCTTCATTCTTCGAGTATACCATAATATCATCAATAAACACCACAACAAACTTGTCCAAATACTCCATGAACACCTTGTTCATCATGCTCATAAAATAGGCGGGGGCGTTAATCAGTCCAAACGACATGACCGTATATTCATATAGTCCATACCGCGTGGTGAACACCGTCTTTGGTATATCCTTCTCTCGAATCTTCAACTAATGGTATCCCGATCGTAAATCAATCTTCGAAAGCACTTTAGCTCCTTGCAGCTGATCAAACAGATCATTGATCATTGGCAGGGGGTACTTATTCTTGATCGTCACTTCATTCAAAGCCCGATAATCAACAACCATCCTTAGGGATTTATCCTTCTTCTCCACCAAAAGTACTGGGGCTCCCCAAGGTGACGAGCTTCTTTGAATGTAACCTTTCTCTAATAACTCCTTGATCTGTTTCTTAATTTCCTCTAGATCATTTGCGGGCATCCGATAGAGTCTCTTGGATATTGGCCCTGTAACTGGCAATAGATCTATAAAAAACTCAATGTCTCTATCCGGTGGCATGCCTGGTAACTCCTCTGGAAAAATATCCGGAAAATCCTTCACTGCAGGCACTTCCTCCTGAACAACTCCCGTGAGGGAATTCACTTGGCTCCTCCTAGGCATATGCCTAGATACATACTTAATCATTTTTCCCTCCGGGGTGGGGAGATAAATCGACTCACTAGCACAGTCAATGCTTCCTCCATACTTTGACATCTAGTCCATGCCTAATATCACATCCAATCCTTGTGACTCCAAGATAGTTAGGTCGGACGGAAAAACATGTGTACCAATGGTTAGAGGTATCTGGTTGCACCCTCGCCTAGCTATGTACTCTGCTCCAGGTGAACTCACTAGGAGAGGGGTCCTAAGTTTTGGGTTGGTAGTTTAAACTTATTAACAAATCCCCTTGATATGTATGAATGTGATGCACCAGTATCGAAAAGAACAAGAGCGGTAAATGACTTAACCAAAAACTTACCTATTACCACGTCCGGCTGCTCTTCAACCTCCTCCACGTTAATGTGGTTCACATGTCCTTTGTTGAATGGATTAGGCTTCTTTCCAGCGCTCCCATTCCCGTTTCCATTCCTTCCTTCAGGGCAATCATTGGCATAGTGCCCTGTCTTCCCGCACTTAAAGCAAGTAACTTGACTTAGGTCTCTTTTGGCGGGTGTGGCTGGGTTGGAGCGGTTCTGAGTGTTGTTAGCTCCGTTCCCATTTCCATTCTTAGCACCATTGTGATTATGTGATCCTCCTCCAGTCTGGTTGTGACCTCCATGGTGGTGAACAAGTCCTCCCGAGTTCGGGGTTAGGCGAGGTTTCTGCTGAGCTCCTGAGTTATACTTCCCTTGTTCGTACTTCCTCTTACGGCTCTCAATCTGCTGCTGCTTCCCTTCAATCATAAGGGCCTTATCTACCAACTCCTGGTAGTTGTTGAAGGTTGCTACCATCAACTGCATGCTCATCTCATCACTTAGCCCTTCCATAAACTTCTCTTGCTTCGCGGCATCTGTGGCCACATCATCAGGGGCATAGCAAGATAACTTGCTAAACTCATCCACGTACTGAGGCACAGTACGGTTCCCCTGGCGTCAGTTGTGGAACTCCCACTTCTTCATCTGCATAGCTCCAGTTAAGACATGAGCTGTGCGGAAAGCTTGCTGAAATTGGTCCCATGTCTCCATGGCTACGGGGTAGGTGACAGTGTAATTCTCCAACCATGATGCTGCTGGTCCATCCAACTGATGTGCGGCAAAATTCACCTTATTAGCATCAGTGCAGCCTGCAGTGGTTAACTCCCTTCCAATCCTACGGAGCCAATCATCTGCAACTATAGGCTCGGTGCTACTGGAAAACACCGACGATTGTAACCTTAGAAAGCGGGCATGGTTGTCCACTGGTGGCGGGTTGTTGTTGTTGTTGTTGCCCTGGTTCTGAACTAGCAATTGCATCAAAGTATTCTGCTGCTGGATCAACTGTGTGAGCTCCGGCGGGAAAGCAAATTCGGGGTCACGTCTCGGAGGCATCTGATGGGTTTAGATGGAAGAGATCAGAATAGAAAAGGGGGTCTAATGAGAAAACACTACCCATATGCACATGAGACAAACACAATCATTTCACTCAATCAATCAAGCAAGGGCATACAAGAGGTCTAGAACTATCGCAAAAGTGCTCAACTACTACTAAATACATGGGGGAATACTAATGATATATGGTGGTCATCTAGAAATTTTGATCGGTGGAAGACTCCATGATGTTTGCTCCAGCTTCTTCTTCAAAGTCATCCTCACTAGGATCGGAATCGGTGTCGTCGATGATGATGTAGTTGTCCGGGCAAGTGGAATCATCGTCTTCTACTCCCGGTGCTGGTCCTCCCATGAATACTCCGATCTTCTTAACTAGCTCATCATTCTTCTCCAGTAGTGTCTTGATTTCCTCCTCATATCCATCGCGTGTAAACTTGAGTTCTTCCTCAAGCTCGATGATCCTAGTCTTCGCCTTTTTCAAGTCCATCATGTCTGCGCACATCTGGTTCTCCTGACGTCGAATGTGCTGGTTTAACTCCTGGATGAAAGTTGCAATGGAGCTATCCTTCTTGGTGCTGATTACTTCCCATTGCTCGTCTCAGCGCTCACATATTTGATAGATAGTGTCTTTGAGTTCCATGTTGTAGACTTCTCCAATGCGTCCCATGGTGATGTGAGCTGCCATACTCTTTCCTAAACTCCAGGTTAGTGCATTGAAGGAAAACTCTATGGGTTTAGTGACTGGCGTGAAGGTCCTTCCTGGAACTTGTACTTGAATCATCCATCGCTCCTCCTCTGGTAAAGTGGCGTTGTATGGCCTGGTGAAGCTTGGTATTCCAATGTTCAAGTACCTAGTGACTTTCTTCAGGTGGCGTCCAAATGGTGTGTCTTCATCCGGTTGTGCAAACTTGTTCCTTGCATCCGCCATCCTAAAGAGTAGAAAATGGAGAGGAGTCAGAAATGAGAAGAGAAGTGTGACCTATGGTTTAGCTTAGTGGTCGTGTCCTACACTCAGCGTGTGCTCTGATACCATCTTGTAGCGACCCGACCTCAAACAGTCAAGTCTCTGTGCTTCAGTGTCATCCCTGGATTGGTAATGCTGACACACACAGTACTCAAAGGATTTATAACAGAGTGGCAATCACACACTTATTACATCGAATGTCTCAAAAGAGAACTTATTACAATAACATGGCTTAAGGCCATCTAATGCGATAACAGCAGAAGGCTTGGAATATAAGTGAGTCCATCAACTTGAATGGCATAGCTGAGCTGCACGGCAACGACCAAACGAACCTTACTCCTTGTCTGAAAAGTCTGCAACATAATACGTTGCACCCCGAGAATTGATCAGCACATGGAATATGCTGGCAATGTAACACAGCAGGACAAGAACAGAATAATGCTATCACTACATGCATATTTGGCTGGTGGAAAGCTCTATGGTTATAGTTTTGCAAAAAGCCAATTTTTCCCTACAACAAAGGAATAGATTTTAATTTAACTATCATAGTGGTTGAACAAATATTGAGAAGGTAACCCCAACTCAATCCCAATTAAAGTAATTAACAACCCCACAATATTAATTAAGAATGATGAGATACATGTGATAACCAAGTACTAGATACTCAAGATTTTCCATAACCGGGGACACGGCGAACCATGATTAGATTGTACACTCTGCTTGCGCACTTTTCCCCACAAGACTCGATCACCTCCATTGGATTTCTCGCACTACATGGTGTTTGAGAAATGGATGACCGAGACACAGTCTTTCAGAAACATTAACTCTCTACTCCGGGTAGACCATACCAAACCTACAAAACCCACTACCTGTTGATCCACCTCTTCAAGAGCTTCACGTAACTTACTCAACTATGCTAGAGCCCATAATAGCTTGTGGCTGCACACAGAAGTTTCTAGCATGAATCATCTCAGTTCCCTTTGAGCCTGGGTGGCGGTCCATAGGAAGATCACACGGATACCCCGGGATTTCCAAAAAAACAGACAACACTGGGTTCCCCAGGTGCCTCAATCCACCCAGATGTTAATTTAAGTTGCCACCTTAAGTTGAACCATTAATTAATAACCTCACATTTGTCATGGATTTCACTCAAACCCAAACCACGTCTACGAGCATAGCATAGCATAGCAATATAAGCAACGCGTAGAAGTAACTCCCAATGGTTTGATAGTAACAGGGTAATAGGGTCTACCTCAACAACTACTTCCCAACCCACAAGTTAATGACGTCCTAATCATGCAATGTTTGAGGATTGGAACTAATGCATAAAAACTGGGTATGAAAAGAGTATGATCAATGTGTTACTTGCCTTGCTGACGATCCGCGAAACCTAGAGACTCATAGTAACACGCTTCACACTCCGGGTGTTCTATCGCAAAGAAACAATAACATACATAAGCAACAAGCGAAAACATAAACATAATCTAAGATCGGAGCAGAAATCGCGATCAAGAAAAATGGCAGATAAATCCGATAAAAAGTAAACTGACGAACAGTCTAACGAATGAGCGTTCGTTAGCTGTGAATAACGGGCGAAAGCCGTTCGTTAAAATGAACGTATGGACGAACGTCCGTTAAATAGAACAACCGAGAAAAACTGGCGAACCGATCTAAAAAAACAAACTAGGGGTTTCTAAAAAAACCGAACGGTTAAAAAAACGGCGGCTCGGGTCCGGCGCGGTACCTCTGGCGAGGGGCTCCGGCGAGGCGGGGTTGGGCGGCGGGGCAGCGGCTCGCAGGGCGGCGGGGCTCGGCGGCGGCGGCAGCAAGCGCGGGCGGCTGTGGGCGGCGCGGGCGGCGGTGGTGGTGTGGTGGTGGGGGCGGGTGGTGCATATATCAAGGGGGAGGGGCGACTTGGAGGAGGGGGCAAGGCGCGGCGGAGGCGGAGTCCGGCTCGGACTCCGGTCCGAGCTCGGCGGCGGCGGTGCTCGCACGCGGGAAGGCGGCGGCGGCTTGGGCCGGAGGCCCGGCTGGGTTCGGCCTAGTCGGCTGGAGATTTTTTTTAAAACAATTTCGCCGACATATATAAAATCCTAGAAAATAAAATAAAAAACTAAAAATACCAAAACAAATTTTCACCGTCTAAAAAAATATTTAGAATGAGATGAACATTTTCTTGGCCCTAAAGTGCAATTTTGAAAACATGCAATTTTTCTAATGCAAATAAAATCCAAATAAAATCGAATAAAATCAAAATAAATGATTTTAACATTTTTCCTCCAATATTTCAATTATTTTGGAGAAGTCATATTATCTCCTCTCTTTTATTTTAATACGAAATATTTTTCGGAGAGAAAAAATATTAAAATCAAAATCCTCGTTTCATTATTTGATAAGAATCAAATATGAAAACCTGGAAATCCCCAACTCTCTCCGAGGGTCCTTGAGTTGCTTAGGATTTCGAGGATTGCGAAAATGAAAATGCAATAAAATATGATATGCATGCATGACCTATGAATAACATTCCAAATTGAAAATTTTGGATGTTACAAGTAGTTTCAGTTTGCTTGCAAGGAGTAGTTCCAGTAAAGTTTCAGTATGGTTTCAGTATAGTCTCAGTAGCTGATTTGCTATTCACTTTCTTCTATTAGTTTGCTTCCATCTTTGTGCCCACTCTGAAGAGTATTCATATATGCTTGGAACTAAACAAAATTATACAGTGAACTTCTGCAGGCTGATCTGAGTTGGACCATCCTCTTTTTTTTGACAAAAACAGTGGGGGAAATCCCCACTGTGATTCTCTTTTGTTGGACCATCCTCTGCAGCCAACTTCTCTTCGGCAAGAGGAAGAAAGGAGAATCAGGGTATGGTTTCACCCCTAGAAGATATATTGTTGTACCCCGAGTGAAGGGAAGGAGTTTGCTGGGTTTTTTCTCCGACCATCGTGTCGTTATGATTTTCCAGGTACCCCGAGAGGCCCTTGAATTTACCGGAATGTCGATTAACTTCTGTTCCGTCAAATTCGGGTACTCCATATGTCCTATTTTCAGCAAAGGTCATGCTGAAATTTTCCATGAATTTTAGCATGACTTTGCTAAAAATAGGACATATGGGGTACTTGCGACAAATGCATGGGCCGGGGTATCTTAGTAGTTAATTAAGTAGGATCAACTGCCTCTTGTGTTATACATATAGAAGTGTGTTATACAAGAAATATGTAAACTAGTGAACTTCTGTTAGTGACCCTGGAAGAACTGGTCATAGATCTATGACCATTTGAGACCAATTGGTCAAAAGCTGTTCAGGGGGCTCCAAACCCTAAACTATATAACGACCATTTTGGTCAGAAAGGTCGTAATTTCCTCACACGAAATGGTCATAAAGCATATAGCACTGGTTCGCTGCCTTATTTCTAGCTGATCATGACCAATATAGATGGTCATAACCTTGTAAATTGTGGTGGGTTGCTATGACTAGGCGCCACCTCATCAGTTTTGCCTATGTGTCATGTCCATGTATCAGTTTTTGCCCTAGGTTGTGAAGCTACCTATATTTCTGTCATTCCCAAAATTCCCAAAAAAATCTCATAAATTCTTTGGGTCATATCTTCGTTAAATATGTAAAAATCCTTCCTTGCCTAGTTCAAAAATAATTCAACAATATTCATTTGCCTATTCTGTTCACAACAATACTTTGTGAAGGAAGTGTTATTTATATATTCTTGATTGCCCTCAAAAATTTTGGGCACTCTTTCCTATCCAAATCATTGCCTCATGACAGAATTCAGCTCCATTTGCCCAGTAAATCTTCCTTGGCAAATTTCCAAAGTTTTTTCCAACTAGAAGCATTGTGAAGGAAGTACCATTTTTATATATCCAAATGACATGAAATTTATACAGTTACTTCATATGCCCAAATTATCACCCTCCTCCAAATTGCAGCTCAGTAAAATCATCTATGTGAGCCCAGGTTCAATTTATATTTTATGGCTAGATTGGCACATTGCAAAGCAAGTGTTATCCAGATCCCTCCTATTACCCTCAAATTTTTTGGGCACTCTCCCATACACAAATCATTGCCACATGATAATAGTCAGCTCCATTTTCCTGGTAAATCTTTCTCAGGAAATTTCGAAAGTTTCTATCTCGAGAGAAGCTTTGTGAAGTAAGTACTAGCTAGGCTTACCCAAACGATCTAAAAATTTACCAGGGCATGACCATACCTATGTAACTTACCTACACCAAATTTGAGCTCATTTCATTTATCCAATTTCTCTCGCTAATTTTCCCAAGTTTCTGTCCATGGAATAGCATCATGAAGGAAGTACCACTTTGGCATGTCCAAATGGTATCAATTTTCTACAAAGCTTCCCTATGCCCAGATAACCACCCCCCACCAAATTTCATCTCAATCCATTCATTATTTTGAGCCCAGCTTCAACATCCATATTTCTGCATGATGTGGTACTTTGCAAAGCAAGTGCCATCCAAACTCCTCCATTTGAGCTGAAAATTTGCCAAGAGAATCTCCCTAGTAGATGATCATACTCAGACAAAACTCAGGCCATTGGCCTTGTGAATTTCCCGTACCGCTAATCAAACACTTGGCTGCTAATTCATGTTTAGGCTCAGTTCGGTCTCTCCGTGAGATTCTTCTGTTATTATTTTCTTCCTGGCATCTACCTGGGGAGTGCCCAACCTACTAGACATGCCTAGGCTTCCAAAACGCATGGCAACGCCACAGTCACGCGGTGACCACGCAACGGGCATGCGAGTCTATGCGCTTTGGAGTTGGGGCCCTCGGCCACCGTCCAAACCTCGATGTATCGCCACCAAACCATGTATTTCTGATTAAATAGATACTTATGTACCTAGAAATGATTTTTGGAAAAAATAAAGAGCATACTATGAGGCAGCTGCAGTTCAAATTTGACCCGCTTCTAGCTGAATCGGCGGGAATTTGTCTTTTTCACCAGAGGTGGATCAAAACTTTTGACACCCAACCATTTTGTCAATTGTGCTTTTAAGGCACTCGGAAAATGGAAAATCAATTTTCCTTGCAAAGAAAATGAAAACTCCCTTAGGCAACATTGTTTGGAATTCCAAGATGCACCCTTGTTCACAATATGAGATCATTTGAACAAACTATGCCATGAATGTGGCCATAAGATTGATCATTTGGCTTGAAAGCCATGAATCTTCACGCATGATAGCTCATTTCTGAGAACACTTTTTTAAAATAATTGCCATATTACAAGTTTATTATTTTTCCTGGAAACTCGGTCACATATAATGACACAAAGCGAAGGTTTTCCATTTTTTTGATTTTTTTTTATTTTTTATGCCCATTTGAAAATATGGTCAAAATGGCGGGCTTGACCGTTCCTAGCTAGTGGTTGAATCTTGGAAAACTTTTGACGTTTCTCTAATTAAATAGATACTTATATACCCAGAAATGATTTTTGGAAAAAATAAAGAGCAAACTATAAGGCAGCTCCAGTTCAAATTTGACACGTTTACAACTGAATTGGCGGGAATTTGTCTTTTTCACCCAACCATTTTGTCAATTGTGCATTAAATATGGCCTAGTATTTTCGAAAATTGATTTGATCCAATTTTGCAACAAATATATGGTAGGTCCTTCACCAAAAAAACTCATTTCGAGCACTCGGAAAATGAAAATCGATTTTCCGTGCAAAGAAAATGAAGACTCCCTTAGGCAACATTGTTTGGAATTCCAAGATGCACACTTGTGCACAATGTGAGATCATTTGAACAAACTATGCCATGAATGTGGCCATAAGATTGATCATTTGGCTTGAAAGCCATGAATCTTCACGCATGATAGCTCATTTCTAAGAACACTTTTTTAAAATAATTGCCATATTACAAGTTTTTTATTTTTCCTAGAAACTTGGTCACATATAATGACACAATGCGAAGGTTTTCCAATTTTTTGATTTTTTTTGAATTTTTTATGCCCGTTTGAAAATACGGTCAAAACGGCAGGCATGACCGCTCCTAGCTACTTGTTGAATCTTGGAAAAAAATTGACGTATCTCTGATTAAATAGATAGTTATGTACCTAGAAATGATTTTTGTAAAAAATAAATAGCAAACTATGAGGCAACTGCAGTTCAAATTTGACTCGCTTCCAGCTAGATCGGCGGGAATTTGTCTTTTTCACCAGAGGTGGATCAAAAGTTTTAACACCCAACCATTTAGTCAATTGTGAATTAAATATGTCCTAGTATTTTAGACATTTGATTTGGTACAATTTTGCAACAAATATATGGTAGGCCATTAAAAAAAACCATTTCGGGCACTCGAAAAATAGAAAATGTCTCTTTTGTGCAATGAAAATGAAAACTGCCCATAACAACATTGTTTGTCATCAGAAGATACACACATGTGCACAGTATTCATTCATTTTGAAACTATACGTGGTTAATATGTTGAAAGTTTTCCCTAAATAAGAGGATAAAACAATAAAAACTATAAGAGATACATGTGCACAATTCTGATTGGTGGAATTCGTTGTGGCATGGATCGATGATGTGGCAAACATCCATCCATCCATCCATCCATACATCCATCCATCCATACATCCATCCATCTGTCCATCAAACCCACTATAGCCTATCTCTCTCTCACATGCGCGTGAACACTAGCCGAACCAAACCCCTCCCTGCCCCCACTCCTTTCCCCCGATCCAGATCCCTCCGCCGCGGCCCCGTCCTCCCCTTCCCTCCGCCGCCCACATCTCCCCTCGCCTCCGCCACCGACCTCTCCCCTCGCCGCCGGTCTGCAGCCGTCTGCACCCTCCCCTCACCTACACTCATCACAAGACAAGAGAAGAAGAAAGGGAGGGAGCTCTGCCGTCGGCGGCCATGGCTCGCCTCTTCCGCGTGGTGCCCGTCGACCGCGTGGCTGTGGCCTTGGTGACGCGATGGTAGCCCCTGTCTCCGACTTCGGCACCGACAAGGTCGACCACCACTTCAGCAACGTCCTCCTCGACCGCTTGGATGGATGGAAGGGGAACCGGAACCGGCACGCCGTCGTCCACCTGTTCCTCAAGGGAGGCCGACCGGCCATGGAGGCCCGACCCCAACCGACGCATGGATAGACGGATGGATGGATTGCCAGGGTGAAACCCTTGACCACACCCACCCATCCCCATCCCCATCCCCATCCCCATTGAGCTCTTCTCTGTTCCTCGGCGGGGACCCGAGCTTGCTAATGTGGTGGGCTGGTGGCCCTCGACTCTAGTGAAGCCAAAGGTACGTACGCCCCCTCCTTCCCCTCGTCTTCTTCTTCTGGATTTGCCCATCTGATTCGTGTAGTTGGTTTGTGCAGGCCATCGCCATCACCATGGAACAAGTCAAGGAGGAGGCCATCGCCATGGAAGGAAGGTCATGGTCAGAGGTGTGTGTTTGTGTGTGTTCCGGCGTTGGACTGCCTTCTAGATCTCGGCGTGTGTCTTGTATGTGTGTTTGATGTTGACGTCGCTTGTGGTTTTGTAGGGTTCTGAGGCTGCAGTCTGGGCACAGGCACTGCCTCCTCGGCCAGCTCTCCAAGGAGGTCGGATGGAACTACGCCAACAACATCACGGCGAGCTATTTCATTGTGATGTTTCTTGCTGTTTCTTCGGTGCTCACTAGTTGCTAGTGTTAGACTGCTACCAGTGGGTTAAGATTAGTCTTCAGTGCTCACTAGTTGCTAGTGTAATAATTCTATGAAAGTTCAATCTGATTTGCTACGAATCAGTGTGTGCCGGCCGGCTGGATGCAATGCTGTATGGTCTTCTGACCGCTGAGCTAGGAAGTTGCAGACGTGATCGACAGTAGCTAATTACAATGAATAGAAATCAGTATCCTATTTAAGTTAGTGTGGTGCATGCCATTGCAAGTCTGGGTCATCTCTGTCACCAGCGCCTACGACCTGGGTCTGAAGTCTGAACCTCTCTTCTGTACTCCATGTTTACTAAATTTACTGAATGTGCATGTGAATCTCAAAAGTCTCCATAGTGTGTGTGTGTGTGTGTGTGTGTGTTAGAGTGTAGGAGTGCAAATGGGCACCATGTAGGGTATTTTGTGACCCTCTTTAGGTCAACTAAATGAACTGAATTTTCCGAAGTCACATAACTGTTGAAAATTTAGTTTATTTGGTTGAACTAAGGAGGTTGAGAGGGTACTCTGAGGGTCAAAAGTTGCATCCCTACTCAAGTGACTATTCTGGTTCTAGTAGATAACTATAAAACAAAACCTACTGCGTGTACTTATCTTGGGGAGTGCCTGTAGAGCTTATTATTCATGCCTATTTATGGTCAAATTAGAAATATATTCCAATGTGTCTGTATGTTTGGCATCCACCATTCACTGACTCAGTGGCATACCTTTTTAGGGAGTCCCTATACAGGTTATTATTCATGTCAATTTTATGATCAAATTTGAGATATACTTACACTGAGTATTTGTGTTTGGATCTGCCATTCTGGTTCTAGATATACTTACATTGCTTCATTCAAATTTGACGCGCAACTGGTATTTTTGAAATGTTTCCTTCTGCTTGATTTGACGCCCAGCTGGTATCTTTGAAATGTTTCCTTCTGCTTGATGAATCATTAGTTCTGCTTCTAATAATGTTTTCTGCTAGTACCTTAACTTTGGAGTTGGTTATTTACTCTTTTCAGTGTACTAACGAATCCTCTTTTTAGGTTTTCAATTTGGAGCTAGCTATTTACGGTCCGTGCATTCAGCAACCTGACCTCCACGGCTCCACGCACGGTTGACTGGCCGAGCTCTGAGCTAGCATGACCATGGAGGCAGCTCTCGTCAGCGTGGCGACGGGGGTCCTCAAAACTGTCATAGCGAAGCTGATCGTTCTGCTTGGCAACGAGTACAAGCGTCTCATGGATCTGTTTGAAGGTAAAATAGTTTAGTACGGCGTGGTTGATGTTGGCTTTGGGACCTTTGATGTTGTGAGTTGTTTGGACCTGGGGTTGATGAGTTTTGGTTGACTGGACATGTGAACCACAATATGGACCAGGGATTGGCTGTGGTTTGATGAGGTTCAGTTTTGGTTGGTGCATCTTATGAACATGGTGTACTGATACTAAGCTACTGGCTATGTTATTTTGGTTGGTGCATCTTATCAACCTGTGGTGTAATGATATTGTTGGGCCTAAGTTAATGAAATCTTGGAGAATTATATTTATCACTCTATTCTCCTGTATTGGTTGACTACCAAATTGTGCAATGGTTTTTTTTCTTTTGGAGCTACTGTTGGCTATTGGCTGGACAGCAAAAATACTAAATTGTATGAGTGGGCTGGCTTGTCTCAAGGCCCAATATAGTTTTTTTGATAGAAAAAAGATTCATATATTTTTGTTGGCTAGAGAGAAGGGTTGGCCCAATTAATGATAGATTGAATAAATGGACTGCACATTGCCTAAGCCCAAGAACTAACATTAACATGCCATGGCCCAAAAGTAACTGTAAAAATGGGCTAAATTATTGGGCTCAGCCCATTAAAACAACAGATTTGGACTGATCCTGCATGGCATCCACGTCATCATTTTTTCCACATCAGCGCCATGTTGGTTCAGCCACATCAGATCCTACGTGGCCTAGGCTCATTAGTAATGACCAAAATTTTGACCAGAAAAGGTCATGTTTGTTCGTTCTTGACAGCCAACTGTTGACCTTCCGAATTTGGTCAAAAAAGGTCAATAAACAAAAGCAATGACGAATTAACGACCAAAATGGGGAGTCATAATTGACCATATTTCTTGTAGTGAAGTGTGACCTATGGTTTAGCTTAGTGGTCGTGTCCTACACTCAGTGTGTGCTCTGATACCATCTTGTAGCGACCCGACCTTAAACAGTCAAGTCTCTGTGCTTTAGTGTCATCCTTTTATTGATAATGCTGACACACACAGTACTCGAAGGATTTGTAACAGAGTAGCAATCACACACTTATTACATCGAATGTCTCAAAAGACAACTTATTACAATAATATGGCTTAAGGCCATCTAATGCGATAATAGCAGAAGGCTTGGAATATAAGTGAGTCCATCAACTCGAATGGCATAGCTAAGCTGCATGGCAACGACCAAACGAACCTTACTCCTCGTCTGAAAAGTCTGCAACATAATACGTTGCAACCCGAGAATGGTTCAGCACATGGAATATGCTGGCAATGTAACACAGCAGGACAAGAACAGAATAATGCTATCACTACATCCATATTTGGCTGGTGGAAAGCTCTATGGTTATAGTTTTGCGAAAAGCCAATTTTTCCCTACAACAAAGGAATAGATTTTAATTTAACTATCATGGTGGTTGAACAAATATTGAGAAGGTAACCGCAACTCAATCCCAATTAAAGTAATTAACAACCCAACAATATTAGTTAAGAGTGATGAGATACATGTGATAACCCAAGTACTAGATACTCAAGATTGTCCATAACCGGGGACACGGCGAACCATGATTAGACTGTACACTCTGCTTGCGCACTTTTCCCCACAAGACTCGATCGCCTCCGTTGGATTTCTCACACTACATGGTGTTTGAGAAACGGATGACCGAGACACAGTCTTTCAGAAACATTAACTCTCTACTCCGGGTAGACCATACCAAACCTACAAAACCCACTACCTATTGATCCACCTCTTCAAGAGCTTCATGTAACTTACTCAACTATGCTAGAGCCCATAATAGCTTGTGGCTGCACACGGAAGTTTCTAGCATGAATCACCTCAGTTCCCTTTGAGCCTGGGTGGAGGTCCAGAGGAAGATCACACGGATACCCCGGGATTTCCAAAAAAACAGACAACACTGGGTTCCCCAGGTGCCTCAATCCACCCAGATGTTAATTTAAGTTACCACCTTAAGTTGAACCATTAATTAATAACCTCACATTTGTCATGGATTTCACTCAAACCCAAACCACGTCTACGAGCATAGCATAGCATAGCAATATAAGCAACGCGTAGAAGTAACTCCCAATGGTTTGATAGTAACAGGATAATAGGTTCTACCTCAACAACTACTTCCCAACCCACAAGTTAATGACGTCCTAATCATGCAATGTTTGAGGATTGGAACTAATGCATAAAAACTGGGTATGAAAAGAGTATGATCAATGTGTTACTTGCCTTGCAGACGATCCGCGAAACCTAGAGACCCATAGTAACACGCTTCACACTCCGGGTGTTCTATCGCAAACAAACAATAACATACATAAGCAACAAGCGAAAAGATAAACAGATTCTAAGATCGGATAAGAAATCGCGATCGAGAAAAATCGCAGATAAATCCTATAAAAAGTAAACTGACGAACAGTCTCACGAATGAGCGTTCGTTAGCTGTGAATAACAGGCGAAAGCCGTTCGTTAAAACGAACGTATGGACGAACGTCCGTTAAATAGAAGAACCGAGAAAAACCGGCGAACCAATCTAAAAAAAAGAACTATGGGTTTCTAAAAAAACCGAACGGTTAAAAAAACGGCGGCTCGGGTCCGGTGCGGTACCTCCGGCGAGGGGCTCGGGTGAGGCTGGGTTGGGCGGCGGGGCTCGGCGGCGGCGGCAGC
>NC_041388.1:521571840-521622124 GCF_002162155.2 Triticum dicoccoides
GGGAGAGGGGGCAAGGCGCGGCGGAGGCGGAGACCAGCTCGGACTCCGGTCCGAGCTCGGCGCCGGCGGCGCTAGCGCGCGGGAAGGCGGCGACGGCTTGGGCCGGCGGCCCGGCTGGGCTTGGCCCAGTCGGCTCGAGATTTTTTTTAAAACAATTTCGCCGACATATATAAAATCCTAGAAAATAAAATAAAAAACTAAAAATGCCAAAACAAATTTTCACCGTCTAAAAAAATATTTAGAGCGAGATGAACATTTTCTTGGCCCTAAAATGCAATTTCGAAAACATGCAATTTTTCTAATGCAAATAAAATCCTAATAAAATCGAATAAAATCAAAATAAATGATTTTAACATTTTTCCTCCAATATTTCAATTATTTTGGAGAAGTCATATTGTCTCCTCTCTTTTATTTTAATACAAAATATTTTTCGGAGAAAAAAATTATTAAAATCAAAATCCTCGTTTCATTATTTGATAAGAATCAAATATGAAATCCTGGAAATCCCCAACTCTCTCCGAGGGTCCTTGAGTTGCTTAGGATTTCAAGGATTGCGAAAACGAAAACGCAATAAAATATGATATGCATGCATGACCTATGAATAACATTCCAAATTGAAAATTTGGGGTGTTACAAGTAGTTTCAGTTTGCTTGCAAGGAGTAGTTTCAGTAAAGTTTCAGTGTGGTTTTAGTATAGTCTCAGTAGCCGAATTGCTATTCACTTTCTGCTATTAGTTTGCTTCCATCTTTGTGCCCACTCTGAAGAGTATTCGTATATGCTTGGAACTAAACAGAATTATACAATGAACTTCTGCAGGCTGATCTGAGTTGGACCATCCTCTGCAGCCAACTTCTCTTTGGCAAGAGGAAGAAAGGAGAATCGGGGTATGGTTTCACCCCTAAAAGATATATTGTTGTACCCCGAGTGAATGGAAGGAATTTGCTGGGTTTTGTCTCCAACCATCGTGTCGTGATGATTTTGTAGGTACCCCGAGAGGCCCTTGAATTTACCGGAATGTCGATTAACTTCTGTTCCGGCAAATTCGGGTACTCCATATGTCCTATTTTCAGCAAAGGTCATGCTGAAATTTTCTGTGAATTTTAGCATGACTTTGCTAAAAATAGGACATATGGGGTACTCGCGACAAATGCATGGGCCGGGGTATCTTAGTACTTAATTAAGTAGGATCAACTGCCTCTTGTGTTATACATATAGAAGTGTGATATCAACTCCTAGTTATTACTAATGTCAGTTGCTCGTCATCGATAAACCCTAACCCTTGACCATAAATATTTGAGATGGATGTAGCAGGCTTAAAGAAAGAAATGTTTTTAGGCCAACTCCACTGGGCCTGGCTGAAAATGCACAAGTGTGCATGACTAACAATATTCTATTGTAAAGCTAAATAGGAAAGAGGAACCACTCATCCTAACCATTTGCTCTCAAAATTACCACTTCACTTCTTACTACTGAAAATCTTAGACCATCTCCATTCACCAATTGCTCAAACCAATTAGAAGGGCGTGTTTTCACCACACTGTGGATTATCTTATTGGCCCCAAAAGAGATGATGTAGTTTTGAATTATGAACATAGGAAATGTCATCATCGGACAACGAAAGTCTCCCCAGGGAGTGCAGCTGGTGCCACGACGATCAAGGTATGTGCGACAGGCCTCACCTGGACGATGATCGGCGCTTCAGCATTAAGCTCGAGGAGACCTTCGAAGTTGAAACGGTACACAAGGACGACAAGTGTTTTTTTTCATAATTAAGCATGACTTCAACTATTTCAACGTGTAATTTTCATCTTTTACAATTCGAGTATAGCTTATCACATGCCATGCGAGACGCTATGTCTTGGAGAGGATGGATTTTGAAGACCATGAAAATTCGGAAACAAAGAAAATTCACCTAAGGACTCATCATGATGTGGATTTTGAAGTAAATCTGTATAATTCTGGGAGCGTAACCCATTTTGGTTGCAAAAATTGGGGAGCATTTTGCAAGATGTATGGTTTTGATGAGGGTATGCTTGTCACCATGGATCTTGGTGATCCTGACATCGACCAAGACAATATGGACATTTGGGTCCTTGTTGATACGCCTCTAGTTCTACCGCTATGTGAGTTTCTCAAACATAGTTAATTATTAACTAATTTATATTTTTCATTTCAAAATAGTTGACATCTTATTTCCATTGATAGCTTATTTTGATTGTTCAAAAAATGTGCGGAACATGGTAAACAAAACCCACTACACCAATGGCTCCGAGTTAACTTATCAGGAGAAAAATCATTTGGTCGGATTTTGTACTGATCTTGAGAATTACAATATCTATTGTAAAACTCCTCAACATTATGGTCAATACGTGCCACTAGTGCACGTGTTGAACTACGGTAACTACCATGGAGATACCCTGGTAAGATATTTTACTATTATGGCATCCGTGCATCTTTTGCATACTTCTAAAACTAGTACATCATTGCTAACTATGAAGTTATTACTATGTTTTTCAACAGAGAATCCTAGAGGATTGTGTGCCTCATTTGATGTATCCGAATGGCAGCCTTCGTGTTTTGAACATATATCCAGGTCATCCTACGAATCTCAACTGTCCATACTGGATTTCTCAAAAAAGTGGAGACATGCTAATCAGTAAATGGAAAAAATGTATGGACAGTCCTAAGGAGGTTCTTGGAAGCAAAAGGAAGCGAAGCGCAAGAATTGGAGACAGGATGATCTCCATTCTCCATAATGGAGAGTCAGGGTCTATATTGTTTTATGCTATTTTACCTTAAATAGGGTATTTAGGTCCTGCCTAATACTGATGATCATGTGCTAAGAACAATTAAGTAGGGTTGGTTTGATGACTATCAAGATGATGATCGTATGAATTGTTATTAATAACGAGTAGAAGTTGTATGATGATGATTAGTAGGACTTGTTAGGATTAGTATTAGTTTCGACAAACTCGCTACTCGCGGTCTCGAGACTTGTAATGTTCTATCTTTGTTCGGTCTTTTCAATTCGGAGACTAATATGATGAATTGTATTCGGAGACTAATCTTCTATTGTATTCTATGAATCTGCTGTTGCTATGTGGTGTTGTCTATATTCTGTCCAGTAATATATTTTGTAACCTGTGCAAATATCAGAAAAAAAAATCCCTAATATTCATACTAGTGGCGCACCACCAACTAGTGCGCCATTAGTAAGCCAAAGCACACTAGTGTCGCATCATCAACTAGTGCGCCATTAGTAAGCCAGAGCACATGGGTAAATATGGCCCCCTGGGAGGCATACTAATGGCGCACCGTGGGTATACTAATGGCGCACTGCGTGGTGCGCCATTAGTATACCAGATACTAATGGCGCACCCGTGGTGCGCCATTAGTAAAAAATTCTAATGGCGTGATGCTAGTGGCGCACCTGTGGTGCGCCATTAGTAGGCAAAACAGGTGCGCCACTAGCAGGCCTTTTCCTAGTAGTGCGAGACATGTCTTCGGTCAATAACCAATAGCGGAACCTGGATGCTCATATTGGTTCCTAGATATTCTACGAAGATCTTTATCGGTCAAACCAGATAACGTTATATGTTGTTCCCTTTGTCATCGGTATGTTACTTGCCCGAGATTCGATCGTCGATATCTCAATACCTAGTTCAATCTCGTTACCGGCAAGTCTCTTTACTCGTTCCGTAATGCTACATCCCATAACCAACTCATTAGCTACATTGCTTGCAAAGCTTATTGTGATGTACATTACTGAGAGGGCCCAGAGATACCTCTCCGATAATCGGAGTGACAAATCCTAATCTTGATCCATGCCAACTCAACAAACACCATTGGAGACACCTATAGAGCACCTTTATAATCACCCAGTTACGTTGTGAAGTTTGGTAGCACACAAAGTGTTCCTCCGGTATTCGGGAGTTGCATGATCTCATAGTCATAGGAACATGTATAGGTATGGAGAAAGCAATAGCAACAATATAACGATCATCGTGCTAAGCTAACAGATGGGTTAAGTCAATCACATCATTCTCTAATGATGTGATCCCGTTAATCGAATGACAACTCATGTCTATGGTTAGGAAACATAACCATCATTGATTCAACGAGCTAGTCAAGTAGAGGCAAACTAGTGACACTCTATTTGTCTATGTATTCACACATGTACTAAGTTTCCGGTTAATACAATTCTAGCATGAATAATAAACATTTATCATGATATAAGGGAATATAAGTAAAAAATTTATTATCGCCTCTAGGGCATATTTCCTTCAGGTCGGGTGAGAGGGGTTTGATCGACGTCCACCCTCATGTCTAAGTCTATGAACAACATGAAAATAATGTACTCCTACAACATGAAAATTTCTAAGTGATTGCTAAACTGTTTGCTAAGGGTAGGGGCGCGACAGCGGGGGGTAGGGCAGGGGCGCACGGAGCCGCGGCAGGGAGGCAAAGAGGCAGGGCGCGGCGAGGGCGTCGGCGTCCCCGTCGAGGAGTTCGTCGGCGCCGTTGGGGAGAGCAGGATCGAAGAACTGAATGGAAAATTTTCAGAAGTGCTTCTTATATACACGAAGCATTTGTCCCGGTTCGTGGCACCAATCGGGGCCAATGTCCCCTTTAGTCCCGGTTCGTGCCATCAACCGGGACACAAAGGGCGGGAAGCAGAGACCTTTTTGGACCCGGTTGGTGGCACCAACCAGGACTAAAGGGGGGCATTGGTCCTGGTTGGGGCCACGAACCGAGACCAAAGGGGGGCATTGGTCCTGGTTCATGCCACCAACCGGGACCAAAGGCATTGTGCTGTAACTGGCGCGATGCGGTGGGATGTTTAGTCCCACCTCGCTTGCTGAGAGGACTTGAGAGTGGTTTATAAGCGCTACTACGCCAACCCTCTCGAGTTGCTCTCAACTGCAGGCTTACGGGCCTAATCTCGCACTCCTCTTCCTATGGGCCTACTGGGCCTGTGCAGGCCTGAATCCTGGACCAACTAGTTCGTTGGGTTTCTAGTCGTATTCAGCTCGTGGTGGCCTAGTAGGCGGTATTTTTTTAATTTTTTCTAGTTTTTTTGTTTTCTTTTTTGCTTTATTTATTTTCTTTTGTTTCTACTTACAGCTAAATACTTATAGTTTTTCAGTGATTCTTTTTTGCTTTTAGGTCACAAAAATTATAAACTTTCTGTTAGTGCCATTAGTTTTCAAATTTGAATTCTTTTAAATTGGTGTGAATCACTAGTTTACAAATAACTTTACTATGAAAATAGATTTTTGAGTGATTCTTTTTCCTACTATTTAATATTACCGTGTTTTATCATTATGTTCAATTTGGTAATTTTTAGGTTATTTTAAATTTCTGCTTTAATCAAAAATAGATTTTTTTATTTTAGTTTTCTATTAAAGTTTCTAACAAAAAAATTCTTTATGAAAATTCTTTTTGCTATTAATGTTTTGAACAAAAAACGTACAAGAGGTTTATATAATCTTTTTAATTGATCCCTTTTGCTATTAGTTAATTCTTGGGCTAAATGACCGGCCCTGAAATTGAAAAACACTACGAATGAACTCCTAAAAGGTTGAAAGTTGGCATGGTATCATCATTTCACCCACATAGCATGTGCTAAAACCTTGAGGGGGTTACGGCAAAAGCTGAATGCACTTCATGTACAAAATGGACAATCTTTTTCGAAGTATCAGGATTTCGGACGAAAACTTGTCTTTTACAAAAGGCATTTCATTTCTTCACATGTAACTGCAGTGATAATCAAGATCATAGGCATTATCATAATAGTTGTGGAAAGAAAGTCTTCACTTTTTCTTTGCTTGTGTCATTTGCTTATTGCACCATAACCATGGATAATCTTCATCGTTTAACAGGGTGCTTGGGGTCAGCCTTGACTTTGAAGGGAGGAATTTCATGTAACTTTTCATAATCTTCAGACATGTCTATCTCGCCCCCACTCCCATGAGGTCTCTTTTTCCTGAAAAAACTATGTGGCGCTTTGCCTCATCATATAATGTATTCGCTTCCTTATCTTTTCTTTTTCTCGGTTTGGTAGACATGTCCTTCACATAGAAAACCTGCGTCACATCATTGGCTAGGACAGATGGTTCGTATGTGTATCCAAGATTGTTCAGATCCACTGTTGTCATTCCGTACTATGGGTCTACCTATACCCCGCCTCCTGACGGATTGACCCATTTGCACTGAAACAAAGGGACCTTAAAATCATGTTCATAGTCAAGTTCCCATATGTCCACTATGTAACCATAATATGTGTCCTTTCCCCTCTTAGTGCTTCATCAAAGCGGACACCACTATTTTGGTTGGTTCTCTTTTGATCTTGGGGGATCGTGTAAAATGTATTCCCATTTACACTACAAAAAAAAGACACATCCGTGACATTTTGGGCCAAACGAAAAAATTCGGTCATAGTTATGACACTTCTATGACGATAATTGTGACAAAACCCGGTATACCAATAGATGTGGTGGGGTCCTACTTCCATGACAAAAAATCATGACAAAAAATGGGCTTTTCATCCTGGGCGGGCAGGATACGCAGTTGCATGACATTCTTTGGACCATCCAGAACGGAAAAAACCGTGGTAGAAGCGAGGATGAGGAAAATATCGGGGAGTTCCCGGTTACGGTGGGTGGTCGGGGGCCGAGCGATGCGCGTTTCTCTTGAAATTTAATGGTCCAAGTGGCTGGTTATTATCATATAGTAGCACCACCTGAAAGCATCATATAGCAGCAGCAGATCATGGCAACTCATCATACAGCAGCAGCAGCAGAGTGCAATTCATCATATATCAGCAGCAGCTCATAGCAATTTATCATATAGCAGCAGCACGAGCAGCTCATAGCAATTCATCATATAGCAGCAGCAGAAGCAGCTCATATTAATTTATTATATTATTAAAATGATAGAAAACGTACAGTAGAGATTAAACATTATAGAGTTATGTTAAATCAACGACAGTGATTGGGTGATTCTTTTTTTGGTTGCATGAAGGGTGATCTGAACCTAGGAAGGGCAGTCGGGAAAATACGCAGCAGAGTCCCGTTTCCCTAAAAAATGGCCACGGAAATTGTACAGGCAAAATGATTTTTGTATGTAAAATAATTATAGATGTCAATAGTTGGATGGATACTATAATTCTGTAATTTAGAAAAAAGGTAGTACGTATTTGTTTTTCTAAGAACTACAATGTCGTTATATATACAAAGCATTTATTCAGTAGATAAAGAATACAATAATTATATATATGAAATCTATCTACTATTATATTATTAAAACAAGAGAGAAATAAGCCATCACGGTCATCCATATATGTTAATATATTTGCATCGTCGGATCAAAAAATAAAATAACGGTTGAGATATATTAAATAAATTACATAACATATTAACATGTATGTACGAACATATTGGACAGTCGGGTCTGTATTTGAAGATTCCTAATATAGAAGCTTAAAGCTTAAACGCCAGCTAAAAAAATGCACGTAATGCTCAGATTTTTTGTTTTTTTAGGGATCATAGTCTTGGTTATGCACGCGCTTACTTTCTTTACCAATCCACTTACGAAAAGAGACCCAAAGGCCACAAAATAAAATAAAAACAGTCTATGCATCCTAGAGTGCAGTACTAATGAGAAGCTAGGACATGCTTCTATATTAATTAACTAATGTAGAGTTACAATTTCACAAATGGGGCCAGCCGGTTTTATGAGCTCACTTAAAAAGACGAAAAATGTAGTTGTAGGTAAAATATCCGAGCAGTTATTCTGTATCCTAGATAGAATTTTATAAATAAAACATGTTTATCTATCTATAAGCTAAAAAATATAATTAAACTGTATACTACACGTACTATTTACTATTACGGATAAACATTTTATTTTACTTTGTAGTTCAGGAATAAATATATTTAAAAATAATGAAATTACTCATGTGTGTAGAGCAGATCTACAAGTACACATGATATATATTTTAAATCTTCTGAAATTTACAAATATGATTCTCTTTACTTTTGAAAATAACTCCCATTATATATAAACTGTCTCTAATTCTATATTTGTTTTTATCTTTCCACTATCTCAAAATTTCCTGTAACCTATAAATATGCCTTTTCTTACTTTTGAAAATTATGGGCCAGCTTTATGGGTATATTATTGGCCTTAAAACCCGTATATCTTTCTCTCTTTCTGTCGATAAGACTTTAGCTATTCGCGAGGCCATTCACACATATCAATTTAAATAGCACATGTTTTCTCAAAAAGTTGAAAAGTGTGCTGCAAGTGGGGCCATATCCGATGGCCATGTTCAAATTTTATACGCCGACCAATGGAAGGAAATTAAATTCTTGACCGATGGTACTTTGTAAAGTCATTTCTTCCACCATGTCAAGAGGCGAGTGGATGAATAGATTACTAAGATCATGTATGACCCTTAATGTTTGGATTTAAATGCTTATAAAATGATTCATAAATAATATATATTAGGGTAGGTCACAAACTTGAATAACATCAATTTTTTTATCACCCGCCTTGCCAGAAACCGAATACAACCAATGGAAGATTTATATAAAAATCCAATCATGTTTCCGCAAGACATATATTATGGATACATTTTTCAATAATAATTCATCGCACGAGCAACATAGTTTCAAGACAATATAACTAGAACTAAAATAGTAAGCACCGAACTTTTGAAACATATTGAAGACAAAACAATATGTATTGAGCCTAGCAGCGCAAATGTGCGGGTTACCCCGCTAGTTCATCATATAGCAGCAACAGGAGCAGTTTATACCAACTCATCATATAGCAGTAACAGCTCATCGCAATTCATCATATAGCAGCAGCAGCTCATAGCAATTCATCATTTAGCAGCAGCAGGAGCAGTCATAGCAATGCATCATATAGCAGCAGCAGAAGCAACTCATAGCAATTCATCGTATAGTGGATCAGAATAAAAATTTGGCGAAAAAATCAGAGGAGATCCTCACCTTGTTGGATGAGCTCATCCTTCAACAGAACCTCAAGGTCTCGACCTGGGAGGAGGGGAGGGGGAATAAGGTGCCTTTTGCCGCAGTGTGGCATCAGCCGTAGTTGTGCGGCGCCCGCCATAGTAGTGTGTTGGACGGACCACAGTGGAGCAGCTGCTGGAGACCATGAGAAGGAGGGGCGGCGCCAGAGGGAGGAGCAGCCGGGGAGATTTGGCCCTACCCGCCGTCCATGTAGCCTAGCTGGATAGAGCATCATTCATGACCAGGCAAGATGGGACCAGTGGTGATGGCTCGCTAGAAGAACCCTGTCGCTGCAGGCAGGGGATCGAGGTTGAGGGAAAGGGGAGAGGGGATGCAAGCGGGCAGGGAAATTGCATTTTGAGTGTAATATAGGTAGACAACAGAGCCATTTCACTATTCCCCTTCCTTTCAATTTTTAGTGAGCTTCTACCTGAAACACCCCCCTCCAAAGCGAAATAAGTTAAGCCCAAGCCCATAACTGAAAAATGACTTCTTTACATTGTTTATGGCTTATTTTGACAATAAGATCTAAAAAGGCGAAATAGAACTGGCCCTTAACCTGCAATTCAATTGTGCGTACAATAATGAATCACTCCTGCCTGCTATAGTGTACATTTAGGCATCATCATACATGTCATAACCTAATACATAGGAATTCCATTGTAGAATCTAGAATATGCAATGTTTATATTAGTTCATACGTTGCACATGATATTTCAATGCCCCTTAAATCTAGTCAGTCAAGTGATGGTTTTTAAGCCTCCTTCTTTGCTTCTTTTCTTGATACATCTGTTCAATTGCTTGTTTGCATCAGCCAGCCATACCAGAACTGTTTGCTTTGATTACTGGTTGTTCTTGACCTAACACTCTAACAGATCTTGTCAAAGATTTAAACACTAAGGGCTGCTATAGTGGGGGCTTGTCTAACTCATAGGTGACATAATGGTTTGGCTATACACTAAAGTAGGCTCTCCAAGAGTACCTAGAGATCTAGTTCAAAGGTATGCCTAGTTTTTACATAATGCACACATAGTAAATGCTCATTTCATTGTGTGCAAGTGCAAGAGATGTGGCATGTTTCATTATGTGGTGGTGTTTTCTTATAATCTCATCCTTTTTGTTGTTCATAGACTGAAAAGTATGCATATTTATCTTCCAAGGCGACGAGTAACTAGTTTGTGTCACCTTGCAGATGGGGTGCAATGAAGATAAGATTGTGGATTTCCAAGTACAATATGTTAGGAAGGAGCCTTGCAAGAGAAGAAGGAGCAGCGTTGAGCCTGTTCAACTAGTTAAGGTAAGTCACTGTATCCAACTCAACAGTTCAATTTCATGTTTGTTTCAGGCATAGTTAATTTGCTCTTTTCAATTGCTTTATTTGTACTCAGTTAATGAGATGCCCAAACAATGATGCTTGATGTTGGGTACTTGTATAACTATTAGTTGACATAATTAAAGGCCTTACCATTTAATTACTATGGCGAAGTGTGCCTGAAGCTTTGAAGTCTATTAACCAACTATTACTGCATGAGGCTCACAATCTAGTTTATACTAGGCTAATGATTGCATAGCTTTGCTTGTTGTAGTAGGTTTGTATGAATCCCTCTACTGTTCATTATGCTCCCTAAGACTTTAATTGAGATACAGAATGGCTAACTGCTTGCTTACTTATACGCAATGTGTTGTCTAAATTTGTAACCTGTCTGTGTTTTGGATTTGGCCCCAACATCATGCTCCTCTGGTGCTAGAGAGATTTCTGTATGCAGGCTGCACAGACTACCATTTTTATAATTTTTCAAATATCACCTGCTTATGCTTCATGACATGTAACATTATTGTTAGTCTTGTTTTTCCATGTACAAAATAGTCTGTCTTGCTCGCTTCACTGTTGTAACTATATTTTTGCCCTAGTCATGTGTACTTACAGAAACATTTCAGGATGAAGTGACATCAACACAAAGATCTGCGAGCAGTGCAGCATGGCCGGTTCCGAATGATTATGGATTGGAATTGGAATGTGCTGATGTTCTCGAGCATCGACTAGAGGTGGCAAGACAACGTGTACATGATTCTCAACGTACAATCAACAAGTTGAGACTGGACATGCAGATATTAGATGTAGGAGTCAAAAAAAATGAAACAAGACACTGAGGTAACCACGAAGGAATTGGAGATTTTGCAGACTGAAATTTGTGCTATCTAAATCCGACCAATCGTATTTTCTGAAGAGATTATAGTTTAAAATATAAGTTTTGTTGATGTGTGTCCATGATGTATGAGCTTTATTTGTCCAGTGAATGTAATTTGATGTTTGTCTACGCTTTATTATCACTGGTGCCGAACTATAATTCCCAGTGGGTATATTCGGTTGTAATTTCTTTATTGTATAGTGTAGGATTATTGTATGTTTCTATGCCTTAGTCTTTTTATTGTATATTGTATGTTTTTTAGAGGTGATAGTATATAATAGGATAATTCTTGAATAAGCTATATCGTTGAAAGGGGGGCCCACACGCCCAAACATTTCCTGGATGCCATACAAACGAACAAACATGTGTAGTTAAAGCGGGCCTTAATTGGGCTAGTCAAAATAATATTAAGTGGATCCCAAATGATGTGGCCCATTGTAACAACGGCTCTTAGCAGGCTGTTAACTGGCCAAAAGCTCGATAGGGCTGTATAAATGGAAATGGCCCACGGGCCTCTAGCAGGCCGAAATAGATGTCAATTTTGTCTAGGCCCTTTTACTTTACGGGCCAGTAAGAGGCCGAAAGTGTTATGGGGCAGAGGAGGCCCAATTTGCAAACTAGGCTTTTACTAGGCCAAAAGTCGCGTTGGGCTGGAATGATGCCCTGCGGAACATGGGCCCCTAATGGACCTAAAGTCAAAGTCCCAACTGTTGTGCGGGCCGTTAGCAGACCGAGAGACAAAATGGGCTAGGAGTTGGCCCATTTACCAAATGGGCCATTTACAGGCCTAATGTCATGGCGGGCTAGAATTGGCCCAACTGCAGAATGGGCCGAGAAAAGGCCAAAAGAAGTTTCGGGCCGTTAACGGGCTGGAACTGACGATGGGTCGCTAACAGGCCGAAAGAACCTCGGGCCGCAATTGAGCCCAAAGATGTAGCGGGCCGTTAATAGGCTAAAACTAACGATGGGCTGGAAATTGTCAAATGTAGAATGGGCCTTTATTGGGCCGATTCTGTGTAACTTGGAAGCGTCGTGCTTGTAAATGGGCCTGACTCAAGTAGGCCGCTAATGGGCCGTCCCGCTTATTTTGATAAGCCCGGCCTTTTAACCTGAATGGGCCACTGTTGGGCCGGTCCACATGTCGACGTATCATAGGCACCTCATGTCTAGTGAATGGATGACATATGTCCCAACGGTTAGCCAACACGTGTTTCCTCCAGCCAATGAGAATTTTACACGTGGAAAATCCTCATTGGTCCGGGCTGTTAGCGGGTTATCGGATCGAAAACTGGACCCGATAGCTTAACGGCGACCTGTTACTGTGGATGCCACATGTCGGTCACTCTTGATGAAAGCACTTACATGACGCGGCATTTATCGTCATGGAAGTGAACACTTCCATGATGATAATTTTGGTAATGTCATGGAATACTTCTACGACAGCACAGGTATGACTATCTTGATTCTGTCATAAAATTGTCATGGATTTACATGCATGACAGAAAATGTGACCTACTGTAACAAACACGTAACATCACGGAAGTGTCTTTTTTGTAGTGTTATCTCGTACCCTTTGTAAGTCAATACAGTCGAAGATGGTCCCCTGGCCAACGAGTATAGCTCATCAGAAGCAGTGTTGTCACCCATGTGACATGTTTGCAACCAACTGCCAAAAGTCCTGATGTGTTCACATGTAATCCAGTTGTCACACTGCTCCCGGTGTTTGGAGCGCAGAATATTCTTCTATTCATTGACATACAGGGTCACCAAGGTAGAATTCTGTAGAATTGTGTAGTGTGCTTGAGACCAAGAATGCCCGTCCCTACATATTATTGAATCCGCTCCTAGCTTGCCATTTCCAGTCAGTCTCCCCTCATACCGTGATTGAGGGCGACCAATCTTCTTAAGGTCAGAAAGGAAGTCAACACAAAATCCAATGACCTCCTCTGTTTGATGGCCCGTGGAGATGATGCCTTCTGGCCTAGCACGGTTACGAACATGTTTATTTAATACTCCCATGAACCTCTCAAAGAGGAACATATTGTGTAGAAATAGAAGGCCCAGAATGGCAATCTCGTGGACTAGATGAACTAGGACCTGCATCATGGTATTGAAGAAGGATGGTGGGAACACCATCTTGAAACTGACAAGACATTGCGCCAAATCACTCCTTAACCTTGGTAGGATTTATGGATCGATCACCTTCTGAGAGATAGCATTGAGGAATGCACATAGCTTCACAATGGCTAATCAAACATTTTCTGGAAGAAGCCCCCTCAATGCAACCGGAAGCATTAGTGTCATAATCACGTGGCAGTCATGAGACTTTAGGTTCTGGAACTTTTTCTCTGCCATATATATTATTCCCTTTATATTTGACAAGAAGCTAGACGGGACCTTCATATTAAGCAGCCTTTCAGAGAAGATTTGCTTCTCTTCTTTGGTAAGAGCATAGCTGGCAGGACCTTCATACTGCTTTGGAGGGACACCGTCTTTTTCGTGCACACATTGCTGGTCCTCCCATGCCCCAGGTGTATCTTTTGTCTTCCCATACATGCCAAAGAAGCCTAGCAGGTTCATGCAAAGATTCTTCTTCACATGCATCACGTCAATTGCAGAGCAGGCCTCTAGGTGTTTCCAATAGGTAGGTCCCAAAATATAGATTTCTTCTTCCACATGGGTGCGCACCCCTCAGCGTTTTTCAGAACAGATAGTCTGTTGGGACCCTTTCGAAAGATTACATGTAAATCATTGACCATAGCAAGTATGCGATCACCAGTACGAACGGCAGGCTTCTTCTGGTGATCTGCCTCGCCTTTGAAATGCTTGCCTTTCTTTCGACATTGATGGTTGGTCGGAAGAAATCGGTGATGCGCCAGGTACACATTCTTCTTGCATTTGTCCAAATATATACTTTCGGTGTCATCTAAACAGAGCATGCATGCGTGATATCCCTTGTTTGTCTGCCCGGAAAGGTTACTGAGAGCAGGCCAATCATTGATCATTACAAACAGCAACGCATGTAGGTGAAATTCTTGTTGTTTGTGCTCATCCCACACACGTACACCATTTCCATTCCACAGCTGTAAAAGTTCTCCAACTAATTGCCTTAGGTACACATCAATGTCGTTGTCGGGTTGCTTAGGGCCTTGGATGAGAACCGGCATCATAATGAACTTCCGCTTCATGCACAGCCAAGGAGAAAGGTTATAGATACATAGAGTCGGATCAGGTGCTATGATTCCTGCTCTGCTCCCCAAAAGGATTAATGCCATCCACGCTTAAACCAAATCATATGTTCCTTGCGTCACCTTCAAAGTCCCCCCACTTTCTCTTGATTTTTCTCCACTGCAACCCGTCAGCAAATGCTCTCAACTTCCCGTGTTTCTTATGGACCTCTTTGTGCCATCGCATCAACTTGGCATGCTCTTTGTTTCTGAACAGATGTTTCAACTGTGGTATTATAGGAGCATACCACATCACCTTGGCAGGAACCCTCTTCCTGGGGCGCTCAACGTCAACATCACCAGGGCCATCACGTCTGATCTTATAGCGCAATGCACCACATACCGGGCAAGCGTTCAAATCCTCGTACTCACCGCGGTAGAGGATGCAACCATTAGCCACTGCAATGCACCACATACATTCTGCTTGTTTGCCTCAGCCACTTCGAGAAATTATGCACACCCTTAATTTACTCGGAGATGCGTCTGTTACCGTACATCCATTGCCAGTTCATCTGCGTGCATTATATATAACTAGTAAATATGCCCGTGCGTTGCTACGGGTGACAATGCAACTAAACAAATCGAACAAATGATTAAATTACTTGAATGACTTCTTAAAGACGGAATGCATGGATAGTATCATGAGGTAGAACTACAAAATTTTGTTCAACCATTGATTGCTTAGGCGCATCAATCATTGTTTTTTCAGTTTGATATGTTGATGTCCAAGAGCACAATTTTAGTTTAGGGGTTGTTCGGATCTCCTTCAACGCCATGCTTCACCAACTACATGAATCAGAGGCCTATCATAGTACAATTTGGTGAAGTTGCCGAAGCTTATTTTCGTGAAGTCGAAATCACAGAGCTTAATATATTTACGATGATAGTGCCATCGCCAAGTGGCTTTACACTTACTTGTGTATCTTCATTTTCATGAACCCGGTCGAAGCACTATCCATGGTGTCGGCATTGTTTCCTTCTCACAAGTCCGCCACGAAGATCTATCGATGATATCGCCATTGTTCCATTCTCACAAGCCCACCACTGTCCAGCCACCAGCCCTCCACCTCAATTCTATTTGTGTCGGCGCCCCGCCATTGCCTCCCTCTCCTCCCGTCGTCCTCCTACCTCTATCACCCTCTTTCACACCATCGGCCTCCTTCCTAGCGTCACCCTCTTCACTAACATAGACCCCCTCCCCGCCGCCGACCTATGCTATGTTCGTGTGTTAGGACCCCGATCCTAAGTCACACCGATCTAGCATGTAACACTTCATATCACTTTGCGGCCTCACGCACGGTATTCCCACGGGTGCCACCTTACCTGGCCCAGGAGCGTTTGTGCCTTTTGGCTCACGTATATGATAGTGTCGCTAGCATCCATATGACAGAGAACCCGGGCCGACATGACTAGTCGTGAATCCAAAGTGGCACTAACTTACAGGGACAGGCATACATGAATCAACCACGAGCATGTCGGTCAACAGCGTATGAATCCAGGCTGTAGCACTGGGCTAACAGGACTCCGGGAACCTGGGCTATAGCAGGCTAGGCAGGACTCCGGATGTCACCGCATGACATTTCCCCGAAGGGACAGACACAAGAACAAAGTGAATCACATGCCGGCCAGTCAAGTGTTCCGGAGCAGTAGTGCTGGGCTAGCAGGACTCTGGTGAATCGGGCTGTAGCGGACTACTATGGCACATGGAAGCACAAGACTACATTTCCCCATAAGAGAGGCTACCAGAGGTAAACAACTAGGTTGACGGATCCCACACATAGAAATACACGTTACACGTACGCATAATATGCAAGTATGTGCTGTACAACATGGCATCACAACATAACTCAAACTCATATAGATAAAGGCCCAGAAGAGCCACATAGCATTCAATACAAACAGGGGTCTCATGACCCATCATTCAGAGCATACAAGCAACGGAAGCATTACATGTCTAAGTACAGACAACTACGAAAGGAAAAGACTAAGAAGCCTGACTAAACACGAGCCTCCCAAGGGTACAAGATCGTAGCTGGGATACAAGCTACTCGTCGAAGTCACTGGTGTAACCAACTACAAAACATAAATAAGCAAACGTGAGTACGAGGGTACTTAGAAGTCTTACATCAGAACTATCTACATATGCAACATTATCAACAAAGGGGGTGGTGGAGTTTTAACAGCAGCAAGCCAGCTTTAACTCAGTGGCTAACCTATACTATGAGTATCAGAAACTTCTTTGGGGTGAGAACACGCACACGAGTCCACATATTCACCATATCAATACTCCACTATGGATCCGTTCCCGTCTCCCTACGAGAAGGCCATCCATAGCAATCACGCTTATCTTGCGGATTTTAGAATATCCACTTAAGGTTGTCTATGTACTACATAAGGCCACCAAGTTTCCATATCCGAGGAAAACGGCTATTCAAATAGATAATATTGACCCTGCAGGGGTGTACTTCTTCACACACGCTCTCGCCACTTATAGCCATGTACACGTCATTTACCTCGGCAACCTTCAAGCGGAAGCCGGGCGAGGGTGTCAGCCACGACCTGACTAACCACATGAGTCTCTCATCCAGGTTTATCACCTATTCGGGTTCCATCCGCAAGGAGATCCGGCCGGGGTGTTGCTCACGGCCCCAAACGATGTGTGCAGGGTTCCCGAGCCCACCATCCGGGTGCCACTTGGTACACCATGCCACGGTGCCTAGTCTGTCCCAAGCCCGTCCCGTCGGACACCACCTGGTAGACAAGTAGCACTACCTACAAGCTAGAAACTAGTTGCAACTCCTGGACAGAGATCAAGTGGATTAATAAGCCGAGAGGGGCCGGATGACCGGAACCCAATGTGTGGTAGTAACTGGACTTGGATAACATATACAAACTCAGTGCTTAGGGACGGTTCCAATGAGACAACCCACCATGTACTCCTACATGGCCTCTCATCGTTACCTTTACCAAAACGTGTTCACATAGTTAGCCTTTATCGGTAGGACATGTTCACCATTCCGATTCATTCCCGATGAATCAGACCTGACACAACTCTAAGCATAGCTGGCATAAAGAAATCAAGCATGGATGAGTAGGCACATCAAGGCTCAAGCAACTCCTACTCATGCTAGTGGGTTTCAACTATTTACTGTGGCAATGACAGGTCATGCAGAGGAATGGGTTCAACTACCGCAGCAGAAAGGTAGCAGTTGAATCGTTGTTGTCCTAACGTAGTATAAGGAGCAGGAGCAAGGGGGGTTGCTTGCCTAATAGATCCACGAAGAAGCACTGCTCCTCAGACAGGTACTCGGGACACCTTCCGGAATAGAACCTATCGAGAAGGGACGGTGTCGGCAATCAATAAACAACCATATGCAACAATATGATGCATGAAGATGACATTTCAAAGATGCTATGATTTGCCCTAATGCATCTAGCATCAATTTGGTTGAAGTCCATATGAACCAAGGTTCATATGCAAACCCCAAATTAAGTATATAACTTGCCATTATTACGTTTCACTTATACAGCAAGTATAAGTTGGTTTTTCATGCATGAAACTGGCATAAATGGATTCCTTGCATTTTTATGATAATTTTTCATATATAATTTATTTGATTTGGAGTTACGGTTGAATTACTATGAATTTTAGAAGTTTTAACTATTTTCTGAAATTCCTTGAATTATTTAAAATTCAGAAAATCAATTACTGCATCAGCGTGACATCATAGAGGCGTCAGCAGGGCTGACCAGGTCAAACTCGGGTCAAACCCGCACTGACCAGGGTTTGACTTGGCTCTGGGGCCCACTGTCAGTCCAAGGGCGGGTTAGGCTGTGGGATTAGCACTAATTAAGCCGCCACGTCAGCCTCGCCGGAGTTCGGCCGACGACGACCAAACCACGCGGCGGTGCTTCGCCGGAACGCGGGGACTACCAATCGGCAGCCCGCGCTCGACCGCATCCACCTGGGCATAGGGGAGGTCGTGGGGACGGCGGAGCTCGCCAGAGCAGGGCTCGCGGGGGCGGTCGGAGCTTGGCTATGCGCGGGCGGGGTGCTGCAGCTCGAGGCGAGCGAACGGGGGTGTGCTAGGCAGCACCTAAAGGGCAACAGGAGCCTGCCGGAGCAACTAGCAGGAGCGGAGGGGCTCAGGGGCACGGAGCTCGCCGGCCATGGCGGACGGCGGCTTCAGGTGCTCGTGGGGCAGCGGCTACGGGGCGTGCGTGAAGAAAAAGGCGGAGGGGAGCGATTCAGTGGCTCACGGTGAGTCTTCCGGTGCAGACGGCGGGGCCGGGGAGGTGTCGGAGTGAGCAGGGCGGCAAGGCGAATCTCCGGCGACCCGAGGAGGATGAAGGGGTCAGGGACGATGCTTCAAGGCGTCCGACGCCGCGTGGCCCGGCGGAGAAGACTAGGGCGACGAGGCAGATCTTCTGGACTGCTCAAGGGAACGAGGGAAGAGGCGATGGCCGCGGTGGCGCACGGCGGTGCTCTCCGGTGCGCTCGGGACAGAGGGGGAGAGCGCGACAGAGGAGGGAAGAGGAGGTGTGGGGGATCCATACGGCTCCAGGGGGTCGCGTGGCATCTTCAGAGCGCCGCGGCAGCGCCGGGAAGCAGGAGGTGGCCGGGCGTGCACCGGCGCACGTCGGCCATGCGCTCAGCGTCCTCCTGGTGGTAGGAAGAAGACCTCCCTGCCCCTGGTGGGCTGGGCCGGCCAGATGGGCTGCCAGGTGAGCGCCAGGTAAGTCTTTTCTTATTTCTTGTTTTCTTTTTCTATTTCTAACATTTGTTTTGTATCTAAAAGAAATGTTAAAACATTTCCATAAATGCTGAAAATATTTGTGGCATCTAGATATAATATTCCAGAGGCCCTCACCAATTCCCAACATTTTTGGAGCCATTAAAATATTTATATAATTTAAACAGCTCCAAATCAAATATTTATGCATTGATTCAAAAATCCAAAATGTGTAGCAAAAATGTGCATCACCTCTGGTTGTTGTTCCCAACATTATCCAAAGAGCATGAACATTTTTGAAGAGCATTTTGGGTTCATTGAAAATCCATTTTAATGTTGAACCTACTGGAAAAACTTTGGTGCTAGGGTTTGCAACTTTCCCCATTTCAAATTTATTTGAAAGATTAAACATGATGCACAAGCAAGCCTAGGACATACCAGAACTAGAGATGTGACATCGTGGCCAACCCCTCATGCAACAAAAGTCCCAAATGGTGCAAGTCCTCCACAAAAGCTGGACCACGGCGCTGAAGCTTCAACATTTCCATACATTTAAGATTAGGCTTATATGTATGTTTCTTTCCATGGAGTTATCGCATAGTGAAATAGTTTAGAATAGCAATGTTAACTTCAGCTAGTATGCGCTATTTTTTATATCCAATTTTAATAAACATCAATAATAAGGTTACATGGATTATTGCTTTTTGTAGGATGAAGTTTGGACATGAAGAAGCAACTTAGCATTCTTTGTCTGATGGAAGAGTAGTTTTGAATGGAGTTGTTGTCCATCAGTTTTATTTTTTACTTTTCGAGAAAATGCGAAAATTTCCTTATTTTTAATAAAATTTACAAAAATGGGGACACTTTTAAGGAAAGATAATGTTCTTACAGAAATTGGAACATTTTTTGAGGAACATTTTTTGAACAGATGTCTTTTTTTAAAAGAAATTTTGATTATTTTAAGTTCTTGTGCATTTTAAAATGAAATTTTTTTATAAAAATTGGAACTTTTTCGGCAATTTTGCACATTTTTATAAGTGTGAACATTTTTTAAAGTGCAAACATATGTAAAACCATGAACATTTTTAAACTATTTTACTATGTCGAATTTTTCTACACATAGTTGGTTGTCTGCTTGGGAAGAGTTTATCCTTTTTCTTAAAAAATATTGCTAGTAAACATACCCATGCATTGTAACGGGAAAAGAAAATATCACACGTATTTAACCGAATAACAACATTGCAACATATATGTTGTTGGCGTCGATGAGCGCAAATCCCCCTTCTATTTGATAAACCTCCGGCTCGATAACGCCCGAGCAGCCATGTTGTGAGTCAACATGTTTGCCATGCAAGCTCTACCCCAACCTTTTCTTCTAGCCTCCCGTGTTGCTCCTCCATGCCGTGTTGCTGTCAGCACGTATGCGTCCTCGGTTGTTGCTTCGTGTGGATTGCTGTCTCATCAAACTTGATATTGTCTGCTCAATCCTGGTCCGTTATTTGATTCACGAAACCTAAACCAATTGTGATTACCAAAAATACTTGCTACTATGTAAAGGTACACTTGACTACTCATGTATGTGTGTGATAAGCACCGGATAGCACTTGCTGAATATCAATTATGTAATACAGTGAGAGTATCCATCTTCGTCGTAAACATGCTGGCAATGAGAACATTTTAAGCACTGAGGGAATATATATGTTATAATGACACAAAGATAGAATAGTATATGGAATACACCCTTGCATACCTCTTTTCCTTCAGCTACAAAGGATACCCTCGGATCTGTCATCGTTATTTGACTGAGCGAGGAAACAGTTAACCACACATGAATTATCTAATTAATGGAGCGACATGTAGGATCACATACTAATAAACTTGGTCAGTGTCATCTACACTCGGTCAATCAGTCTCCCCCTCATTAGATTTTCTAAAAGAGAGCCTCCTCTCTGAATTCTATTAACAGAAACCAAAAGTTCATCTACAGCATGAAGAAAACTAAAAAGGGAAGAAGAAAATACAAATATGAACATTCAGGTAACCCGAGAGGGCACCCAAAACCCACACATATCTAGGATCCGGGGTTTGCCCTTTCAGCAGCTGCGCAACAGAAACAAAATATTTCATCGCTAGATGAGAGTGAACATACTCGCAAAAGTAGTCACCAACAAGCAGGAATAGTCCACATATGGCAAGAGTGGCTTTAAAAGTTTGATTCCTCTCTTCACTTTAATTGCTTTTAAGCTGCCAGTCAAATGACTCTAGGTCGCCATCTTTGAGATGCTCGAAAGACATGATTTGTCACTTGCTCGAAGAGCTTTACTCCCCATATCAGCACTAATCTTCAAAACTGGCCATGAGTTTATAACCGAATTACAAACCACATAAATCAGAACAAAAGTATCAGACACCGCTTTTATTCTCAAAACAGGCCTCATTTATAAACCTCCAAATCGTCAATACAGCAGCCAACCCCACTACAATACAAAAAATTGTCTTGATTTTTTCAATCTAAGCCCTCAGAACCTAAAGAAGTCATGATCAGTATAAGGTACAGTTTTTCAGATTAAAAGTGAATTGCAAAATGGTTGAGATCAACTAAGTAGCCCATCTCCGCCATGTAACTAAAATGCTTTATTTATGTTCCACAGTTGCAAAGTATCTCCCCAAAGAATCCTTGTAAATCACACTGATTCCCATATGATTTTAGGTTTAATGTAGCCGATTTGAACATTAACAAAACAATCACTGAAATAAGACTGACATATTGAATAGAATATAGTTTGTGGACAATATGCTCGGGACATATTCAATAAGAGAAGAACAATCAAATAATTTTCCAACAATGTAATCATCAGGGATTCAACATCAAACACAGCTAACCCTACAGTTTGCGCTCAGTATGATCAAGTACGAATTCAACATGACAACCACAATTGACCTTGACGACTTGCAGGATTCACACATAAACTGCATAACGGATAGGAAACCAACTTAATAAACTAATATACAGTTCTCTAGACACATTATCAGGATGAACTGAATGAGAAGTGGAGAACAACCACAATTGATCACATTTCAGTTGCAACCTTGAAGCTTAAACTGCTCAACAGAAACAAAACAACCTAATATTAGTAGCCCAGAAGAAGCCAACAACAGTAGACTAACGATGATGGCTCGGTCCATTTTGCAACACATCACTATTGAGAGCCACATCAGAGATCAGTCAGTCATTGCTAGCAATAACAATCTGCCACGATCTTAAAAATTACCAAGCACAAAACTCATAACCAACCAACTGATCCTTCTGCCCATGGAATTGTACACAACATAAGTGCTTGTAATCCAGCATAAGGATGAATTTTGCCATAAATTTTGAGATTTTCTCCTCGAGGAGCTCGACCGATTTATTTTTAGATGGAAAATAAATCATTTATTGATAAATGCACCAAACCGATTAACACACACATATGAAATCCTTCTTGAATGGAATTTTAATGACAACATATGCTCTTACATTGCATTGCTTACTGCACTGAACTGTCTGGCTCTGATCAACCTGATTGATTGTTTGCTATTTATATTTCTCTAAAATGTCCCAAGAATAAACATGAGAGGAAAAAAAGATCGCATGTCGGAACAATTGAGCTAACTTGAACCCAGTTAAGCAATAGTTGTCTGGCCTCAGTCTGCACTGGATTACTATGAAGTTGTTGAGAATGATAATGATGCACTAAACTGTAACTGCTTCAGTAAATAGCAACATCTCACATAGTTCAATTTTGTAAAAGGAAAACAACATCATCTCTGGGTGTACAGAATGGAGTATAGATGCATAACTACCCTGAAAGTGTGTACGAGGAAGGAGATGCGATGTCAACTTTGATTGCCATGGTTCAATCTGTCACAGCCCCAGTTCAGGTGTTGCCTACCTTTGCATTAGCCTCCATGCATCATGTCTAAATTTTATTAACTTTGAAATGGGGGCTGATAAACCCTAGCAGCAAATGAAATTCAACTAGTGTCCAAATAAAATATTTTTCAATGAACCTGAAATGCCCTTCTAAAAATGTTCATCATCTTTGCCTTGGTCTAGAACCTCTGACAAATATGGTGCACATATTTCTAGGACATCATAGGGTCACTGAATTAAATCATACTCTATTTGCATTTGGGCATTTAAATGCTATATAATATTTTAAATGCATAAATAATCATAAACTAAAATGTTTGCTGTTGGTTATATTCCAACCAGTGGCATTGAGCAGTTTCATGATTTTTGGATCTGTTTAAGTATTTTTAATAAATCCCTAAAGACTACAGAATAATAGAAAACATAACAAAATAAAATAGAACAGAACTCACCTGACTTACCTGGGCAGCCCAATATGCAACCACCTGGCCGGCCCAGCCCACCAGAGGGCAGAGCCGTCTTCTTCCTCCTGCCAGTAGGCAGAGGGGAAGCGTGGCACGCGCGTGTGCGTCCCCGGTCACCTCCTGCTTGCCCTCCCTCGACCTGATCCGCGTCTGGAGATGCCCGAGGCCCCTTCTCACTTTCCCCTCGCTCTCTGCTCTCTCCCTCGGCTTCTAGTCCCCTCTCCCGAGCAGACCCGAACGCGTCGTCGCCATTGTCGTCGTTCACCGTGGCCACCGGCCCTTCCTCACCCCTCCTCCATGCCCACGAGCTCAGAGATGACCCGATGCTCCTCCAAGACGAAGCACATAAGCTCGGACGAACCACAGCGACGCCATCGACCTGTCGTCACCACGCACCGCCGTCGTACATCGTCGGTCGATTCGCGCCGTCGAGGATGCCCCCGAGCCCACTGACCATCCCTGCGTGTTCCCTGTGAGCGCCCGCTTCGACTCCCCCTCTTCCCCGGCCTCTCCGCATCCTCTAGGCCCTAGCTGCACGGACGCCGAGCTCCGGCCGCCGCCTGCCTTGCTGCCGTCGTGGGCTGTGCTCGATACAGCCGTGCCTTCGCACCGCATCAAGCTCCTGGTGATCCCAGGAGGTTGCCTAGACCTTCACCTTGCTCGCTCGTGCCCCGTAGCACCGTTGCTCGCATCCGCCCGAGTGTCGCCGCCCGCCCACCTCGACGCCGGTGACGCTACAGCCCTCCCCTGCAGCTGCCACTTGCACCACCCGACGCGCCTCTCTGCAGGCTTTCGGAAGAGCCTAGCCGTGCTTCGAACGGCCGCCGAAATCGGCCGGCCGGAGTACCTCATTCGTCGGCTATGGTCACCGGCGGCTAACCGCCGATGTAACCAGCCATTAGTGCCTAAGCACCCTACTAACTACCCCCTGGAGTCAATGACAGCTGGGTCCCACCGCCTAATTAACCAGCTAACTAAAATAGATTAAGGTTAAATCTAATTGCAGTGGGCCCATGTGTCAGTTGACTATGCTGACGTGTCCTTTGACCCCGACCCCACCCGTTTGTGACCCTAGGCAGCCCTGGGTCACTGACCAGTGGACCCCACTAGTCAGGTTTGACCTGGCCGACTTGCTGACGTCACAGTGACATCATGCTGATGTAGTAATCCTTTTCTGGAATTTAAATAAATTTTAAATGATTTAATTATTTCAAAAAATGCCCAAAACTTCTAAAAATCATAGAAATTAATCTATAGCTCCAAATGAAATAAATTATATATGAAAAATGATCAGAAAAATCCAAAGAATTTGAATATGGCATTTTCATGCATGTTTGAACAAGTTAACCTCGCTCAATAGGACAAATGATGATTAGGGCAATTTATGAAATAACATTTGGAGTTGGAATTTGATCTTTTTTGAGTTCCACTTCAATTAACTTGGCTAGATATTGCATTAGGTAAATTCAGTACCTTAACATGACATGTCATTCATGTGAATGTGCATTGCATTGATTGTGTTCCTTCTTTGCTAGTCGGTGAGTGTCCCCTCTCGATAGACGTGCTTTTGACGATGAGTTCGATGACACCGATGAAGAGTTATAATATCTTCAGAAGTGCCAGGCAAGCAAAACCCCCTTGTTCATTCCGATACAATCCCACTCTCTCGCTCCTGCTCTCTTTTACTGCATTAGGACAACAACGTTTCAACTGTTACATGCTGCGGTAGCTGAACCCCTTTCTCTGCATGACCTGTCATTGCCACAGTAAATAGATGAAACCCACTAGCATGAGTAGGAATTGTTTGAGCCCTGATGTGCCTACTCATTCATGCTTGTTTGTCATGCCTGCTACTGCTTAGAGTTGAGTCCGGTCCAATTCATCGGGAATGAATTGGAACGTGATGAACATGTCCTACTGTGTGTGAGCTAAGGGTGTGAACACAATTTGGTAAAGGTAGCGGTGAGAGGCCATGTAGGAGTACATGGTGGGTTGTGTCATTGCAGCCGTCCTCAGGAACTGAGTTCTGTGTTTGTGATCCATGAACAGTTACTACCACACATTGGGTTCCGGTAACTCGGCCCCTCTCGGCTTATTAATCAACTCGATCTCTGTCCAGGAGTTGCAACTAGTTTCTGGTGTTGGTAGGTAGTGTTAGTAGTCTACCAAGTGGCACCCGGTACAGGTGGGCTTGGGACAGACTAGACACAGTGGCACGGTGTACCAAGTGGCACCCGGATGGTGGGCTTGGGAACCCTGCACACATCGTTTGGGGCCGTGAGCGACACCCCGGCCAGATCTCCTTGCGGATGGAACCTGAATAGGCGATAAACCTGGACTAGAGACTTGTTGGTTAGTCAGGTCGTGGCCGACTCCCTCGCCCGGCTTCCGCTTGAAGGATGCCGAGGTACATGACGTGTACAGGGTGATAAGTGGCGAGAGCGTGTGTGAAGAAGTACACCCCTGCAGGGGTTATCATTATCTATTCGAATAGCCGGATTCCTCGGATATGGAAACTTGGACCCCTTGCATAGTTCATAAACAAGTGAAAGTGGATACTCTAAAACTCGCAAGATAAGCGTGAGTGCTATGGATGGCGTTCTCGCAGGGAGACGGGAGCGGATCACTAGTTGTGTATTGATATGGTGAATATGTGGACTCGTGTGCGCCACCTCAAAAGAGTTACTTGCAGTCGTAGTTCAGGATAGCCACCGAGTCAAAGCTGGCTTGCTGCAGTTAAACTCCACCATCCCTTCGTTGATAATGATGCATATGTAGTTAGTTCTGATGTAAGTCTTGTTGAGTACATTTGTACTCACGTTTGCTTAATTTATGTTTTGCAGAGAGACTTCAGTCCCGCTAGTAGTTCTGCTTGGACTTCGACGTTTAGCTCGTTACCTCAGCTACGATCTTGTGCCCTCGGCAGGATCTGGTAGATAGTCAGGCTTCTCAGCCTTTTTCATTTGTAGATGTCTGTACTCAGACATGTTAAGCTTCTGCGTGTGCTTTGACTTTTATGCTCTGAATGTTAGGTCATGAGACCCATGTTTGTAATATCTCGCTCCTCGGAGCCTAATGAATAAATACTTTGAGTCGTAGAGTTATGTTGTGATGCCATGCTGTATTTGCACATATCGAGCATATTGTGTGTATGATTGAAATGCTTGGTATGTGTGGGATCCGACAACCTAGTGGTTTATCCTTGGTAGCCTCTCTTATGGGGAAATGTAGTCTTGTGCTTCCATGAGCCATAGTAGTCCGCTACAGCCCGGTTCACCGGAGTCGTGCGAGCCCAGCACTACTGCTTAGGACACTTGATTGGCCGGCATGTGTTTCACTTTGTTCCTGTGTCTGTCCCCTTCGGGGAAATGTCACGCGGTGACATACGGAGTCCTGCCTAGCCTGCTACAGCCCGGGTTACCGGAGTCCTGTTAGCCTAGTGCTACAGCCCGGATTCACACGCTGCTGACCGACATGCTCGAAGTTGATTCATGTATGCCTGTCCCCATGGGTTAGTGCCGCCTTGGGTTCACGACTAGCCATGTCGGCTCGGGTTCTCTATCATATGGATGCTAGCGACACTATCATATACGTGAGCCAAAAGGCGCAAATGGTCCTGGGGCATGGTAAGGCGACACCCGTGGGAATACCATGCGTGAGGCCGCAAAGTGATATGAGGTGTTACCATCTAGATCGATGTGGCTTGGAATCGGGGTCCTAACACAATCACTCCAATACACAAAAAATGCACGCAAATCTTAGATCAGGTTCAACTGAATCTCAGTTCTATAAATTATGTACAGATGCGAATTGGTGGCACCTTATTCTTCTTTTTCTTTTCTATGGACGGGTTCCATCTATTCATCTGGACCATGCACTATCTCCCATAATTATGCCTTGAATCAATAAGCATTTGCATGCACAACCTTTTGTCCCACTAATAGTTGTAGCAGCCCATGAGCCGTACCTGATCACCTTGAACCTAGTATGAAAAAGGAAAATATGTGAAGAATTTCTTCGTAATATACATGAGAAGATATATATTTCTTGCTATTCCTTGAATGAATATTTAGCACTATATTTATTTTGTTTGACATTCAGACCTTCACTTCTCATTCATTATAATCTGAATGATGCTCATAGTCTATTATGCTCGTATGATAGTCCGATTGAATTCCACCATTCAAATTAGTCTCTAGAAGCATCTTAAGCCACAACTACTTATTAGTCAGCCTTGCAAGATATTATGTACTATGTTTGTAAACTAATATAAGATCTTTTAGATCACAATTAGTTTACAATAGGTGTACAACTCTAGCATATTTGCACATGATGATCTCATAAGAGGAGGAAGAACACATGCCTGCAAGGACAGATGAGACGCCTAGCGGATCTCGTGCTTGAGAGCTCCTAGTCAAATCTGCGATGTTCCCCTGAGGGACAGAGTCGAGGATGGTGGACTCCTCTTCCCCATGAACCCCACCATCATCATTCCTCCTTCCTCTTCTAGGAAATCCACCTCAAATTCCATGGATACCTAATAGGGGTCGCTCGAATCGACGGCTAGTTGCTCGGATTGGGTGCCGCGGACTCGAAGATTGCAGGAGGTTGAAGACAGAGGACGCTCAGAGTGGTGCTGAAGAAGATTGGGACAAGTGCGGAGGGGAAGGAGACAGGGCAGTAGACGACCGCGGAAGAAGACCGGTCGGGCGTGCGGCGGCGACAGCGGCGGCGGTGCCGTACGTGTGTGTGTAGGCATCGAGGAGGAGAGGTCGCGCTAGTGGGTTTCTTTTTACAGAAAGATCTGCTCCCCCGTGCGTTGGCCCAACCCATTATATTATAATTTTATCTATACAAATCGTAAAAGCATATTATGACATAAGAAGAAAGCGTATTGTGACGGTGAACCCACAGAGTCAATCCGTGCTTTATTATTAGGGAAAGATTAGGGAAACATTAAGTGTGTCAAAAACTATTACGAAAAATCATGAATAGAGAAGTCACCAAATTAATAGAAGTTCATCATCACATTAAAACCAAAGTACAGTAATGATCAAATATTATTACTGAAAAAATAAATACATAAAGTTCATACATAGTTCTCATTGAACAACATATGGCTCTCTAGAACATCTAATTAAACCATACATTGAAACTATGTAAAACATTTCAATGCAACAACACATGTGATCATAATCACAACTAACTTAACAATAGATCCAACGGCATAATGATAACAAGCCTCAGTATGAATGGCATATTTTCTAATATTTCTAATCTTCAAGCGCATTGCATCCATCTTGATCTTGTGATCATTGACGACATCCGCAACATGCAACTCCAATCTCACCATTTCCTCCTCAATTCTTGTCAATTTTTTCTTCTAGTAATTGTTTTCTTTTTCAACTAAATTTAACCCCTCGACAATAGGGTCGGTTGGAATTTCCGGTTCACATACCACCTAGAAAAAACATCTATGTCACATTGGTCGGCATAATTGTCATAAACACTAAATGAGCCAAATAGTTATAAAAGATAATATATATACCACATCCGAATCATAGATAGGACGAGGGCCGACGGCGGCGGATACCAAAACCATCACACTATATAATAACAAACAATAATAAAAGTAAGAAAATTATACAAGTATCTATCTAAATCATACAAGTAAGAATTTTTTTCCTTTTAGAAATAAGATAAGAACAAGAGGCTCACCACGGCGGTGCCAGCGACGAGATCGGCACGGGCGATCGACGGCAGTGAGGACGGGTACTGAACAGGATGGACCGCCAAACCTAGACAAATCTTGAGGAAAATGGAGCTTGGACAAGGAGCTTCGAGAGGAGAAAGCTTAAGTGCGGCTCGGGCATTTCATCAAACACCTCATGTGCATAACAGGTGAGCTAGAGCACCACAAAGCTCTCCCACGGCCGGCCAAAAAGGCAGAGTGATGGCTCTGCTCGCGGACAGGGGTATGTCTAGGCCTCTCTTTAGTCCTGGTTCGTGGCTAAAACCGGGACTAAAGGGCAACATTTGGTCCACGTTCTAGCCACCAACCGGGACTAAGGTTGTGGGCCAGGAGAGATGACCATTGGTTCTGGTTCATGTCTGGAACCGGGACCAATGGCCCACGAGGCCCGGCCGGCACCCTGGCCTCACGAACCGGGACTGATGCCCCCTTGGGTTCTGGTTCGTGAGTGAACCGGAATTAATGCCCTTGCCCAGGCCTCAACCAAAGCCCTGTTTTCTACTAGTGTAATCGAGTCGGAGGAGTACATGTTTTTTAGTTAAATGGAAGACCTAAAAATCCATGCCGGATTTATAAACCGAACCATGGGGAGTAAGACCTCTTCCAATGGATAGTTGCTTAGATGAGGTGCTAAGCTCATTAAATAGTTTAGCAACCATAGTCCCCACTGCATTGGTGCTTAAGTTGTTGTTGCTAAGCTCCCTTCATTTAATTACTTAGCTACTACTAAACTTCTTCATGCATTGGTGAGCTTGCTTCATTTAAATGTTTGGCCTAGGTTTGCGCATTTGGCATTGGTTCTTCCTGGGGTCACAAAATCCATCTCTCTCCTCTTAATTGTCTTCGCACATCAGATTTTTTGCTTACATAGCAGGCTTAGCACATGTATAAGGTGGAGCATTGGGAAGGGCCTAAATACATTTCTACTTCTAGATGTAGGTTAGGCATGCGTAGAGATCCAGAACAGCCTAGGAGCGATGAGCTTTGCTACACCTCCAGTAGATTACGGGATGATGGATGTTACAGGATTACGTGTCCATCTTTAATTGAAAATTGTTGAGGGCACGGGCCCACCCATTTTAGGAGGGTTAGTGGGGAATGAGGGTTCATAGGGCACGTAAAATAATTTTGTAGGTTTAGCATTTTTGTAGGATTGACCATTCAACTAGCTAGAGTTCCAAAATTTAATTTCGTGGAGCAATACCCAACAACCCGGCAAGTACAAATACAAAGGCGGGCCTAACAGAGCTCCCGCGGGCGGCTCGGGAGCAAACCCTAGCTACCGCCAGCAGCCCCAACTACCACCCTCCCTCCCCTCGCTGTTGCTAGGTGACGGCGGGGCACCTTTCTCCTCCTTCTGTCGGAAGTGCTGGCAGGGGCCGGGGACTTTCGGCCGGAGCTCCAGCAGCCACGCGCACTCGGACGGTCCTGCTAGCCGGAGAGGCAGCGGACGGAGACGCGTGCGTTGGGGGCGCTTGACGCGGATCAAGCGCGGGCGCACGGCAACGCGGCCGCACAGGTCACATGGCAAGGATCTGTGGTGTGGTTGCGATGGAGGAGCTTGTCCGACGTGGGCGTGTGGGTGAGCGGCACAGGTGACGAGGCGGGGTTGGCGTGGCACGTCGAGAAGTAGGCTGGAGGGCACGATAGGTGGCGCCGGGCACGAGCGCGGGTTGGAGCGCGAGGCAGGTTGCACTGGGCACCGATGCGGGGTTCCATCGGGAGTTGTGAAAGGCCTCCACTAAGTAGGCTCGAGGCCTGCTTTGTGGCAGGGGAGTAGGGCCAGGCGGGAGCGAGTCCTTCGATTGCGCACGTGCTGTTCCGCGGCTATGTGTGTCGATGGTTGTGGGCTCGTTTGGGCTCTAAAGGGCGGCATCTAGCAGGTCGGGCCCCAGCGTCTGGTTCCATGAGTGGCTGCGATGGGCATCGAGCGCATGGGGCTGGCAGCTATCCGGCATGGACCGGCGGCAGTCATGGAGATTTGGGCCCTGGCATTGTTGTGGCACATGGGGCCGGACGTTGGGGCCACATGGGGTCGGTTGTCACCGAGCGAGTGTGTGCGGTGGTGGTCTGGCCTGGGTTGGTGGTTGGCGGTGCAGCACCAGGTGAAGACCTTACTACTGGTCTTTGGGTCATGGCAGGCGACGATGCCTGCGGGCACCGCTTCCTTCTTGAAGGCATCACTGAGGCGTTTCTGCTTGCTCCATCGTGGAAGGAAGCTCAGGGGAAACCCTTGATCCCCTGGGATCAAGCGATGATGGCGATGTGCATCGCCCCTCTTGGGGCATCGTTACAGGAGCTTCTTGCCGGCCAGAGGCACTAGTGATGGGTGGGGGGCAGGTTTTTCATGCTGCTTGGTCGTGGACGCCTGGCAGTGAGCACGGACGGGCTTCTATGGCAACGATGACAGTGTTGAGCTCTATCATAGGTGTGGCATTGGTCGTGGCAGTCGGCTCTTCTCTGACATGTTCGTGAGATTACCTCGGCTGCCTGTTGCTGTGAAGTCGAAGCTGCGATGTGGGGCCCCGGTGGCGTACGATGACAGGAGACAGATAGTCGATTTGGCCATCTTGTGTGAAGCCAACCTTGTCTAGTTTCTCTGTAGTTCTCTACCGGAGTCGGAGCTGTGTTGTCCTGTTGTGGGTGGAGGGTGATCCACCGTGTAAGTGTAGTGTTGTTGTGCATCCAATAGGGTTGTTGTTTCTCTTCTTTTTCTTTGACATTCGGATCTTCCCCGTATTGTTCTTCCGCTACTTTCTGCTAAATCCAATTGAAGTCAGCAATTTGCTGGATCTTAAAAAAAAGTACACATACAAACTGTTGTCATATAATGTGCTGCATAGTCTCTTCCATCAGATCGGTCTTTTGGTTGCATTGGCTAGAGCATGCACTTCTACATGGTATCGGAGCCAAGTGGTCTTGAGTTCAATTCCCGGCTGGCGTAATTATATTGCAGCCCACTTTCGATCCACGTTTAGGCCTGAGGAAGCCACATGTGAGGGGGAGTGTTGATGTATAATGTGCTACATAGTCTCTTCCATCAGATCGGTCTTTTGGTTGCATTGGCTAGAGCATGCACTTCTACACAAACTAACGGTCTGCTAGCTCATAATCTAAAGTCTTTTCTTTTAGGTCTTCCCTACTGTCTGTTTTTCTTTTACAAAAGAGTGTTGTATATAAAAGCAAGGAGCTACTCAAAAGCTGAAGTTCTCTGATACACATTGGTTTCGCAGGATGTATTCCTCTGTAAATAAATGGTAAGACATATTAGGTCACCACTACCTAAAATGATTTATATATAGAGCGAATTGAGACGAACATCCTTCAATAATCCGACGGTTTTGATACACTGGAAACATATCGATCGAGCATGTGGAATTTTGCCACATAGCGCAACCTGTTCCTGCATAGTGTGGTTCATTGCCCGAGTACTCCGTGACGGTGATGCATAGTTTGCGCTCATGTTGAAGCCACATGTATGGTCCATCGTCACGCGGTACTAGTCTCATTTTATAGGTAACAATGTTTTTTGACTAGGTATACATTACAATATTGATTATGTGAGTCTTTTCCCTTACAAATGTATAATTTCGCCTAAAAATGGCAACAGATAGGTGGATCAAAATGTAGTTTACCTTAAATTCAATGCGAAAGAAGTGGGTGGGAGGAAAGTAGAACTTGATGAGAACTATACCTGCTCCCTTATTTGAAAGTAGTTCATCACATAAACCAGTTCCTGTGACACCTACACCAATTAGTGAGGAAGCTAATGATGATGATCATGAAACTTCAGATCAAGTTACTACCAAACCTCGTAGGTCAACCAGAGTAAGATCCACACCAGAGTGGTACGGTAATCCTGTTCTAGAGGTCATGTTGCTAGACCATGACGAACCTACGAACTATGAGGAAGCGATGATGAGCCCAGATTCCGCAAAATGGCTTGAGGCCATGAAATCTGAGATGGGATCCATGTATGAGAACAAAGTGTGGACTTTGGTTGACTTGCCTGATGATCAGCAAGTCATCGAGAATAAATGGATCTTTAAGAAGAAGACAGACGCTGATGGTAATATTACTGTCTACAAAGCTCGACTTGTTGCGAAAGGTTTTCGACAAGTTCAAGGAGTTGACTACGATGAGACCTTCTCGCCCGTAGCGATGCTTAAGTCTGTCCGAATCATGTTAGCTATTGCCACATTTTATGATTATGAAATTTGGCAAATGGATGTAAAGATTGCATTCTTGAATGGATTTCTGGAAGAAGAGTTGTATATGATGCAACCTGAAGGTTTTATCGATCCAAAAGGCGCTAACAAAGTGTGCAAGCTCCAGCAATCCATTTATGGACTGGTGCAAGCCTCTCGTTGTTGGAATAAACATTTTGATAGTGTGATCAAGGCATATGGTTTTATACAGACTCTTGGAGAAGCCTATATTTACAAGAAAGTGAGTGGGAGCTCTGTAGCATTTCTAATATTATATGTGGATGACATATTCTTGATTGGAAATGATATAGAATTTTTGGATAGCATAAAAGGATACCTGAATAAAAGTTTTTCAATGAAAGACCTCGGTGAAGCGGCTTACATATTGGGCATCAAGATCTATAGAGATATATCAAGATGCTTAATTGGACTTTCACAAAGCACGACAAAGTTTTGAAGAAGTTCAAAATGGATCAAGCAAAGAAAGGGTTCTTGCCTGTATTACAAGGTGTGAAGTTGAGTAAGACTCAACACCCGATGTCGGGGTAAAAACCGGCGGATCTTGGGTAGGGGGTCCCGAACCATGTGTCTAAGGCTGATGGTAACAGGAGGCGGGGGACACAATGTTTACCCAGGTTCGGGCCCTCACGATGGAGGTAATACCGTACTTTCTGCTTGATTGATCTGGATGATATGAGTATTACAAGTGTTGATCTACCACGAGATCGTAGAGGCTAAACCCTAGAAGCTAGCCTATGATTATGATTGTTGTTGTCCTACAGACTAAACCCTCTGGTTTATATAGACACCGGAGGGGGCTAGGGTTACACAGAGTCGGTTACAAGGGAGGAGATCTACATATCCGAATTGCCAAGCTCGCCTTCCACGCAAAAGGAGAGTCCCAGCCGGACATGGGACAAAGTCTTCAATCTTGTATCTTCATAGTCCAACAGTCCGACCAAAGTATATAGTCCGGCTATCCGAGGACCCCCTAATCCAGGACTCTCTCAGTAGCCCCTGAACCAGGCTTCAATGACGATGAGTTCGGCGCGCAGATTGTCTTCGGCATGGCAAGGCGGGTTCCTCCTCCGAATACTCCATAGAAGATTTTGAACACAAGGATCGTGTCCGGCTCTGTAAAAAAATTCCACATACCACCGTAGAGCGTATATTATTCCACAAATCTAATTTGCTGACAACTTTTTATAACATGACGTCTTGCCGTGGCCCGGTCATTACGAACCGTTTTTCCCTGCCTGCCACTGCACATGTTGCGAGTCGGTTTTATTGGCACGTCTTGTCGAAGCAGAGATCATGTTCCCCTTATCACAGGATTCTCATCAATACGGATATGGGTAACCCAACCGTGCCATCAATCGCGACGCTTGGGGAATAAGCGATTTTACGGGGCAAGTAGGGAGGCACACAGTTTCTACTTCCTTTATAAAGGGACAACGACTCCTCTTTTTCACCCACGCCTTCTTCTTCCCCTGCCCATCCATTCTCACGCACTCAAGCTCCAGTGCCCAAGTTCTCATTTTCTCCGCAAAGCCATTCCAAACATGTCCGGAGCGGGAGGCAAGTGGATGGTCTCCTCCATTACGGAGGAGAACATTACGAAGCTCCAGGAAGCCGGATACCTGGCCGCAGACATCGCGCACCGGCTCCCAGACGCGGGGCAGATCGTCTCTACTCCAGAACCCCATGATAGGGTTGTATTCCTCACCCACTTTGTCCACGGGCTGGGATTTCCAGTACCCATTTGTCCGCGGGCTCATGTTCTACTACGGGATGGACTTCCATGATCTGGCCCCCAATTTGATCCTCAACCTCTCTGCGTGTATCGTCGTGTGCGAGGCGTTCCTCCGCATCAAGCCCCACTTCGGCCTGTGGCTGAAGACCTTCAACGTGAAACCTAAGGTGGTGGTCGGCCAGCAAGCGGAGTGCGGAGGCTCCATGGTGGGCAAAATGCCCAATGTCACCTGGCTCGAAGGCTCCTATGTGGAGATCGTGAAGGGGTTGCAATCGGGATGGTTCTACATCACCGAGCCGCGCGACACCAACTGGGCGGCAGCCCCCGAATTTTGATCCGGTATCCCCACACGGCTCACCTCCTGGAAAGAGAAGGGCCTATCCTGGGGATCGTCGGTAGAGCTGACCGGACTCCAAAACTGTGTTAGAAATATGATAAGCAAGAAAATCAAACTCGTCAACATGGTCTAGGTCATGCTCTTCCGCCGGATCCTTCCATGTCAAATACGGGTATTCAATATGTGGGAGTTCGACCCGGCCAAGCATCAGACGCTGCGAGAGCTTTTCTACACGACGCACCAAGACATCTGGAGGGTGTTGTTCAAGGCCGCCGAGGTACCTCCTCCCCTTACCGAGGATCGCGAACTCAGCACAAAGTGCCCTGGCAATACGGTAAGCTCTTTATATCTCATAAGATGTTCCTTTCCTCAGTATAATAATGTGAGGGATCTGAGCCTCCACGCCATTTTACCAGGACTGGGTAGCGACAGCTGAGCAGATCGATTGTCCAGCCACACTGCCCGAAGATCCACCAGGGACTCTCTTAACGGAGATGCTGGTTCCGGCGCCCTATGAGGCGCCGGAGAAGAAGGCCAAGAAAAAGGTTGTGGCGACGAGAAAAGGTCTCTGGCGCAAGGTCATATCGGACTCATTGTCCGAAAACACCGAGGCGCAATCCTCCCACGAAAACGAGGAGGAGGAAGAGGAAAGTTCTCCCCCTAGCCAGGGGAGACAAGAAAAGGAAGGCCGCCCCATCTGGGGAGGCCGAAGGGTCCAAGAAGGGAAGGACCCTCCTTCCGGACTGCTCCACAACAGCCGCTTACAGCGACGAGGAGTGGTTGCCCAGGGCGAAGTCGTAAGTATCCGGATACTATAATAGTTCTGGTATGTTTTGTTTCATTACTTCTTATCGTGTCAAACATGATCATGCAGCCCATCCAAAGCCTGTCGGATGAGTCTTTGGGCCAGTCGGCGATGAACAGCGATTCACTCCCGACAGCCACCTCCCCCCGGCCTATGGACGACATCGAGGTGTTGTCTAAAAGGGCACCGACTGGGCGCATGGTGGCAAGACTCCCGTGGGCTCTAATGTCGGGGGCCGCAACAAGTTTGGCCCCCAGCCGGATACTGCACCGGAACCTCCAGTGGTTCCGGATATTTTCAGGAGACCCCTCGCTACGGGGGGCGAGTCGTCTGTGCCGATGGCCTTTGTCCATCCAGAGGCATTGGACAACTTGCTAGAAGCGCTTCGCTGCGCTTCCATTGAAGAAGAGCACCACACTATCATGAGTGAGGTGGTCAAGAAGGTTCGGTCCGCCAAAAGCGGACTGACCGAAGCCTATGCCAGCCTCCTAATAGGCTTTGAGGTAAGTAATCAAATTATGAGAAAACATCACAGTATAGACAGTAGCCCCTAATACTCTGTTTGGTGTTCGCAAAGAAAGGCTGAACAGAGGATCAAATAATAATCACAGGAGTCTAATCAGAATATGTCTATGTGAATAAGCAGGCTTCGCTGCTGGCCACTGCCGCTCGTACTGCGGAGGTCTCCGGACTGAAGCGGGACCTTGAGCGGTCCGAGGAAGAGCTTGGCTTTACCAAGAGGCAGCTCTAAGAGAACAAAGGTAAGTGATACCCCGTCTGTATATTGATAAAAGAAAAAAAAGGTGGTTACTAGATCATGGGATCATCATGAATTTTGCTAGGGGACACGACCAAAGTGGCAGCCCTGAAGAAGGCGCTGTCCGAGGCCGAAGACAGAGTGGCCCAGGAGTGCATCGAGCGCGAGAAGCAAGAGGCCCGAATAGGCGAGGTTCAGCAAGAGCTCCAGGATTTCGTCAAAAAATACGAGTCCTTGGAGCGTGACTCTAAGACGCAGGGGTCCAAGGTTGCGAAGGCCCTCGAGAATACACAAAATGACATGGCCAAAGCTCAAAAGGCCCTCCAGGAGATTCAGGCGGTCAAGAAGATAGTGGCGGGTAAGGCATTCAGTATGCAAAACAAGCATGTGAAGGAAACTTTCCTTTTACTGACCTGAATTGAGAGCTCTCCAGGAGCGCTCGCAGATCTACCCAGCAGCGTATCGGATGTCGCGGAGTTCTACCGGGCTGAGGAAGGGAGCTCAACAAAAAAGTTGTTCTGGTCTCAATATACTGGGACCGAACATTCGATGCCCTTGAGTGACCAGCTGAAGCAACTGGTCGAGCTTCACAAGGTGGCCGAACTAGCCATGAAGGGTCTCATAGTCCGGATGTGGCCTGGCGAGCCCCTGCCTGGCAGCTACTTTGGCCTGGTGAAGCGGCTTGTGAATGCCTGCCCACGGCTTGAAGTCATAAAACGGTCCGCCTGCATTGAGGGTGTGCGCATGGCCTTTACCCGTGCGAAAGTGCACTGGGCAAAGATGGACGCCAAAAAGCTGGTGAAGGAGGGGCCACCAAAGGGCAAGGAGCATCGCCACCCCGAAAAGTATTATGACAGTGTCCTGAAGGGTGCCCGCCTTGTGGCGGAGGAATGTGCTAAGGATATAATATTTGAATGAATGTATTCATGTGATCATGTAATATGAAAACGAGTTCATGTGCGCTATATAACGCTTGTCGATTTAAAATATTACCTTCTGTGCGCATTTATAAAATCTGAGAGTTGGCCAGTCATCGGCTTCTGCCCCCATGTAACTAGTACTGAGGTGTTCGGGATTAATCTTAAACACTCTTTATCCAAAACAAATTGGTCCTTTAAGGAGGTGTTTAGCGCAGCGAACAAGGTAATCGGACTATACAGCTTTATCACTCTCACTTAGCCATAGAAGTCTACAATTTTAAATTTTGGCGAAGCCCCTAGTATTCGGAAGGCCGAACTTGGGGCGCTATATAAGCCTAAATCGGACAAGGCCGATTCCTCGCCCGAAGCGGAAAAAATCTTTAAGGATTTGAGACCTCTCGAACAGCGACCAGCTCTCGCCGCATCATGACAGTCATTTTTCGGCTTTCTCTACTGAGGTGCTCGTCCGAAAGAACCAGGACACAATCGCAGTAGTTCTCCCAGTGCTACCTTAGCTGATATAGCGGAACGTAAGGTACCAAAACATGGGAGCCGGGCAAACCCAACTATTGACCCAAGACATGATTCAGAGCTCATGCATATAATGCTATAAGTTCGGGGTGCTGCACTGTCTAAAGTGTTCGGACTTTTCTTACCGTGTTATGGGGTACATTGAAGCCCCTAGCACACTGAACATACCAGAATGTATGGGTGCAATTTGTTGTAAATAACCAGACAGGGAAAAAAGATGAAGAAATGCAATAATAAGCTAATGATGTACATTGTTATTTAAATCATACGTCAAAGTGTATGTATACAAGTAGTGCAATAAGCAAAAATAGGACTATTTGACATGTCCTATCCAAGGGCACACTGCGTGTGGGTATGTAAAACAGGTATAGCGATCGTTATCAGAGACCACCTGGGGATTCCCTTGTACGTCAAAGCTTCTTGCTCCCTTGGTGTTTCCTTCCCGTGATTGGTCCGATAATCAGGGTATCGGAGAGGGCCTTCAGATAATAGGGTCCTGAAAGAAAGAAAATGGTAAAGGTATACGGGTCCTAAGGTGGTCACTAGTACAGAACCGGGCAATAGCACCGGTTCGTCAGGCCCTTTAGTGTCGGTTCCATAACCGGCACTAAAGTGTGGGCACTAAAGCCCCCCCCCCCCTTTAGTACCGGTTCAGCATGAACCGGTGCTAAAGGGCAACCACGTGGCATGAGCCAGCTCCGGGGGCCGGGAGCCCTTTAGTACAGGTTGGTAACACCAACCGGTACTAAAATGTTTGGGGGTTTTTTGGTTTTATGATTTCTTTTTCATTTAATTTTGTGTTTTCCATTTTAAATCTTTTTTGTTTGCTGGTATTTTACGATACTACACATTGTACACGTTATGCATATATATATATAGAATTTCTAGTAGAACCAATCATATATATATCATCAATGTCTCACAAACCACCATATTAATTCACACATACACACATGTATAGCTATATACAATTTCTCCTACATATGCATGTTGCCTTCGGAGCCAGTGGCATTAGCCTAATTGGTGCCTTCGGAGCACGATGACAATTGGAAGTGGTTCATGACCTGGTCGATGGGGGCGGTAGCGGGTAATAGTATTCTCCCTTCGGATTTATGACATGGTCGAGAAAAATCCCGCTATTTCCTCTTGAAGTGCTTCTACGCGGTCCGTTTCTAGGAGCTTGTCCCGCACCTCTTTGAACTGTTAAGAAGGAGATCAATATGCATGTGTATTAGTTGTGTGACTAGATATTGATAATGGTGTAAAAATTGTAAATAGTGTTCTGACAAGCGTACCCATTCCTGTCTTTGAGATCTGCTCCTTTCGGACGCCATCATGCGAATGTTCTCGCAAACGCAGAATGCACACAGATCAGTCCCCTGCGCCTGCTTCAGGGCCTTTATTACGAGAATGGAATTTAATTTGATCAGATAATAATTAATCAAGCATGATAATTAAAGAGATGGCAGCTAGCTAGCTAGCTAGTACTACTTAATTACTTACCTTGGGTCGAAACCATTTCAGCTATCGTTTCCATTCGCCTTCCGTGACGCTGATGAACCTTGCCCAAGCCCTGCCCACCGACAAAGAAAATGAATAAAGGGGTTATTAAATAGTTCATATCATGAAATGACAAACTAAATAGGCCGAGATATATAGTTAATAATGATTGAAATTACCTGTTGACTATCCCAAACAAGATGTTATAGTCACTATTTGCTTTGAGTAGTGAGTCCAGTATTTCAACTGTTCCGGCGTCAACTTTAATGATACACAAGATCCAGTGAAATCTGCATGCACACACGTTTGCATGTCTTAATTAAGCAGGCATATGTAAGCAAAAACATGTAGCTAGCTAGTAGGCAAAAACAGAGAATTTGTAGTACAAGAAAGTGTGACTCACTGGAAGTTCTAAGGAAGTAGTATATCTTCATTGTATTTGAGGCGCTTCAAGAACTCTAGCATGTTGTCCTCTACCTGCTTTTCATGATGCTTGTTTAATTTCCATGTGTATTCATTAACGGTGTTTGGGTCAATGAACCCAATGCCATAGCATCCACCTTTTCTCATTTCATACATCTTCATCCTGCATAATACCATAGAAAAGAATATAGTGAGGATAATTACAGGTAATGATTGATCAAAAGGATCACTACAGCTAGCTTGAGACTTAAATTACAGAAAGAAATCACTTACAGATAATAGCAACTGATGATAGATTTGTCGAGTGCGTCTTGATTGTATAACTGAAACAGATCAGAATACTCAACGGTCACAGGTTTCTGATGGTAGTAATGATCCTTCTTGACTTGCACCATGAGGGACTCTCGATCGGATCTCTTGGTAATGTCCATGTACCATTGGTGCAATTCATACATTCTCGTTGGGAGCTTCTTGACTTCTTCTGGCTTGACCAAAGGTTGGCCCCAGGCATATTTCCGTTTTATTTCCTCCTCTATAAGCACAGGCATGTCCTCGATCTCGAGGAGTTGTCCAACAGTGATGTTGAGAGTTTCAGCCTGCATTATATGCTGCTGGGTTATTACCACATCGCCCACCTCGGGAACGTAAACTGTTTGCCCACAATAATATTGGGCGCGCGTACTGTCACGTGTTGTTGGCGGCACAACAAGCGGGGGGGTCGATTGTGCCGCCTGTTTTCCCAGCTGGGCAATGGTTTTCCCGCATTTTTTGACAGCTGCTTGTTGTTTGCTCGAGCTCGAGCTTGCCTCCTTCTGTAAATGTTATCGATGTAACTTCCTGATGTGGCGCTCATAGTCTGTGTCAACAGGCTTAGGAGCTGGTGCTTGAGCCATACGAATGAAATGGTCAACTACTTCCACAGGCACTTTCTCCCTTGGCGGCGGTGGCGGTTTCGGTCCAAAATGGGCGTCGACTTCTGCCCGCACTATGGCATTGGTTTGCTCCTCGGTCCTGTCATAAGCCCTCTCAGGAAGAGGAGTAGTGAGGTTTGGACCATATTTATATCGCTTGCCTCCGCCTGTAATTCCTGTACTATGACCTCGACTCGTACCGCTACGCACCATAGCTGCGGGGTTTCTCTTCTACGATTGCTTAGGCGGCGGAGACGGCTGACGGGGCTGAGTTGGACGAGGAGGAGTGGCCTGAAGCTGTGCCGGACTTGGAGGAGGAGTGGCCTGAGGTTGTGTCGGACTTGGAGGAGGAGTGGACGTCTGACGCTGTGTCGGACTTGGAGGACGAGTGGCCTGACACTTTGCCGGACTTGGAGGAGGAGGAGTGGCCTCACGTGTTGGTGGACTTGGAGGAGCGGGAGTCTGCTGACTCGGTGGAGGACTTCGACGAGGAGTCGGGTGACGCGGTGTCGGTGGCCTTAGAAAGATGATGCAATCCTTTCTCCATAGGATGATACGATGTTTGGCATCTCCGAGTGTGTGCTCCTCGTCACCTCCAGGAATGTCAAGCTCTAGCCCCGAATATTGGTCCACCACCTCATCAACCACGACACGAGCATAGCCTGCTGGAATCGGGTTGCAATGGAAGGTTGCATTGGGGGAATTTGTATAAGCAACACCGTCCGCCACCTTCAAGGATATGTTCTTAATTTTGTAGTGTATCTTGCAGTTAGTGTTCTCCGCGATGTCATCCATGGGGTATCTATCCAGCATTGCGTCAAACGGGGCGGAACCCACGCTGCTTCTCGGCATGGATGGGGAGGTGGTATCCAATGCTGGATCATCCGCTAGCTGCTGCAGCTGCTGAGACCCCCTTTGCTGGCTAAGTGAGTCGATCTGCTCCTGCTGCCGCTAGAATTTGACTACCAAGTCCGCGTGCGCTGATTCTAGGCCTTGAAGGCGTTCATAGTCCAACTTCCTCTTCTCCTCCTCCATCTTCCTCTGCTTCTCCCCCGCAATCTTTCTTCTCGCACGGGTTCTGTAGTCGGCGTTCCAGTCCGAAAACCCCTCTTACCACGGAATAGCGCCCTTGCCTCGTGTTCTTCCTGGGTGTTCAGGATTTCCCAGGGCACGCGTAAGCTCGTCATTCTCTCTGTTGGGCTGGACCACCCCCGTTCGAGCCTCTTCTATTGCAACAAGTAAATTATCGTCGGCTCCATTCAGACATGCCTTCGTCGAAACTTTGCATGTCTTTGGGTCCAACTCCCCCCCATGCGCATAGAACCAAGTCCTGCACCTGGGGGGCCAGCTCTTAGTAACCGGAGTGACATCTGCATCCTCCATCTCTTTCTAAGACTTATCCCACTTAGGCATTGCCACCGCGTAGCCACCTGGCCCCAGCTTATGGAACTTATCCTTTTTTCGGCATTCTTCTTGTTTATTCTCGACCGTTCCTTAGCTAATTCTGAATCCTTGAATTTCACAAAATCGTCCCAATGAGCACTTTGATTCTCTAGTGTTCCCTCGAATACTGGAGTCTTCCTTCCTCCCTTGACGTACTTGTCCCATTCACGATTCTTGTGGTTCTTGAATGCAATCGCCATCTTCCTAATTGCAGCGTCCTTGACTTTCTGCACATCTGCTTCTGTGAAATGATCTGGTAGGGTGAAATGTTGTATGAGAGTATCCCAAAGCAGACTTTTTTGTCTGTCGTCGACAAAAGTAAGATCTGGACGTGGCTTTGCTGGCTCTCTCCATTCTTGAAGGGAGATCGGGAGTTGGTCCTTCACAAGAACTCCGCAGTGACGAACGAACTTGTCCGCAATCTTCTTAGGCGCTAATGGTTCGCCATTAGGTTTGATTGCCTTGATATTATACTTTATGCCCTCCTTCAACTTTTTGTTCGGGCCTCGTTTCGTCCTGTTGCCTGAAGATTTGCTCGATCCGGATGGCTGAAAGAAGAATGATCGATTCGTTAATATATCTTCAACTCATTTAAATCATGTGATGATCACCAGATGCCTGCTTATATAAATATATATACCTCACCGGTCTTTGTTGTTTCAGGATCAACATGTTCTTCGTCATTGTCATAATCGTAGTTCATGACTTCATCCATTCGGTCGTCGCGATCGAATATCATATCACCCTCTCTGGTGTTGTTTAGAAATTCGGAGCCGTCATAATCTTCTTCATTCTGATCATCATCTGGCCCGCATATGATATCGAAGATGCTCTGTTCTCCCTCTCTATCGGTATTTTCCGCCATAGCTTTTATTTAACTATGCCAAAATAAATATAAAACAATTTAGTATTCAAATTACATCGTCTCAAATAATAGATATAATCTTGAATACATCGTCTCGAATAATAGATATAATCTCGAATACATCGTCTCGAATAAAATATAATCTCGAATACATCGTCTCGAATAATATATAATCTCAAATACATCGTCTCGAATATTATATATCAAATACATCATTGTCTAGGTAGCTAATAAACATCGAATACTATAGAAGAATCTAGGACACTCGTGGTTCCTACGGCGCGGGCGATGGACACCCAAAGAGAAGGAACCCTCACAGGATCATAGCTGAAGTGAGATCCCTGAAGAAACTGCCAGGTATTGGAGAACCTGCCGCCCTCTAACACAACCATGTAGCGATGGACGTCCTCGCCCTCCTCCCTGACACGGCGACGTACCACCTCCGGCGGGGTCGGCTCCCTCCGCACAGAAACTGGCCCACGCGAACGCCACCGAACGAGATCAGGGTCGACGACGGGATCCGGGGCCGGGTTCCTCATTAAGCGGCGCGCCCCTCCAGGCAGCACCTCCCAGTGCCAGCCCGGCGGAGCCCAGTCCCGGACATGGGTCAGTAGGACGTCGTCACGGACGGGTCGACGGCGAGGATGCGGGACGGGCATCGTCGAGAACAAATACTAGCTATATGCCCGCAAAAATTAACATTTTTTTAATGATTGGATTTTGATAACTAAAATTTCTAACATTTCTATATAACTAACATTTCTAACAATGCAATATATAACTAACATTTCTATAACAGTTCTAATATTTCTATAAATAAAAAACAGAAAAAAAATTATAACATTTCTATATATATAACTAACATTTGTATAACATTTCTAATATTTCTAAAACTAAAAAAAAGAAAAATTTCTAACTTTTTTATAACTATTTCTATAACTAACAAACAGAAAAATTTCTAACAATTCTAACTTTTTTATAACTATTTCTATAACTAAAAAATAGAAAAATTTCTAACAATTCTAATTATTCTAACATTTCTAACTATTCTAACAATTCTAACAATTCTAACAATTTCTAACAATTCTAACAATTTCTAACAATTCTAACAATTCTAACAATTCTAACATTTCTAACTATTCTAACAATTCTAACATTTCTAACTATTTCTAAAAAACAGAAAATGTATGTGTGTGTGTGCGCTCACCGGCGAGGCGAGAGGCGACGGGGGCGGCGACGGGGACGGCGACGGGCGCGGCGACTACGGGGATGACGACGACGGGGACAGGGACGGGGACGTACGGGCCGGGGCGGCGACGACGACGGGGACGTACGGGGCGGCGACGAAGGGGACGGGGACGACGCGGGACGGGCCAGGACGGGGCGGCGGTGACGACGGGGACGACGGGGACGGGGACGATGGGGCGGCGACGAGGGCGGGGCGGCGACGGGGGCGGCGACGAGGGATATGGAGACGTATGGGGGCGGCGGACGACGGTGCAGAGGAGAAGAAGCAGATGAGAAACTGAAATTTTCGTAAGTGTTGTTTATATAGGAGGGGCCTTTAGTATCGGTTGGAGCCACCAACCGGTACTAAAGGCCTGTTTTGGCCAGGCCAAGCGGCGGGAAGGCACCCCCTTTAGTACCGGTTGGTGCCACCAACCGGTACTAAAGGGGGTCCTTTAGTACCGGTTGGAGCCACCAACTGGTACTAAAGGGGGTGCGCTGGCGCAGGTGCGGTGCGGCAAGTTTAGTCCCACCTCGCTAGCCGAGGGGCGTCCACACTTGTTTATAAACCCCCATGCGGTAGCTCTCTCGAGCTCCTCTCCAAAGCAGGCCTACTTGCCCTATGTCATCTGTGCTGCCCTGTGGGCCTACAGGGCCTTTGCGGGCCTGCGTCCTGGCCCAACAACAGGTTGGGTTTCTAGTCGTATGCAGGCTGCTCTGGCCTAGTAGGTGGGCTTTTTTGTTTTTTTTCTTTATTTATTTTTGAGTTTTTTTTGTGTATTTAGAGTTTCTTTGTGAATATTTTTGCTTTACGTACAAAAAATTACAAACTTTCTGTTAGTGCCCGTAGTTTTCAAATTTGAATAGTTTAAATTTTGAATTATTTGAAATTAGTGTGAATCACTAGTTTGTGAATAACTTAACTTTAAAAATCAGTAAAGGCATGAAAGAATTTGTTTGCACATAAAATTTCTTCGTTTTCAAATGCCGAAACACATACTTACCCTAACTATTACAGAGATTCCCTTCTGGGTGTGAAACGCAGAAGAAAGTAATGATAGTGAAGCCGATCACATCCCAGATCTTTGGGTGTGAAACTTTTTCTTCGCGTGTGTCCTTTTGCGCCGTAACCATGAAAAATCTTCATCATTTAACGGGATGCTCGGGTCCATATTCACTGTGAATGGAGCAATTTCATCAAACTTTTCATAATCTTCTGACTTGTCTGTCTTGTCATCCACTCCCACGATGTATCTCTTCCCAGAAAGAACTATGTGCCGCTTTGGCTCATCGTATGATGCATTCGCTTCCTTATCTTTTCTTTTTCTTGGCTTGGTAGACATGTCCTTCACATAGAAAACCTGTGCCACATCATTGGCTAGGACGAATGGTTCGTCTGCATACGCAAGATTGTTGAGATCCACTGTTGTCATTCCGTACTGCGGGTCTTTTGTTACCCCACCTCGTGTCATATTGACCCATTTGCACCGAAACAAAGGGACCTTCAAACCACGTCGATAGTCAAGTTCCCATATGTCCTGTATATAACCATAATATGTTTCCTTTCCCGTCTTGGTTTCTGCATCAAAGTGGACACCACTATTTTGGTTGGTGCTCTTCTTATCTTGGGCGATCATGTAAAATGTATTACCATTTATCTCGTACCCTTTGAAAGTCATTATATTCGAAGATGGTAACTGGGACAGCAAGTACAGGTCATCTTCAATAGAGGTGTCATGCATGGTACATGTCTGTAACCAGCTGGCGAAACTCCTGGTTTGTTCACGTGTAATCAAGTCATTAGACCGCTCCGGGTGTTTGGAGCGTAGCAAATTCTTGTGTTCATCCATATACGGAGCCACCAAGGCGGAATTCTGTAGAACTGTGTAGTGTGCTTCAGTGAGAGAATGTCCGTCCATACATATTATTTGTTCCCCTCCTAGCGTGCCTTTTCCATCCAGTCTGCCCTTATGCCGCGATTCAGGAACACCAATTGGCTTAAGGTCAGGAATAAAGTCAATACAAAACTCAATGACCTCCTCATTTTCATGGCCCTTGGAGATGCTTCCTTCTGGCCTAGCACGGTTATGAACATATTTCTTTAAGACTCCCATGAACCTCTCAAAGGGGAACATATTGTGTAGAAATACAGGACCCAAAACGTTAATCTCTTCGCATAGGTGAACTAGGACGTGCGTCATGATGTTGAAGAAGGATGGTGCGAACACCAACTCGAAACTGACAAGACATTGCACCAAATCATTCTCTAACCTTGGTATGATTTCTGGATCGATTACCTTCTGAGAGATTGCATTGAGAAATGCACATAGCTTCACAATGGCTAATCGAACGTTTTCCGGTAGAAGCCCCCTCAATGCAACCGGAAGCAGTTGCGTCATAATCATGTGGCAGTCATGAGACTTTAGGTTCTGAAACTTTTTCTCTGCCATGTTTATTATTCCCTTTATATTCGACGAGAAGCCAGACGGTACCTTAATACTGAGCAGGCATTCAAAGAAGATTTCCTTCTCTTCTTTGGTAAGAGCGTAGCTTGCATGACCCTGATGTATGCCGTCTTTTCCGTGCATACGTTGCTGGTCCTCCCGGGCCTCAGGTGTATCTTTTGTCTTCCCATACACGCCCAAGAAGCCAAGCAGGGTCACACAAAGATTCTTCGTCACGTGCATCACGTCGATTGCGGAGCGGACCTCTAGGTCTTTCCAACAGGGCAGGTCCCAAAATATAGATTTCTTCTTCCACATGGGTGCGCGTCCGTCAGCATCATTCGGAACAGGTTGTCCACCAGGACCCTTTCCAAAGACCACCTTCAAATCCTTGACCATATCATGTACATCAGCACCAGTACGGTGGCGAGGCTTCATCCGGTGATCTGCCTCACCTTTGAAATGCTTGCCTTTCTTTCTTACGGGATGCCTGCTCGGAAGAAATCGACGATGTCCCAGGTACACATTCTTCTTACAATTAGCCAAATATATACTATCGGTATCGTCCAAACAGTGCATGCATGCATGGTATCCCTTGTTTGTTTGTCCTGAAAGGTTACTGAGAGCAGGCCAATCATTGATGGTCATGAACAGCAACTCCTTTAGGTCAAATTCTTCCCCCATGTGCTCATCCCACGCACGTACACCTGTTCCATTCCACAGTTGTAAGAGTTCTTCAACTAATGGCCTTAGGTACACATCAATGTCGTTGCCGGGTTGCTTAGGGCCTTGGATGAGCGCTGGCATCATAATGAACTTCTGCTTCATGCACAACCAAGGAGGAAGGTTATACAAACATAGAGTCACAGGCCAGGTGCTATGGTTGCTGCTCTGCTCCCCAAAAGGATTAATGCCATCTGCGCTTAGACCAAACCATACGCTCCTTGCGTCATCTGCAAACTCCTTCCCGTACTTTCTTTCGATTTTTCCCCACTGCGACCCGTCAGCGGGTACTCTCAACTTTCCGTCTTTCTTACGGTCTTCTCTGTGCCATCGCATCACCTTGGCATGCTCTTTGTTTTGGAACAAACGTTTCAACCGTGGTATTATAGGAGCATACCACATCACCTTGGCAGGAATCTTCTTCCTGGGGCGCTCGCCCTCGACATCACCAGGGTCATCGCGGCTGATCTTATAGCGCAATGCACCACATACCGGGCAAGCGTTCAAATCCTCGTAGTCACCGCAGTAGAGGATGCAACCATTAGGGCATGCATGTATCTTCTGCACCTCTAACCCTAGAGGGCAGACAGCCTTCTTTGCTTCGTACGTACTCTCGGGCAATTTGTTGTCCTTTGGAAGAATATCCTTTATCATTACCAGCAACTTTCCAAATCCCTTGTCAGATACACCATTCTCTGCCTTCCATTGCAGCAATTCCAGTGTGGTTCCCAGCTTTTTCTTGTCACCTACGCAATTCAGGTACAACAATTTTTTGTGATCCTCTAACATGCGCTGCAACTTCTTCTTCTCCAAATCACTTGCGCTGTTTTTCTTTGCATCGGCAATGGCCCGACCTAGATCATCAACGGGCTCATCTGATGCCTCTTCTTCAGCTTCTTCCTGCATTGCCGGCTCAGCTTCTTCCCGCATTACCGGCTCAACTTCTTCCCCCATTATTGTATCATCGTATTCAGGGAACCCATGGCCAGGATAGCTGTCGTCGTCCTCTTCTTCTTCATTGTCTTCCATCATAACCCCTCTTTCTCCGTGCTTGGTCCAAACATTATAGTGGGGCATGAAACCAGACTTAAACAGGTGGACGTGAATGGTTCTTGATGTAGAGTAATTGTGACCATTCTTACAGCCAGCACATGGACAAGGCATAAAACCATCCGCCCACTTGTTTGCGTCAGCCGCAAGAAGAAAAGTATGCACGCCCTCAACGAACTGGGGAGAGCATCGGTCATCGTACATCCATTGCCGGCTCATCTTCATTGCACAACACCGAATAGACCAAATTAATACAAGTTCATACATAAAGTTCATACAACACTTAAATGCAACAAACAAATAACTCTCTAGCTAAAGAATTTAAATGCAACAACAAATGCGATCAAGATCGCAACTAAGGTAACAATGGATCCAACAACATAATGATACCAAGCCTCACTATCGCTGGCATATTTTCTAATCTTTCTCATCTTCAAGCGCATTTTCTCCATCTTGATCTTGTGATCATTGACGACATCGGCAACATGCAACTCCAATTCCATCTTCTCCCACTCAATTCTTTTCAATTTTTCTTTCAAGTACTCGTTTTCTCTTTCAACTAAATTTAACCTCTCGACAATAGGGTCGGTTGGAATTTCCGGTTCACATACCTCCTAGAAAAAATTTCTATGTCAACTTGATGGGCATAATTTGTCATAAACACGAAATGCAACTAGTTTTAAAAGAGAATATATATATCACATCCGAATCATAACGAGGACGAGGGCCGACGGGGACGGATATCAAAACCATGGCACTATATGTATAACAAACAACGTACGGGTAAGGTAATTATACGAGTAACTATATATCCAAATCACACAAACATCAATTTTTATATAAAATTTCATGAACAAGAGGCTCACCACAAGGTGGTGCCGGCGACGGGACGGTGTGGGCGATCGACGGTGGTTACGACGGAGATTTAGAAGGCACTAAGTAAACCACACCTACATATGCAAACTAAGTGTTATTTTTGACCTCAAATTGCATATAAATCAAATACTAGCACATATATATATATATATATATATATATATATATATATATATATATATATATATATATAT
>NC_041388.1:521622433-521628924 GCF_002162155.2 Triticum dicoccoides
ATATAAAGCATTGCACGAGCTAATCTAGCAATGAGAGATGAAAGGACAAAGTTGCTAACCTTTGTGATGATTTGAATGGATGGGGGCCTTCAAATCTTGACAAATTTTGGGCAAAATGTGTGATGAGCCTGAGAGGAAGAGGGGAAGAACAGAGAGGAGAGGGGAAAGGGGAAGAACAGAGCGAGCTCGGGTGGACGAAGGGTCTATGTAGGATGACCTTTAGTACCGGTTCGTGCCAAGAACCGGTACTAAAGGGGCTGGAGGGGCCCCAGTCTGACAACATCCTGCCACCACTCTCATTAGTATCGGTTCGTGGCATGAACCGGTGCTAAAGGTTCGCCACGAACCGGTACTAATGAAAGCGGCCCGGCTAGCCGTTGGAACCGGCACTAATGTATACATTAGTGCAAGCTCAAATATAAACCGGCACTAATGTGCTTCACGTTTGACCCTTTTTCTACTAGTGGGTTGAGCCGCATTGTGGGTCGTGCCATAGCCGTGCCTCTGCATATGCCCATGGTATCTTGAGTGCGTAATTATGGACGCGTGGCGTATATTTCGCCGCTTGACTGGGACGAGGACGGAGGCCGAATTGCTAGGAGAGATCAAAACGTACGGGGCGATCCTGTTGCAGGGTACTCCGGACTCGCTTGAGGGTGTCCAGGGGCTTTATCGCCGAATTGGCTGTTTCCCTCAGAAGGCTGCTTTGTACTTCTACTGCGAGGGCCGCAGTATGCTCCTCCGTACGGAGCGAGCGTTCTGTGTTTCCATTAACTGTTATAACCCCACGAGGTCCTGGCATTTTGAGCTTGAGGTATGCATAATGTGGTACCGCATTGAATCTGGCGAATGCGGTTCGTCCGAGCAGTGCGTGATAGCCATTGCGGATGGGGACGATATCGAAGATCAACTCCTCGCTTCGGAAGTTGTCCGGGGATCCAAAAACCACTTCCAGTGTGATTGAGCCTATGCAACAGGCCTCTACACCTGGTATGACACCTTTAAAGGTGGTTTTTATGGGTTTGATCCTTGAGGGATCGATACCCATTTTGCGCATTATATCCTGATAGAGCAGGTTCAGGTTGCTGCCACCGTCCATATGGACTCGAGTGAGGTGAAATCCATCATTGATGGGGTCAAGGACCAATGCGGCAGAACCGCCATGACGGATACTGGTAGGGTGGTCCCTGCGATCGAAAGTGATCGGACAAGAAGACCATGGGTTGAACTTTGGGGCGACTGGCTCCATCGCATAGACATCCCTTAGCGCACGCTTCTGTTCCCACTTGGGAATATGGGTTGCGTATATTATGTTCACAGTTTTCACTTGGGGAGGGAATTTCTTCTGTCCTCCTGTGTTTGGCGGGCGGGGCTCCTCCTCGTCGTCGCTATGCAACCCCTTTTCCTTGTTTTCGGCATTCAATTTGCTGGCCTGTTTGAACACCCAGCATTCTTTGTTGGTGTGGTTGGCTGTTTATCGGGGGTGCCGTGAATTTGGCACGAGCAATCGAGTATGCGGTCCAAACTGGACGGGCCCAGATTGCTTCTTTTGAACGCCTTTTTCCGTTGACCGAATTTAGAGCCACTGAATCTGGCATTGACTGTCGTGTCTTTGGCGTTGTCACCGTTGTTTCGGCGCTTGTGTCTGTTATGACATGGCTTGCCGTTGCTATCTCTGGCATCTGAATTGCCAGGATTTTTAGATGTGTTGTTGCTGCGAGCCAGCCAGCTGTCCTCGCCCGCACAAAAGCGGGTCATGAGTGTCGTGAGGGCTGCCATAGACTTTGGCTTTTCTTGGCCGAGGTGTCGGGCAAGCCACTCGTCATGGATGTTATGTTTAAATGCTGCTAAGGCCTCGGCATCCGGACAGTCGATGATTTGATTTTTTTTTTAGTTAGAAACCGAGTACAGAGTTCCCTGGCTGACTCTCCGGGCTGTTGGGTTATGTGACTCAAGTCATCAGCATCCGGTGGTCGCACATAAGTGCCCTAGAAGTTGTCAAGGAATGCGTCTTCCAAGTTCTCCCAACTGCCAATGAAGTTTGTCGGCAGCCCTGCGTCGGTAGCATCATCATCACCGTCACCACGCCGTCGTGCTGACGAAACTCCCCTGTGAAGTTTTGCTGGATCGGATCTCGTGGGACGAAATCGAGTTGAACGTGTGCAGAACTCGGAGGTATCGTGCGTTCGGTACTTGGATCGGTCGGATCGTGAAGACGTACGACTACATCAACCACGTTGTGCTAATGCTTCCGCATTCGGTCTACGAGGATACATGAACACACTCTCCCCTCTTGTTGCTATGCATCACCATGATTCTGTGTGTGCGTAGGATCTTTTTTTTTAAATTATTATGTTTCCCCAACACTTACGACCTAACTACGCTAAAGCATGTGTCAGTTCATCATCTTTTTGATTTTTCCCACTAATTTCATAAAGCGGCATTCATGTTTAAGCTGCTTGAACTCCCACATGATGCTACTTATGTTCGATCCATTCAAAATGTAGATTTGAAAGCTCTTACCACTGAATTGCGGTCGGTCTCAAGCACTAACAGATTTGTCGTACAATGGCGCATGTCTCGGACTTTCTAGGTAGGCACATGCTTGTCCTTCTACATTTTGGCTGGATTATGTCCTACTATAATACGGTGTGTGTCATATTGTATCACTGCTCTCCACACACCGCTATTGGTTTGTTGCGGACTTTGCAAGTGTTTGTTCAGTTAACCCCCCACCCCACCACACACACACACACAATGCTTTGTAGAGAATTATTGAAGGGGACAGAGTAGGATTTCGACCTGCAAGGGATTTAATCCCTTGATATCCCAACCAAACAAGCCCTGTGATTATATCAGCTCCTTGTGACGTTTTAGGTCAATAAAATACTCTCTGGAAAAATAAATCGGCTGCATAGACTTGAGGCTATTCTCACATACACTCCAATTTTACCACCTAGTACTAGAACTACGTTTGATAATTCAATAGTGTTGTGTTGAAATATGGAATCTAGTCACTTCCGTGTTTTCTTACTAATTTGCCAAGATCTTCCAAATAAAAATCAAAAATTTCCTTTGAATTAGAGTTCAAAATACTCCATCCATTCACTATTATAAGATGTACTAACCTTTTTCTGAATCGGACATATATGGACGTGTTTTAGTGTATATTTGTTCACTTATTTCAGTTTGTATGTTATCTGTATTGAAATATCTAAAATATCTTATAATTTATGTGTGTGTGGGGGGGGAGGGGGGTGGGAGCATATAGCAAAAGGTCTTGCAGTGACTAAAAACCCCTAAAATATTTATCTTTCTTGTATCACTTAGGAGCGTGCGAGATGAAAGATTCGTTTTGCATGAGAGAAATAAGCCAGAATCCTATTTTTAACTCTGACTCCCCCACTTTAATCGTTTGTAATAAAATCTACCTGAATCGAAGAGCTAGTCCCTAGCTTTCTACAGTAATAACAAAACCAGCGTACCATCGATGTATTTGATTATGGAGAGCCCGTTAGATTGATCTTAAGCTCGTTCTCTTTATCCTAACATTCATGATTCATCTCTAGGAGCGCAAGATACACCAATACAAGTACTAATTAAGGTATCATACAGGTCATGTATGCATGTATATATTACACAATAGTATAACAAACACTCTCCCTAAAAAAATAAAAAATAAATCAAGAGTTTAACAAGCACATAACACTAGTAACACACGTGCATACATATACTCAATCCGTAAGTAGATACAAACAAACTTTTCACTGGCCACTATTCACAATGGGTATATATGGGTATTGGAATTTATTCCGTGGACGACACGCAGCAAAGGCGCCAGATTTACCATGCATGGCATCCATCGTCGTATGCGGGAGTTGTCTCGTGATGTACCTGCTCACGAGATAACGTAGGGGAGCTCTAGGCTCTATCGCTAGGCGCTGTCGCGTAGCCGCTGGAGCAGCGCGGAGCGGAGGGCCGCGCCGTCATCGTGCTGCAGCGCGGCGGGCACGTCCACCACGACGTCCTGCACCGTCGCGCTCTGCACGCGGCTCACGCAAGCGTGCTGCACCTGCAGCTCCAGCGACCGGAGCGCGCTCATCAGGCTCGCCGGAGCGTAAGGGCGGACCCCGCGGCCGTGGTCACGCGCACTGCAGCGGCGTCTCGCCCCACCATCCGCACTTCCAACGTCTCGTCGCCGGCTGGAAAGTGCTGGATGGAGCCGCCGCCGCCGCCGAGGGAGGCTGATCTTGTGTCCCACCTCGCGGCGGCCGCCTGCTTGCTCTCGTCCTCGAGCCGGGCCACGCCGGCGCGCAGCTCGGCGATGTATGCGGCGGCGTCGGCGAGCAGGGAGGCCTTGTCCATGCGTGACACGGTGGGCACGGCGGCGCGGAGGTCGCAGAAGCGGCGGTTCAGCTTGTCGCGGCGCTGCCGCTCCGCCTCCACGTGGCTGACGGTGGGGCCCTCGGGGCGGGGCCCCGGCTTCCTCCCCCGCCGCTTCGCGGCTGGACGTGGCGTCGACTCCGTGGACGCAGGGAGGCTCGGCGCCGGCAGCTCGGAGAGATCGGAGTCCGGCGAGAGCAGGGACCCCGCGGGCCACAGGTCCCCCGCGTCCTCGCTCTTGGCCGGCACAGACGACGTCTCGGAGAAGCCATTGCTCCGGGACCTCGCAGGAGGCGAACTCGATAAACTGGTGGTGTTGATGCTCGAACTGGCCGAACGGCGGAGAGACCGGGAAGCAGGAGGAGCACGGGGAGAGCAGCTCGTCGTCCATGCCCGGCAGCACGTACGTACGTGTTGCTCCTTGAACTCGCAAGTGGAGATGCGGTGCCTGTAGTTCCACTTGCACTATGGCCATGTATTTATACCGGTGGCACATTTGCGGTTGAGACCTCGCATATCGTTGTTTATCTCACGGAAATGGTCTCTGTCGTTTTCGATTTATCGTTGCCCCGCAAAAAACATGTCCGTGTGGGCCCGGGCTTGAGATCTTGAAGGAACCAATAGATGACAATTAGGTTAGCTAGCAGTTGTGTAGTCACTAATCAATTAGTCACTAAACCTCACCACCTGACATCAAACCTCGTCACATGACGAGAAACCCTAACATCATCGGCCTAAGGAGACGACATGAATGTACGTTGGAGCTGCGTCGACTACGTCCAGACAGACGAACTCGAGGAGGATTGAACCCCGGAGGACAAACTAGAAGAAAAAACATCGCCGTCCGCTTGAGCACCGCACCTGCGAGGACTAAAAAAAACCTAACCTAAACTACTAACTAGAATGAAGCCACCGGAATTCCCCTCCTTCCACCCGCACCGAAGCGGCAGACGAAGGGGAGGCGAATCCACGGGCTCGCCGTTAAAGTCTTGACACTGGTAGAAAAAGAGGCTTCCGTCCAGCCCCATTAGTCGCGAAACTGTAGGAACCGCGACTAATGAAGTCTTTAGTCGCGGTTCGGCAGACGAACCGCGACCAAAGGCCTGGGCCCAGGGCGCTCGGTGGCCAGCTGGTGCACGTGAGGGGCTTTAGTCGCGGTTGGCCAGGCCAACCGCGACTAAAGGTGCGCAAAGGCCTTTAGTCGCGGTTGGCCAGGCCAACCGCGACTAAAGCTCCTCCCCTATATATACCAGTTCAGCACGCTCACTTAGCCATTTGGTGCCACTTCTCTTCACAAGCTTCACAAGAGGGTGTAGGTTTGCTTTTGGTTCCTCTTATGCACACAAGGTGTTTGATGAAATGCCCTAAGAGGGTGAAACAAACATGATATGAAGTGTTGGAGCCACATATTATGGTTACATAGAGGAGATATGGGAACTTGACTATGGACCCTCCTTTAAGGTCCCTTTGTTCCGGTGCAAATGGTTCAAGCTAACAGGAGGTGGGGTAAAGGTGGACGAGCAATACGGAATGACAATGGTGGATTTCAACAATCTTGGTTACCTTGACGAACCATTCGTCCTTGCCAAAGATGTCGCTCAGGTTTTTTATTTGAAGGACATGAGTAGCAAACCGAGGAAACGGAAAGATAAGAAAATGATCACTACATCATGCGATGATCCAAAGCGCCACATTGTTCTTTCAGGGAAAAGAAACATCGTGGGAGTGGAGGACAAGACAGACATGTCAGAAGATTATAATATGTTTGGTGAAATTCCGCCCTTCAAAGTGAACATTGACCCAAGCATTAAGTTAAATGATGAGGATGCTCCATGGATACGGCACAATCGTAAGCAAGCAGGGACACAAGGGAAGAATTGATGTGTAATAATTTATTGTACCAAACTTTGTATTTGGTCGATGAACTGAATGATGTATCAAACCTTTTGTCAAACCTTCAAGGGGTTTTAAAATGAATTAGTTTTATTTTTCTGATTTTTTTGATATATAATTGTATTTTTAAGATTTTAAAATGAATTAGTTTTATTTTTCTGATTTTAAAAGGAAAAAGGAAGAAGAAGAAAGAAGGAAAAAGGAAGAAAAAAACA
>NC_041388.1:521629832-521631883 GCF_002162155.2 Triticum dicoccoides
AAGGAAGAAGAAAAAGGAAGAAGAAGAAGAAAGAAAAAGGAAAAAGGAAGAAGAAGAAAGAAGGAAGAAGAAAACAAAAGAAAAACAGAAGAAAAACAAGAAAAAGGAAGAAAAAAAGAAAAAGGAAGAAAACAACAGAAGAAAAAAAGAAAGAAGAAAAAAAAGGAAGAAGAAAAAAAGAAAGAAGAAAGAAAGAAGAAAGAAAAAGGAAGAAGAAAAAACAAGAAAGAAAAAGGAAGAAGAAGAAAGAAAGAAGAAGAAAACAAAAGAAAAACAGAAGAAAAACAAGAAAAAGGAAGAAAAAAGGAAAAAGGAAGAAAACAACAGAAGAAAAAAAGAAAGAAGAAAAAAAAAGGAAGAAGAAAATCACAATGTTTTTGTATCCATGAACATTTTATGATTCATTTTTCTTCAGAGCGGGAGAAGGCCGAAAGTAAAAAAAGCGGGAAACAAGTTGCCCAGCTCGGGGAACAAAGTAAACAATCGATTGCCCCGCTTATAGTGGAAGCCTTCTGTCCGGATGCCCCCGAGATCATACAAGCTGCGGCAGCACAGGGATTGACTGTAACGAGTGCCAGAGAACAAGCGGCCAACTTAGGTATTACTCTTCGTGAACTGTTAGGCCTTGATGAGGCGCCAGTGAAGGAGGTAGTAATTACATATGTCAAGAATGGGCCTCTCGTCGAGCCTGCGCAGGAAAAGGATCTACCTCCACAAATGAAAGGTCTGCTGAAATGGTACAAGGGTTACATAAAAAATAAAAACGCCAAAGAATATATTTATGCGGAAGTTAGACATGAGCATCACTTCAAACATTACTATGTACAAATTGAACTGAGTGAATTGTTCCAGCTTTTCAATCTGCGCGAGCTCGATAAATCTATCATCAGTTGCTACGTTCTGTAAGTGATTTATTAATTTCTACCCCATCTCGTTCATATTGCCTGCACTATAAATATGTCCTAACTATATTGTTGTGTCCGCTATTATACATGCAGAATGAAGATTAAGGAATGCAGAGTAAGGAACATCCATGATGTTGGGTTCATTGACCCACACATCGTTAATGGACATGTGTTGGAGCGTTACCCCGCCGACGTGGAGGCAGACCTGTGGCAGTTTCTTACAAAGCAGGAACTCAAAAGTGATATTCTATTTCCTTACCATTTTGAGTGAGTGTTTCTGTCTTAAGCACATTCTCTTTTGTTTACTCCATGCATGGTATGTGGCCGGCTAATCGATGAGTTATGCATGACGTACTGTGCATGTATCGTGTCCGCAGGTTCCACTGGATTCTGCTAGTAATTAAAGTTAACACCTCAGAATGTCTCGTCCACGACTCTGTGAATATGGATCCAAAGCTTTGGGGCGGCATGAGAAGAATGCTGCAGAAGTAATTATTTTCATTCATTTGCGCTCTATATCGATCGGCCTATTTCGTTCATTTCCTAATATCAAGTAACTAATTAATAACTCTCTTGTTCATTTAATTTTCTTTGCCTCGTAGGGTTTGGAGACGGTTCGTAGATACAAAGGTCGGTGAATTCAAAAAAGAGCTAGAATTCAAAATGTTAAAGGCTAAGAATGCTGGGGATATTCAGCCACCGGAGACCAATCTATGTGGATACTATGTCTGTGAGATGATCTAGAGATACACCTCTGAGCGGGTTCCGAGTGATACCAATGCTCAGAGGAATAACCTCCGGTGGATGCTTAGTCCAGAAGCTCGCTTCCGACCACTTCAAGAGGAACTAGCTGGATGGTTCAGCAGGGAAGTCCTCCATCCTAAAGGAGAACACTATTACGAGGACGTAGAACTTTATATGCATTAAATCATGTATGGAAACTTGTTCAAAATTGTATATGGTCATCCGATGATATTGAATATATATTGTATATTCCTCTTGAATTCTTTTTGGTTCTAATTTCAAATTTATTTGAAATTGTACATTCATATGCATGTATGTAGTACCGTAGAATATATGAAACTCCTTCAAAATTAAAATAAAGCACAAAAGAAATAAAACAATACAAATTAAACAGAAAACAGG
>NC_041388.1:521632124-521642421 GCF_002162155.2 Triticum dicoccoides
AGGGGGGGGGGCTAAAACCCTAAACCTGCGGCGGCCTTTAGTCGCGGTTGGCCAGAAGAACCGCGACTAAAGGTCCTCCGCCCCGACGGCCACCTGGCGCCCACGTGGACGGGCCTTTAGTCGCGGTTCTTAAGCAACCGCGACTAAAGGGGGGGGGGGGCTTTAGTCGCGCCCGTTCGGTCGCGCTTGCGCAACCGCGACTAATGGCAGTTGCGAACCGCGACCAAAGGCCCTTTTTCCACCAGTGTGATGGGAGAGTTTGCCCTAACCGCCTAGGGTTAGGGAGGAAACGGCCCACCGAGAGTTTTTTCTTTCCTGCGGGAAATGACCTTGACCAAGAATTTTAACATAAAACACATCATTTAAGGTTTTAAAACTACAGAAAATCATGCATGTAGAGGATGAATGCAAGTATATATGTGCAAGTTAATTTTGAAACTTAAACATAACCATTTATGAGTAGGAAAAATATCATGCATTTTGAAACTTAAACATAACCATTTTGTATCGACACAAGTTTTTTGTGACTTGCACCGTACTTCGACCAATTTGCTATTTACATGCACATACTTATATCCATGCTCAACATGATTATCGAAAAAACAAAACATTATATTTATCCATTCTCCTTCTTTTTGCGAGGATATATATCCATTCTCCACGTGAATACAGTATCATAACTATCTAAAACGTAAATGATGTGATTTTTGCTAAAAAAATCTGAGTCGAGATCATATACACCATGTTAAAACCGAGCCCTGAACTATACTCGCGTGAAGACTGCACCTGCATTTATATGCTCCCCATTATCCAAGCCAAATCATTGAAAAACCCGAGTAAATGGAAGGGTCAGCCTCGATCACATGACCTGACCTTTCTGCCAAGCCATGCATGCAGCAGCTAGCTTTTGTTTTAGACAAAAAATGCAGCAACTAGCTAGCCTTACGTACGTGTGACCTATTGACCTTTCTCCCAAGGCATGCATGCAGGGCCTAGTTCGATCTGCCTGCTACTGACACGGGCCATGCAAGCACGTACGGCGACAGGGAAAAGGTGCCGGGCCGCCTGGGCTCCATGCATTACATTTTTTTTTGTCATTTCCTATGCGAAATGGGAAATAATTTGCGGATGCTCGCAGTATGTTTGCACCACAAACAGATGGCTCATACTATGGGCCTGTTTTGAAGTCCTCCAGCTCCATGCTTCACAAACTCCATCTGCATAGTGGAGCCGAACGATTCTAGCTCGAGAAGTTTGCTTTGAGAAGCTGTGCAGAATCTTAGCATAATAAGCATGGAGTTGAGAAGTTGGGAAATAACAGCTTCAGGGAATCCTCCAAAACGTGGAGTTGGCTGAAATTACATGGTTTGCCACCCTGAAGTGAACAAAACGTTCCGTTTAATCTCTTTCCTCCCTTCTTTCCTAGTGAAAACTGGCTCGTGGCTCTTTCCTCCTACAGAAACACATCTCTCCTTTCTTCGGCTGCATGTTGGGCCCATGGGACGATTTCCATCCAGCCCAATATGCCGCTACCAGCCCAAAGTGGCGACGGAGAAGCTGTTTTCACTGCCGAAAGGACGTGAATCGCCGCGTGGTGTGAGAAGATGGATTGGGAAGCTGGATTTTTGGAGTTGGGAGGAGTTCAGAACAGGGCCTATGTAGATGATGGTTTGAACAAGCCGAGGTCCCGAATTGCAGCGGCGCCCCCTCGTTCGTCTGCATGGATACCACCGCCGGAGGATCACTCAAAGATACATGTGGATGCAGCAATTCCGCGTGCAGGAGGGTACGGAGCTGTAGGAGCTATGTGTTGCGATTTCTCAAGAATTTTTCAGGGGGCATCTGTGGTTGTCTTCAAAAATATCGATGAACCTTAAGTTCTCTCAGCCATGGCGATTAGAGAAGCACTAGCATTGTCAGATGTTCCATACTTTCAAAGAATTCAAGTGGACTCGGATTGCAAGACGACAATGCAAGCTATCAAGAGAGGGACAACGGCATCCTAAGGAGCAAATGTCCATGAAATCAAGGATCAGGCTACGTCTTTTAATTCTTGTATCTTTAGGCATGAATTTACAACCTCAAATACCGAGGCTCACAAACTAGCAGAACATGGACGCTCAGGGTTCGCGGCCATGTTTGGTTAGGTCACACCAGAGACCTTTTATTCGTCCCTATAAATTGTGTGACGGTTGAATAAAGCTTTGCGAGTTTGCCTAAAAAAGGTTGATCTTGGCTAAAAACTAATTGGGACAGTCGATTTGGCTGGACCGTTAAATTTTAATCCAACGGCCGTCCAACCTTCTTCTTTCTTTAGCCCCCTCTTCGTTCGACCCCTTGATTGGTGCCGACTGAACCGCCAACTAACGCCACCAATGGTCTGCGGCACTCCTGGACATGCCTTACTGTTATACCATGTTCTTGTTGTTGACTCTGCCACGTTGCCGCCACCCCGGCATTCCTTCTAACCCTCCCCCCACCATCACCATCCTTCTTCTCCGGTACCCATAGCTCACCCCGCTCCCCGAAAGTCAAGCCCCCCACTCGCTCTCATCGGGAACGTCGTGGTTGCGACATCCCTGTCTCCACCTCATTGAAGCCTCGAGTTCACCCGAGACGGGGATGCGGCTGTCCCCGACGGCCTTGGAGCTCCGCGCTGCCTCACCCTCATCAAGGAAATATCGCTAACGCGCTTGCCATTTTTAAGCAAGTTACTAATAGCAAACATGCATTGATGCATACATATACAGTTGCAAGTGCAACGCGGCTGGGGCACCCAGAGGGGAGGAGAAGTAGAAAGGAAAGAGGACTATGGCATTGCGGGACCAATCAAGCTGTGGTCCGTGCACGTCACCTAAGTGATTTTTTGTATGTGTAACCCCTCTGTTTCCTAATATAAGACATTTTAGTTGTTTTAAAATATTGACTATATACATACTAAAATGAGTGAGCATGCATACTAAAACATGTCTAGAAACATATGAATCAAGAAAAATGTAAAAGGTCTTATATTAGGGAACCGAGGGAGTATATAAGTTGATGCACTGGTCGGCCCTCAAAAGAAGAACCGAATGCACTGAGCAGTCCAATATATAACTCCATGCTGATACACACGGGTATGAAAAAAATCAAGATTACATGGACAATGTTATAACTTTATGATTGACTTATATATAAGAACTCTTGGTCGACTTAGATGTTGACAGATAATAAATTATTTAGTTCAAGAGCTCAGTTTTTTCATTTTCTCGGTTTTTCATTATCCTAACTGATAGCAATACGAGGAAGGAGAAACTAATTTCTTTTCCTTAAGAAAATGCATATCTATGTCAATGTTTTTTTAGAAACATAGTACAGACATAGATACAAGCATTCACACACTTCGCAGTTCGGAGAGACTGAGCTGGTGGATCCTCAAATTGAGGTAGTCACCATAGATGGCTCATAGTTAAGGAAAATACGATCATTGATGTCGAGCCTTGTATTATTTTTTTAGAGAAAAGACATGCGTCCGACTGTATAAATAAAGCCACGAGGCAGAATTCAGACAAGTACCAAATAGGACAAGAGTTCAGGGTCCCACCTGGGAGGCGAAGAAAAACGTCAACAGTTTACACAAATATGAGGTGCGCAGGCCAGCTACCCACTACCAACGACCAAAATGTAAACTAGCAACAACCGAAGCAAGCTTGAATCTCATAGAGGAGCAACTTGATTTTGCTGAGAAAGGGATGAGGCCATGGTCCGCACTTTAGAGATCAGCATGCAGCTGCATTGCATCTCGGCCAGACTCCTTAGTCAATAATGTTCACTGCTGACGAAATGAAGACAATTTGTACAAACAGTCGGCATGTTAGTACGAAAGATATGATCAAGAGTAAATTTGCTCCTATAGCACATCCCAGCAAAACCAAACAGAAATAACCAAGCACCTATTCAGGCCCGTCCGCTGATTCGCTGCGGCTCGAAGCTCAACAAACGACGAAGTGGCGCAGTTAACACCCAGCCACGACATGATGCAACTCCAAAATAGCTTAGCCAAATCACATGGTGAACACGTTCCACCCAGGAAACACATTCATCTGCTCGGTTCGCTCGACGTCAATGTTCTCTTTATTCCTAATTTAATGGCTGCACAGTGCAAAAAGTTTCCCGGAATATTGCATCATCAAACCATCCGTGTCACCCACCGGCTCTGAAATGCGGCCACACAGGTTAAATCGATCGAGTGCGACGTGTCGCTGAGAAAGGGACTAGACATGGTTTGTCTTTGGCTAGTAGCAAACGATAGAGGGAGGACAAGGACAGGATGATAGTGTACTGCGTGGTTCTTGAGGAACAAGCCTTTTCGCTTTACCTTTGCCCTTTGCTGGAAGGAAAAAGTTCAAAATAAACTTTAAAGTTGTAGAGAAAAGCTAAATCAAATCCTCAACTTGTAATCCCGGAAATCAGCACACCGAACTCTATGATCCCGGTCTATTTTAACCCTTGAAGGTGTTTAGCTGCTATACCCGCTAATGTGGCAAGGATACTTGACTGCCTTTTTTTTTTTGAGAAAAAGATACTTGATTGACAGCCCATCAACGCAGTTGCTTGGGCGCTCGCTCTGTTCTGTTTTTTCTTTTTCGTTTTCTACGAACCCACTTGTGTATCTTGTTTAACAAAAACTTGTCTTGTATCAGGAGCAATACAAAAATACTAGCAGTACGTAATGTGCATGACAGGATTTGAACTAGTAACCTCGGGCTAGTGGGGGCCGCACCAAGCCAACGCAGCTGAAGGATGCAATTTATCTGACATAGCACATTCCTTATAAGAACAGAGAGTATTGTTCATATATGATTTGTTTTTTTGAAAAATAACGAAACATTTATTGGAAAAAATGTGAACAGTTTGAAATACAGAGTATTATTTAAAAGCAAATAATTTAAGAAATTCCAAATTTTTTTAGAACAATGTGACACAACAACATTTTGCAAACTACACATTTTACATTAACTTAATGATAATAACATTTTTTTACATTGTATAAACATTTTAAATTTTATTCAGGTTTCATAATTTGTACCTGTTTTTATTTTAAAATATTTATGTCCGAAATAGTGTTCGCTTTTTAAAAATTTATTGTGTTTTAATACAATCAATTTTTTGAAAAGCTATTCAGAATTTTTAGACAATGTTTGCAGTACAAAAAATTGTTCAGGTCAGCATGTCTTCAATATTTTCTGCTACAGTACCTCCTAGTTTTTAAAAAAATGTTTGCTATGGTTCCTCCTAGGTTTTTTTTTCTTCTTTCAGAAAATGTTCATGTTTTGAAATGTTCAAAATTTGAAAAACAGTTCAAGATTGAAAAAACCTTATTGTTTAAAGTTTTTGCTCACGACGTTGCAAAATATTTGCGCTCTATTTTTTTAACTTCTGAACAATTTTTGAAAAAACTATTTTTTTTAATTTGTGACAGAAAATCGAAAACATGAACATTTTTAAATTACTGTACATTTTCTGAAATGCATAATTTTTTTATGATTGAAAGGATGAACATTTTAAAAAATACACAATTTTAAAACACAAACATTTTTTCATTTTTCAAAAACGCAAGTAATGAGCCAGCCCAAATACTCGTCAGTGAGAGTAGTACCTTATCCGGCCGGGATTGTTATATTCCCGGTGCCCCAAATTGGTCATAGGGTCCAAAATAGACCGGGATTGAGAAGTTCAGAGTGCCAATTTTCGGGATTTAAAGTTCAGGGTTTAATTTATATTTCATCTACCAATTTAAGGTTCGTTTTGGACTTTTTCCTTTCTGGAAGTACTTGTGCCAATTGCCATGCCGTAACGAGCAAGGTGTTTGAGCGAAGCTAGCTAGCCTCCGACGTGCCGGCCCGCGCTTCCCTCATCAGGCGATCAGAGTCAAGTCGTACCATTTGGGTACTTGAGATAAGCAAAACGTGTCACGACCGGAGAAAGATGGATGACGCGCGGCACGCCAAATCTACACGTACGTACGTACGTACGATCGATTAGATGGCAGGTGGATGGATAGATACGGAGAGGTTACGCGGATAGGCCATGGGCTTCAGTTTCCTGCAGGTTAGCTCAGCTGAGTTAACCGTGCATGCAGCAATCATCCCGGCGGTGAGATCGATGCAAGCCTCACACGATTTCACGGCATAGCTACTTGTTTTGACTAGTCGTGCGCGGTTACGATCGGCGATGGCCGCCGTGCGAGCTTCAGCTGGCTTCCCGACGGCGCCCCGTTCCTGTTCGAAACTGCTCCAAGACTTCCTGTTTGCCCCGGAGCTATTTGAGGTTGCTCGCAAGACGCGCTCAGTGCATCAAGCATTGACCGGCGACAAATGGGTCCAGGACCTAGCGTGGCAGGGTATCCAGTGGGTTACTGTCGTCGTTCGTTTGTCTATGGGTAAATATCCGATCCATGCAGCCCCTATCAGCAGGCGTCGCGGACGGCTTCCGTTGGAGGCTCACGGAGAACGGCGTCTACTTATCCGCCTCGGCGTATCGGTTGTCCTTCATTGGCTCGACAATCTTCCCACTTCAGAAGGAAATCCGCGTGGCGTGGGCGCCGGCGAAGTGCAGCATGTTCGCCTGGCTGCTCACTCAAAGGCGGGTCCTCACGGCGGATCAGCTGCTGGCTCGACAATGGCCAAACTCATATTTTTTGCCCCCTATGCTCTCGCAGCTTGAAGACGGCAATGCACTTGGCCATGGAGTGCCCGTGGGCGCGGCAACTATGGTCACTTGTGACCGACATGTTTGGCGTCCCAGAGCTCCAGCCAGAGGAGTGGGATAATTCTTCCTTCCTCATGACCTGGTTCAGCGAGCTGAGTCGTGGCCCGGCCTCGACAAAGTTGGCACGATCGGTGGCCATGCTGACCTTGTGGTCGATCTGCAAGGAACGTAATGCTTGCATCTTCGATGACAGCGTTGAGCGTTCGACAAGGCAGGAGTTGCACCTCCTAGTGGAGGCACGCGATTGGCCGGTGGCCGGTGGCCGGCACTTATTGTCGCGAGAGTAGGTTTTCGTAGCTGGCTCTCTAGCCGCTTTGTTTTTGTTTTCGCGTTTGCTTTGGCCCTGCTTGCTAGTTGTTGCGCTAGCTCGCACCCTGTAACTGGCATTCTTTGCCCTACTTCTAATCAATTGAAATGCGCACCTCTGCTGCGTTTATTTCAAAAAAAAATAAAATCAAAGGGAAACACGGTTTAAGCCTTCACGTAGCAAGAGGAATGCCAGAGGTTGATGTTGGCGATGATCCCGGCTGCCGCTAGTCGTCGAAGTACTGTCTCGACAAATTTTACTGACCGATGCTTTGGCCACGGCAGCGTGTACGCGAAGGTACAAACAGGCAACGCACACGTCTTGGAGCTAAGCAGGCAAGCACACAGCTTGATGGATTCTCGTGTCTAGCTAGCTAGCACGAACCAGGTCACCGGAACACAATACGCAAGATGATGGCAACAGGTGCGTGTCGCATCTGTGTTTTCTTATTGCTTTGATCTGATCTATTTACAGGTATAGGATACAGCTATATTTATACTAGTACAAAGCTAGCTAACCCAAACCTACTCGGATGATTGCACCAAGTCCGTGCTGGACTGGTCTGCCGTGGTTAATTCCAACAATCATCCCCCCAACCACGATGTCCTCACTTCACAACTTGGACGCCGATCCTTTCCCGCATCTCCGTGAACTTCTGTCGCCCCAAAGACTTGGTCAGGATGTCTGCAAGCTGGTCGTCGGTGCAAATGTAGTTGACTTCAATCTTGCCTTCTTCCACGCAATCTCGTATGTAGTGATACCTTATATCAATGTGCTTACTTCTATCATGATGCACTGGATTCTTACATAGAGCAATCGTGGACTTGTTGCCAACGTAGAGCACCACTCCTTCCAGTTCCTTGTCAGTGAGGTCACCGAGTAGCCTTTCTAGCCACACACCTTGACCTGCCGCGGTTGCAGCTGCAATATACTCCGCTTCACAGGATGATAATGCGACCACCTTCTGCTTTTGTGATACCCAACTCACTATGCTTCTTCTCAAGAAATATGCCACGCCCGAGGTACTTTTACGGTCGTCAATATCTCCTGCCAAGTCGCTATCACTGTAGCCAAGTAGCTCCACCATCTCCTTCTGCTTCTCTCTCAAATAGACACAACCGAAGTTAGTTGTCCCTTTGATGTACCTGAGTATTTGTTTCACAGCTGCCCAATGTTCTGTCGTGGGTGCTTCCATGAAGCGACTCACTACACCAACGGAATAGGCCAAGTCCGGTCGTGTATTCACAAGATACCTTAGGCTTCCGACCACACTTCTATAATCCGTTGCATCAACTGCTGGTGCTTGGCTCCTCTTGCTAAGTTTCAGTCGAGGCTCCATTGGAACATGACTTGAACAGCTTTCAAGAATCTTCTTTGCATATGCCTCCTGGCATAGTGTGATTCCCTCCGGCTTTTGATGTACCTTGATCCCGAGATAGTAAGTCAAGAGCCCTAGATCACTCATCTTGAAAAGCTCCTTCATTTGTAGCTTGAATCTAGCAATCTCCTCCTCATCTGCTCCAGTTATCAAGAGATCATCAACATAGATGCCCACTAGGAGACGATCCTTGACTTTACCTTGCTTATACATAGCATGCTCCAGTGGACGTTTCTCAAAACCAAGAGAAACTAGTGTACGATCAAGCTTGATGTTCCACGCCCGAGGAGCTTGGCATAGCCCGTACAATGCCTTGTGTAGTTTCAACACCTTGTGCTCCTCTCCCTTTTTGTTGTAACCCGGTGGTTGCTTCACATATACTTCTTCTTTCAACTTCCCGTTCAAAAAAGCGGATTTTACATCCATGTGATGTAGCTTCCAAAATTCTTGAGCCGCGAGAGCTATAACTAGCCTCACCGATTCCATCCTTGTGACAGGAGCGAACACTTCCTCGAAGTCTACACCTTGCTCTTGCACGTATCCTTTGGCTACGAGCCTTGCCTTATGCTTCACCAAGTTTCCTTCGGCATCTTTCTTGACTTTGTACACCCACTTGAGCCCTATGATTTTATGGTCGTTGGGTGGATCCACGAGCTCTCATGTTTTGTTGTCTTGGATCGATCCCAACTCCTCGTCCATAGCACGACGCCAACACTCCTCCGTGTTTGCATCTTCAAATTTTGTCGATTCCTCGATGCTAAGCAGACACCGCCGTCCTCTTCCTTTAATTTTCACAGGATTTACTTTTGGAAGCATTTCCTTTGGATATAAATCCACCACTGGTCGAAGACGTACTGGTGTTGACGGATGTTCCCTTGTCTTCTGTACAGTCAAAGATGAGAAATCATCATCTGAAGTTGCCACACTTCCGTTTTCAGGCGATTGGAGCACCCTTGAGCTGGCTACACGTCCACTAGGTGAACCACGTGAGATTGGTGTACGTACAGGAGAACCAACAATCCCATGCACGTGGCCTTCTAACCCTCCTGACGCAACGTGAGGGCTACGTCCTGGGCTGACTTCTCTGGACTCTGGCTCGAGTCCATCTTCAGGTCCATCAGTTGGGCCACTGGATGGGCCGTTCCCCTCTGACACGTTCTTTTGGCCAGCTGAGCGAGCGCTGCTGCGTGCGTTGCTGCTTGGTGTGCCGTATGCAGCTTCGTGCACGTCGGCCGCCGCTGCTTCTGGCGCGTGCCTCGCGCCATCGTTTTCTGCCGCGCCGCTCGCGATGCTTGAAGTCTTCGGTTGATGACCAATGTCTGCATGCTCGTAATCATCGTAAACAACGTTAAAAATTTCATCGGAAGACGGGTATACCGGCTCGGTGGAGTTCCAATTCCATGACCTCGCTTCTTCAAAAACCACGTCACGCGTCACAACCACCTTATTGATCGAGGGGTTGCACGCACGGTATGCCTTTGTTCCCTTTTCATAGCCAATCAACATCATTGGAGTACTCCGATCCACCAATTTGCTAGTATGCCCGGTCACTGTCTTCACATGCGCCACGGACCCAAAAGTGCGAAGATGGTCAACTGTGGGCTTGTGTCCGTACCATGCTTCGTACGGCGTCATCCCAACCACACTCTTGGTTGGAGCCCGGTTCAGCAGATAAACGGCTGTATTGACTGCCTCACCCCAAAACTTGCTCGGCATGCCTTTACTCTTCAACATGCTTCGTGCCATCGCCACCATGGTCTGATTCCTCCGTTCCACAGCACCGTGTTGCTGCGGTGAATATGGCGCCATAAGATACCTCTTGATCCCTTGAGCTTCGCAAAATTCCGTGAATGCACGAGACT
>NC_041388.1:521642938-521671438 GCF_002162155.2 Triticum dicoccoides
GGTACGGAGGGCCTTCAACTTGGCTTCAAATTCTACTTCAGCCGCCATCTTTATTATCCTGAAGGCTTGCAAAGCTTGGTCCTTCGTCTTCAACAACACGATCCACTTGAATCTGCTGAAGTCGTCGACGACGAGCAAGAAGTATCTATTTCCGGCAGGGGTGGCCGGTGTAATCGGTCTGCACTAGTCTCCGTGGACCAACTCAAGAGCTTTACTCGCTCTAAAGTTTCCCTCTCTTGGGAGCGGGGCTCGCCTTTGTTTCCCAATGAGACAACCATCGCACACTTGGTCGACATGATTGATGCACGGTAGACCACGTACCATCTCCTTTTGTCCAAGTTGCCGAAGAGACTGGAAATTTAGATGACCATAGCGCGCGTGCCACTTCCATGCCGAGTCGTCCATGCTCGACAGGAGACATACCGGATCCACACGATCCAAGTTGAGGACGTAGAGCCTGTTCGGTGACCTCTGCACCTTTATAATCAACATCCTCTAACGATCATACCCCCATAGAAAGCCATCTTCGAGCACAATCTTGCAACCACGCTCCTCGAGCTGGCCAAGAATTACGATGCTACTTTTTAGCTTGGGAATATAGTACACATCTGTGAGTACCTTGTGACCGCCATTCTTCAACTCAAACAGGACAGTACCTCGCCATGCGATGTCAACGGTCCGTCCGTCGCCGAACCGAACCGTGCCTCCCACCGAAACACTGAGCTCAGAAAACTGGTCCTTGTCACCGGTCATGTGATTGCTAACGCCCGTGTCGAGGTACCACACGTGCCTCGACGTGTTCATCCTCTTCTTATCGTGAAGATAAACTGCCTCCTCTATGAGCGTGACAACCTCTGTAGCCGGCGCCTTTGGAGCTGGACTGTCCTTGTCCATTAGCTCGCATACTTCGACCATGAGCATCATATCTCCATCATCGCCTCCTTTGGCCAGGAGAGCTTTCTCCTTCGGTGGGTTCTTGCACTCCGACTTGAAGTGCCCCATGATGCCACAGTTGTGACACTTGATCTTGCGCTTTTCAAACTTCTTCTTCTTCGGAGCGCCGTCGCCGGCGTTCTTCTTACTTTGTTCTTTTGGTGCACGATCTTGGCAAGTGTTGCTGCTAGAGCCCTCGCCTCCTCTCCTTGAGTCCAGCTGCAACACCCCGGATGTAACCTTCCCTATTTGTACTCCAACTCTTGCCGTTTCCGGCGTTAAGTTATTTTATTTTCTCGGGTTCGTGTCTTTGTCTCCGTGTGTTGTTTTCGTTGTCATGCATCTCATATCATGTCATCATGTGCATTGCATTTGCATACGTGTTCATCTCATGCATTCGAGCATTTTCCCGTTGTCCGTTTTGCATTCCGGCGCTTCGTTCTTCTCCGGTGGTCATTTCTAGCTTTCTTTCGTGTGTGGGGATTAAACATTTTCGGATTGGACCGAGACTTGCCAAGCGGCCTTGGTTTACTACCGGTAGACCGCCTGTCAAGTTTCATATCATTTGGACTTCGTTTGATACTCCAACGGTTAACCGAGGGACCGAAAAGGCCTCGTGTGTGTTGCAGCCCAACACCCCTCCAATTTGGCCCAAAACCCACCAAACTCTGCTCCATGTCCTAGAGCGTTCGATCATGATCGTGTGGCCGAAAACCGCACCTTATTTGGACTCTCCTAGCTCCACTTATGCCTATAAATACACCCGCTCCGTTTTCGGATTTCTCCCTCTCCCCGAAACCCTAAATTCCCTCGCGCCGGCCGGACATTGTCCGACCCGGCCGGACACACTGCCCCCGCCAATCGCCGCCTGCCATGTGGCCTGTACCGCCGCCCGCCGCCGCCAAGGCCCGGGGAGCCCGCAGCCGGCCCGCCCAGGCCCATCTCCATCGCCCCGCGCCCGAGCCGCCAGGGATCGCCGCGCCGCCCGCCTACCTCTGCCCGACGCCGCCCTTCGCCGCCATCGCCGGCCGCCGTCGTCCGCCGGCAGCCGCCGCCCCGTCACCCGCCTAACTCCGCCCGCCGCCACCTGGCGCCTAGCCGCCGCAGCCGCCCGATCCGCAGCCGCGGAGGACGCCGGCGAGCTCCTCCGACTCCGGCCTCCTCCTCCCCTCACGCCGGCGAGCTCCACCGGCTCCAGCGCCGGCCATCCTCGGAAATCGCGCTCCGGTGAACAGTGCTGCTATAGTACTCGGGCGCCAGATCCAGATCTAAAAAAAAGAAACCCTAGCGGTTGACTTTTGCCCTCTCCCCTAATATTTTTATGCGATCTTTGACCTGCTGTAACTTTGCATCGGTAGCTCCGATTTGGACATATAGTATATCAAAATGTTCGTCTCGACGTGTACATCATTTCATTCCATTGCATCATTTTCATTTGAGCTCATCTTGATGCCTGAAATGCTGTTAGAAGAGGCCCTCGTGAGTTAATTGTCAGATCTGCTAGTTCATCTTAGACTTTTGTCATTTTTGCCATGATTAATGTGTGCATGATATGCCTGTGAGTCCTTCATATGTTTTGTTAAGCATTTTGTTATCTTTCCAGAGGTGCAACCCATGCATTTTTAAGATGTGTGTAGTGACTTGTGCAAGCTTGCAAAGTGAGGCACCCGGTAAAACTGTTTTCAGGGACTTAGTAGTTTTCACAAAGTCTGGGATTATTTTGTTCATGATGCCATATATTTAGCTTGTTTCCTAGTGATCCATGCCTCTTTTGAGGATGGTCAGTAAAGGAGTTTTGTTAATCATGTTATGCTCTATCTATCCATGTCTTTGTTTGAAATTATGAGGCACCCTAGCTTGAGTCCATCGAGCTCTACTTTTGCTTCGTTGTGAATCTGGGCATATCGTCAACTTGTTTGCGATTTTGCCGATGTTATTATAGTTGATCCGTGCATGCTATGCCTTTGTTCTTGCCATGTCTAGCTTGTATTTTGTGCCTTCTTTATGGGTGTATGCTTTCCTTGCCATGACTTGCACCGTAGTGAGTGCGTCGAGCTCGTTTACATGCCTTTGTGAGTTATGTTTCAGCATGTCCCAGTTTTCACTAAGTCTAAATACTGATTATGTTTTTGCTATGTTCGTGTGCTTGTTAGTATATTTTGTGATCCCTTTTGGCTCAAGGTCACTAAGTGACTTTTGTTAAGCTTGTTGAGTAGCTCCATGCCATGTCTTTCTTTGTCATGTTCAGGTCCTGTAGCATGTTGTTTTGTTGCTCCGAAGAGGGCTTCAAGATCTGAAATTTCAGACAAGTGTTAATTTCACTAAGTCTGGAATCTGTTTTGCATTTGCGTTTTTGCCATGCTTGTTTGAACCTCCTAATGGATGATTTGGCCGTAGCTGAGTGCTAGACTTTTGTTAAGCATCTTGTGTGCACCCCTGCCATGTATTTTGTTGTTATGTTTGGTGGCTGTAGCATGTTCATCTCATTGCATTTAGATGCCTACTTGCTGTAAATCGCAAACCGGTGTCATTCTAAAATCGCTTGCCATTTCCAAACCGTAACTCCGATTCCGATGATCTTTATATCGTTTTCAAGCGATTTCATCCCATCTTTCCAGTGGCACACTTGGCTTTCCAAGTTGTGGCCAGGTTCATGCATTTCCTGTCATATCTTGCATTTTGCATCCCGCATCGCATCCCGCATAGCATGTCATCATTGCATCTTTTGTTTGAGTTTGCACGTGGTTGATTGAATCCTTGTTGCTTGTTTGTCTTGTTTGGGTAGAGCCGGGAGACGAGTTCGCTAACGAGGAGCCCGTTGAGTTTGCTTGTGAGGATCCAGTCAACTCTGACAACTGTGCAGGCAAGATGATCATACCCTCGAAATCACTACTATCTTTGCTATGCTAGTTTGCTCGCTCTTTTGCTATGCCATTGCTACGATGCCTACCACTTGCTTGTCAGCCTCCCAATTGCCATGTCAAACCTCTAACCCACCTTGTCCTAGCAAACCGTTGATTGGCTATGTTACCGCTTTGCTCAGCACCTCTTATAGCGTTGCTAGTTGCAGGTGAAGATTGGAGGCCGTTCCTTGTTGGAACATCTTTTACTTACTTGCTGGGATATCATTACATTGCTAAGCTATCTTAATGCATCTATATACTTGGTAAAGGGTGGAAGGCTCGGCCTCTCGCCTAGTGTTTTGTTCCACTCTTGCCGCCCTAGTTTCCGTCATATCGGTGTTATGTTCCCGGATTTTTGCGTTCCTTACGCGGTTGGGTTATAATGGGAACCCCTTGATAGTTCGCCTTGATTAAAGCTTTTCCAGCAATGCCCAAACTTGGTTTTACCATTTGCCACCTAGCCTTTTCTTTCCCTTGGGTTCTGCAGACTCAAGGGTCATCTTATTTTAATCCCGCCGGTTCAGTGCTCCCTCTGAGTGTTGGTACGAACTGAGCTGCCTGCGGGGCCACCTTGGGGAAACTTGAGGGTTGGTTTTACTCGTAGCTAGTCTCATCTGAGTGTGCCGTGAGAAAGAGATATGTGCAGCTCCTATCGGGATTTGTCGGCACATTCGGGCGGTGTTGCTGGTCTTGTTTTAACCTATCGAAGTGTCTTGAGTTACCGAGATACCGAGTCTGATTGGAACGTCTTGGGAGGAGGTCTATTCCTTCATTGATCGTGAGAGCTTGTCATGGGCTAAGTTGGGACTCCCCTGCAGGGATTGAACTTTCGAAAGCCGTGCCCGCGGTTATGGGTAGATGGGAATTTGTTAATGTCCGCTTGTAGATAACTTGAACCTTAATTAATTAAAATGAATCAACTGAGTGTGTTACCGTGATGGCCTCTTCTCGGCGGAGTCCGGGAAGTGGACACGGTGTTGGAGTAATGTTTGCGCAGGTTGTTCTCTAGATTCTCGCTCGCGCTTTGCCTCCTCTTCTCGATCTCTTTTGCGTATAAGATAGCCACCACATATGCTAGTCGCTTGCTGCAGTTCCACATATATATTGCCTTACCCTTCCTATAAGCTTAAATAGTCTTGATCGCGAGGGTGCGAGATTGCTGAATCCCCGTGGCTCACAGATTACTATTACACCAGATGCAGGGTCCGATGATTCCGCTCCAGGTGACAAGTATGAGCTCAAGTGGGAGTTCGACGAAGACTCTCAATGATACTTCGTTTCCTTTCCCGATGGGGGTGATTGGGACCGTGTCGCATGTTGGGTTCTCTTTTATTTTGGCGCCGTAGTCGGGCCATGAGTGTGTGGATGATGTAATGTTATTTATGTTCTTGACTGACGTGGCGAGTGTAAGCCAACTATGTTCTCCCTTTTATTATTATATTACATGGGATGTTGTGAAGATTGCCTAACTTGCGACATATGCCTTCAATGCGATTATGTCTCTAAGTCGTGCCTCGACACGTGGGAGCTATAGTCGCATCGAGGGTGTTACAAGTTGGTAATCAGAGCCTTCCCCGACCTTAGGAGCCCATTGCTTGATCGTTTTTAGCGGCCGAGTTGTGTCTAGAAAAATGTTTTGAGTCTTTAGGAATTATATATCGGAGAGTTTAGGAATCCTTTTTACTTCCCAGTCTCCTCATCGCTCTGGTAAGGCATCCTGACGTAGAGTTTTGACTCTTCTCTTCTCAATTTTCATTAAAAAAAATTTAGGATCACGCGAGTATCTTGGAATCGTTCCGATGGCTTATGATGAGAACATTGTCTTGGTGCCTCCTGTCAGGGGTTTAGTGGAAGTGTCCCGGGGAGTTGAGCTCTGAGGTGTTGTCATCATAATCTTATCGTTGCAATTCTGGAATACTTGAGATATTTTCACCGACATCGAAAATCTCTTTTATGCAGTTCGTTGGTGAGATAACCTCGATGACACCCAGTACTGGGGCGGGAGTTCGGGAGTATCGCCATAACTTGTATAACGGATGCTTTTTGAAGGTTGAGGTAGATGGTTTCCGAAGTTTTCTTGGTTATGTGTTGAAGGATGGATACAGCTGGATGTAGGATTTGCTAGTTTGGGTGAGATATTATGCTTCCCCTGTATCCCCAACACCTGATTGCATAACCGGAAAAGTTTGGGACTTTCATATGTGGGAATTCTAGTAGCTCTAGTTCTTCTTCCACGGATATTGGTTTGAGATTGGGATTTCTTACCGATTATTCGTTCTTGATCCGTACCTTGTTGATTTATTTCTCTACCTTAATTCTACGTGGCTTCTCAATTTATGGATATGTGACCATTTCAAGAGGAATGCATTCGTTCATTCGTTTATGGATATTCAGCTAGCTCTTGACCTCTTTGAGCCCTTGAGATATGATGAGTTCTACAACACGGCACTGAAGCAAGAGGCTGCTCAGTTGAGGTGTGATGCTTCCAAGAAGCGAGTCAGAGATGCTACTCCTTCTTCCTCTACTCAAGTGGCCAAGCAGCAGAAGTTTTGGCTTCCTCCTCCTCCGTACTGTCAGCCGTATCAGCAGAAGAGCAAAGGTGGCAGTGGTTCTTCCCACCCACCCAACCCTGGCTTTCAGAACAAGACTTCGTCTCAAGCTCCAAGATCGAGTGCTCCGTATCACCGTCCGCTTTCAGAGGTCACATGCAACAAGTGCCAACAGAAGGGTCACTATGCCAACAAGTGTTTCAACCAGAGGCATCTTCCTCCTCCTCCTCCTGTCAGATCGGCAAGTACAACTGTGGTCAAGCATAACCCCAAGTACGCCAAGGTCAATATGGTGAATGCAGCCCAGGCAGAGGATTATGGGTAACCTTCCTGTTAATGATGTTCCTGCAAAATTTCTTTTTGACACGGGTGCATCGCATTGCTTCATTTCCAGACCTTTTGCATCTAAGCATGGGTGGTTTTCTCAAGTTATGCATAAGCCATTAGCAGTCGTCTCTCCGGGTAGATGCTTGCTTGCTAACTACGAAGTTCCGGATATTTCCATCTCGATGGGTGATTTCAAGTTTCTGGCTTCCCCAATGATCCTTGGTAACTCGGATATTGATCTTATTCTCGGAATGGATTGGCTTTCTAAGCACAAGGCTCAGCTTGATTGTGCAGCCAGGCAGATTCAATTGACTCATTCGTCTGAGGATGTAATTGTCTTTGCCGCTCGGGAAAATACCATCCGTCTGTTTTCTCTCAATGAGAAGGGTGAACTGGATGCTATCTCACAAATTCCAGTCGTTTGCGAATATCAAGACGTTTTTCCAGAAGAGCTCCCAGGAATGCCTCCGCACCGGCCAGTTGAATTCGTTATTGAACTTGAGCCTGGCACGGAACCTGTGTGCAAACGTCCTTACAAGCTCGGACCTGAAGAGTTGAAAGAGCTGAAGAAGCAACTTGATATGCAAGAGAAAATGGGTCTCATCCGGCCTAGTTCTTCTCCGTGGGGTTGTGGTGTTCTTTTTGTGAAGAAGAAGGATGGAACGGACCAACTTTGTGTTGATTACCGTCCAGTGAACAAGAAGACCATCAAGAACAAATACCCACTTCCCAACATCAATGAGCTGTTCGAACAACTCAAAGGTGCTCAAGTATTCTCCAAGCTTGATCTCCGTATGGGTTATCACCAGATTCGCATTCGTGAAGAAGATATTCCCAAGACAGCATTGAGAACAAGCTTTGGTTCATATGAATACACTGTCATGTCTTTTGGCCTCGCCAACGCTCCTCCGACGTTCTCTCGCATGATGAACTTCATCTTCAACACCTACACCAATGACTTCGTTTTGGTCTATCTCGACGACATTCTGGTTTTCTCCAAGAACAGGGAAGATCATGCCAAGCACTTGCGTTTGGTTCTTGATAAGCTCAGAGAACATCAGTTCTACGCCAAGTTCTCCAAATGTGAATTTTGGCTTGATGAGGTTCTTTATCTTGGTCATATCATCTCTGCCAAGGGCATTGCCGTGAATCCTGAGAAGGTGTCTGCAATTGTGAATTGGGAACCTCCTCAGAACGTGAAGCAACTCCGCAGTTTTCTCGGTCTCGCAAGCTATTGCCGAAGATTCATTGAAAACTTTTCTAAGATCGCGAAGCCTCTCTCTAATCTTCTTCAGAAGCACGTCAAGTACGTTTGGTCTCCGGAGTGTGATATTGCTTTCAACACTTCGGAAGAGAAGTTGATCACTGCTCCAGTTCTGACTCCACCTGATGAATCCAAGCCGTACGAGGTCTTTTGTGATGCCTCTCTCCAAGGTCTTGGCGCAGTTTTGATGTAAGAGAAGAAAGTTGTTGCTTATACATCTCGCCAGTTGAAGCCTAATGAGAAGAACTACCCCACTCATGATCTCGAGTTGGCGGCAGCTGTGCATGCTCTTTTGACTTGGAGACATCTTCTATTGGGAAGAAAAGTGGACATTTTCACTGATCACAAGAGTCTCAAGTACATCTTCACTCAGCCTAATCTCAACCTCAGGCAAACTCGATGGGTCGAAATGATTCAAGAGTATAATCCGAGTATCGAGTATACTCCAGGCAAGGCTAATGTGATTGCTAACGCTTTGAGCAGGAAGGCTTACTACAACAGTCTGATTCTTAAGCCTTATCAACCCGAGCTTTGTGAAGCTTTCCGCAAACTTAATCTGCAAGTTGTTCCTCAAGGATTCGCCAAGCCCAGCTTCTTGATGCTATGGTGAAAAAGGTGAAGATTGGGATTGCCAAGAGTCAGTCCAAGTACAAGTGCTACCGCCTTGATGACAAGGACACTCTCTTCTTCGAGGATCGAATTGTTGTGCCCAAAGGTGAACTTCGTAAAGTGATCATGAACGAGGCTCACAATTCTCTCATCTCCATCCACCCTGGGAGCACGAAGTTGTATCAGGACCTTAAACAAGCTTATTGGTGGACTCGAATGAAGCGTGAGATCGCTCAATTCGTGAATGAATGTGATGTCTGCAGAAGAGTGAAGGCAGAACACCAAAGGCCAGCAGGTCTCCTCCAACCTCTTGCCATTCCAGAATGGAAGTTTGACCACATTGAAATGGACTTCGTGACTGGGTTTCCAAAGTCCAAGCGTGGCAATGATGCTATATTCGTTGTCATCGACAAACTCACCAAAGTGGCTCACTTTCTGCCTATCAAAGAGTCGATCACTGCAGCTCAATTGGCGGAACTCTATACCTCTCGAATAGTCTCTTTGCATGGTATTCCTCAAGTGATCTCTTCAGACCGTGGTAGCATCTTTACCTCGAAGTTTTGGGATTCTTTCCAGAAGGCCATGGGCACGAACATCCGTTTCAGCACAGCTTTCCATCCTCAAACAAGCAGCCAAGTCGAGCGTGTCAACCAGATTCTTGAAGATATGCTCAGGGCTTGTGTGATTTCCTTCGGCATGAAGTGGGAGGATTGTCTTCCTTATGCTGAATTCTCATACAACAATAGTTTTCAAGAAAGTTCGGGCAAGGCCCCTTTTGAAATTCTGTATGGCAGGAAGTGCCGTACCCCTCTCAACTGGTCTGAAACCGGTGAACGTCAGCTTTTGGGTAATGACTTAATCACAGAGGCAGAAGAAATGTGCAAAGTCATTCGTGATAACCTCAAAGCAGCCCAATCCCGACAGAAGAGCTACTATGATAGTAAGCACCGTGATTTTGCTTTCGAGATAGGAGATCATGTTTACCTCCGTGTCTCTCCTATGAAAGGTACTCGTCGCTTCGGTATCAAAGGGAAGCTTGCCCCTAGATACGTGGGACCTTTCAAGATTGTCAGCAAGAGAGGCGACCTCGCCTATCAACTCGAGCTTCCTTCAAACTTTGCAAATGTTCATGACGTGTTCCATGTCTCTCAGCTTCAGAAGTGCTTCAAGACTCCTGACCGCACCGTCAACTTCGAGGACATTGAGCTCCAAGAAGATCTCTCTTATCGTGAGCACCCAGTTGCTATTCTTGAAGTGGCTGAATGCAAGACACGCAACAAGTCAATCAAATTTCTCAAAGTCAAGTGGTCACACCATTCCGACCATGAAGCTACCTGGGAACGCGAGGATCACCTCCGTTCTGAGTACCCGGAGTTCTTTCAGTCCTAGATCTCGGGACAAGATCTTTTCGTAGTGGTGGAGTGTTGTAACACCCCGGATGTAACCTTCCCTATTTGTACTCCAACTCTTGCCATTTCCGGCGTTAAGTTATTTTATTTTCTCGGGTTCGGGTCTTTGTCTCTGTGTGTTGTTTTCGTTGTCATGCATCTCATGAGAAAGAGATATGTGCAGCTCCTATCGGGATTTGTCGGCACATTCGGGCGGTGTTGCTGGTCTTGTTTTAACCTATCGAAGTGTCTTGAGTTACCGAGATACCGAGTCTGATCGGAACGTCTTGGGAGGAGGTCTATTCCTTCATTGACCGTGAGAGCTTGTCATGGGCTAAGTTGGGACTCCCCTGCAGGGATTGAACTTTCGAATGCCGTGCCCGTGGTTATGGGCAGATGGGAATTTGTTAATGTCCGGCTGTAGATAACTTGAACCTTAATTAATTAAAATGAATCAACTGAGTGTGTTACCGTGATGGCCTCTTCTCGGTGGAGTCCGGGAAATGGACACGGTGTTGGAAGAATGTTTGCGCAGGTTGTTCTCTAGATTCTCGCTCGCGCTTTGCCTTCTCTTCTCGCTCTCTTTTTCGTATAAGATAGCCACCACATATGCTAGTCGCTTGCTGCAGTTCCACATATATATTGCCTTACCCTTCCTATAAGCTTAAATAGTCTTGATCGCGAGGGTGCGAGATTGCTGAGTCCCCGTGGCTCACAGATTACTATTACACCAGATGCAGGGCCCGATGATTCCGCTCCAGGTGACGCGTATGAGCTCAAGTGGGAGTTCGACGAAGACTCTCAACGATACTTCGTTTCCTTTCCCGATGATCAGTAGTGGCGCCCAGTTGGGGGTGATTGGGACCGTGTCGCATGTTGGGTTCTCTTTTATTTTGACGTCGTAGTCGGGCCATGAGTGTTTGGATGATGTAATGTTATTTATGTTCTTGACTGACGTGGCGAGTGTAAGCCAACTATGTTCTCCCTTTTATTATTATATTACATGGGATGTTGTGAAGATTGCCTAACTTGCGACATATGCCTTCAATGTGATTATGTCTCTAAGTCGTGCCTCGACACATGGGAGCTATAGTCGCATCGAGGGTGTTACACCAGCGCCAGCCACTGAGCCCGTGTGAGCATGGCATTCTCATCGTTCCTTCCATCCCCGAGACTGTACCGCATACGCTCGTCGTGAGCCTTGTAGCGTCTGACGAGATCGTCGATGAAGAGAGTCTCAAGATCGACGCACTGCTTGATCGCCGTGACAATTTGCAGGTACCGGGAAGGGGCCGCGCGCAAGAACCGCCGGACAACCAAGGTCTCCATGAGGTTTTCTCCAAGCGCGCGGATCCTATTGACGAGGGTAGCCACCCATGAAGCGAACGCATCCACGGACTCATTGTCGCCCATGACCAAAGTCTCGTAGTTCCTTAGGAGAGTTTGGAGATTGGCTTGCTTGATGCGGGTGGTTCCCTCGAACATGACCTTCAAAGTATCCCATGCCTCCTTCGCCGTTTCTTTGGCGATTAGGTGTTAGAGGACATCCATCGGCATCACCGAGTAAATCGCTGACGCCGCCTGCCGATCCTTCCGGTGCTCGGCTCCCTCCTTCTTGAATGCGTCGCCTCCTGGGTCGACGGTGTCCCATAGCTCATTGGCGCGGAGACCACACTCCATGAGAGCCTTTCAGACCCCGAAGTTCTCGCGATCAAACCATGAATACGACGAATTCGCCGGAGCAGCAAATACTTTAGCCGCACCGAAGTACTCTGCCAGCTGCTTGTTCTTCTTGTCGTCCGCCATGATCCTCTGTTACTACAAGATCAACCTGGTTCTGATACCAATTGTTGGCGATGATCCCGGCTGCCGCTAGTCGTCGAAGTATTGTCTCGAAATTTTTTACTGACCGATGCTTTGGCCACGGTAGCTTGTACGCGAAGGTACAAACAGGCAACGCACACGTCTTGGAGCTAAGCAGGCAAGCACACAACTTGATAGATTCTCGTGTCTAGCTAGCTAGCACGAACCAGGTCACCGGAACACAATACGCAAGATGATGGCAACAGGTGCGTGTCGCACCTGTGTTTTCTTATTGCTTTGATCTGATCTATTTACAGGCATAGGGTACAACTATATTTATACTAGTACAAAGCTAGCTAACCCAAACCTACTCGGATGATTGCACCAAGTCCGTGCCGGACTGGTCTGTCGTGGTTGATTCCAACAGTTGATCAGTTCACGGGGGCCTCTACACCACCATCGGCCCCTCCTATTGGTCCTATGTGTGCGGCTGCTTTGCAGTCCTCGCCATCGGCAGGGTTGTCTACGTTGTATGCCTCCTCGGCTCTTGGGTGCATGGAATCCGTTGCCCATGTTGAGCACTAGGACAAGCCAGGAGGCCGTTGTGCAATGCATGCATAACGTGGACAACTCCATGCTCCATGCATGCATCCCATGTTGAGGCGGCTGTGCAACCTAAGATGGACGTGAGGGCGAGCCTGGTGGCGGATGTACTCGCGGACGCGTCACCTGGCTCTCGTGCTAGTCCACTTCCGGGTGTGCTGCGCTCAGCGTCGTTGCCGCCGAGCCCTTCGCTGGTGGCACCACATGCGTCGCATATGTTACGCTCAGCGTCGCCGCCGCCGAGCGCTTCGCCGTTGGGGTCATATACACAGCATGCTGCTTCAACTTCGTCTACTACAGTGATGGTCGCCGCACCGTCGCCCACGTGTGGTTCACCGTCCCTGCGATCTCCTTCAACGCCAGCACTGACCGTCCCTTCGGAGACACCTTTCGCTCAGATGTCTGAAGGCATGGCCACTCCCCTTCGACGTAGCAACCGCCATTCTATCTCCGGCGATGGTTCTTCTACGACCGACGAGCACTCGATGGGTAAGGCTATGTCAGGACCCCGATTCCAAATCACATCGATTTAGCCAGTAACACCTCATATCACATTGCAGCCTCACGCACGGTATCCCACGGGTGTCGCCTTACCATGGCCCGGGACCGTTTGCGCCTTTTGGCTCACGTATATGATAGTGTCGCTAGCATCCATATGACAGAGAACCCGGGCCGACATGGCTAGTCGTGAACCTAAAGCGGCACAGACTTATGGAGACAGGCATACATGAATCACATTGAGTATGTCGGTCATCAGCGAGTGAACCCGGGCTATAGCACTCGGCTAACAGGACTACGGGGAACCCAGGCTGTAGCAGACTAGGCAGGACTCCGGATGTCACCGCGTGACATTTCCCCAAAGGGACATGCATAAGAACGACGTGAAACACATGCCGGCCAGTCAAGTGTCCTGAGGAGTAGTGCTGGGCTAGCAGGACTCCGGTGAACCGGGCTGTAGCGGACTACTATGGCTCGAGAAACAATAGACTACATTTCCCCATAAAAAAGGCTGCCAAGGATAAACCACTAGATTGTCGGATCCCACTCATACCAAGCATTTCAATCATACACACATTATGCCCGATATGAGTACATACAACATGGCATCACAACAAAACTCTACAACTCAAGTACTTTATTTAAAGACTCCAGAGAGCCATACATAACATGTTCATACAGATAGGGGTCACATGACCCGACACTCAAGTCATACAATCATACAAGAACAAGCGGAAGCAACTAGTCTAAGTACAGACAATAGAAAGAAAGAAGGCTTCTCGAAGCCTGTCAATCTACATAGGGCCCTCCATGGCCAGGATCACCACCTGGGTGGCTAGTCACTCGTCGACGTCAAGGTCTACGTAGAACCCATCGGAGGGGGCGGTGTTGTCGTCTGAAAACAGTAATTAAGCAAACATGAGTACAAAGGTACTCAGCAAGTTTTACAACAGAACCTACTATACATGCTCATTCTCAAGAAGGTGGTGGGGTTATTGCAGCAAGCCAGCTTTGACTGTTGGCTAAGCTATCCTATGGAACTCAACTAGTAAAATAGTTTTCGCACACGAGTCCACTACTCGCCAACACAATACTCCACCAGGGATTCTCCCTCGTCATCCTACGAGAGGGCCATCCTCGGTACTCACACTTATCTTTAGTCATTTAGTAGTAACCATTAACTTGTCTATGAACTGTATAGGCAACCAAGTAGTCCTTTACCGCGGACGCGACTATTCGAATAGTTTTATACCCTGCAGGGGTGTACTTCTTCATACACGCTTTCACCACTTACCGCCGTTTACACGACATGTACTCGGCAACCTTCAAGCGGAGGCCCAACGAGGGTGTCGGCCACGGCCTACCTAAACACTCAAGTCTCTAGTCCAGGTTCATCGCCTATCCAAGTTCCATCCGCAGGAAGTCCGGTTGAGGATTCCACATACGGCCCCGAATGATGTGAACAGGGTTCCCGAGACACCAAACGGGTGACTCGATACACCGTGCCATGGTGTATCTACCGCAACATAGCCCACCCCTAGGGTCAGCGCTACACACGGCCGCCAACACATAACCTACAAACACCAGAAACTATTTGCAACTCCTGGACAGAGTACTAGGGTATTTAAGAAGCCGAGAGGGTCAATTAAGGATCCCAATGCATGGTAGTAGCTGAATCTTAAAATCACACATACAGATCTCAGTTCTTAGGGACGGCCTCAATGAGACAACCCACCATGTACTCCTACATGGGCTCTCATCGATACCTTTACCAAAACATGTTCCACACATCCCTCACATTACCGACATAATCATTTCACTCTAGCCCATCACCCAGATGAACCAGACCTGACACAACTTTAAGCATAGCAGGCATAGCAAGGTAGGAATCACATACATGGCTCAATCAACTCCTACACATGCTAGTGGGTTTCATCTAATTACTGTGGCAATGACAGGTCATGCAGAGGATAAGGGTTCAACTACCGTAGCACACAGTAGTTTGAATCGCGTTGTCTTAATGCAGTAAACAAGAGCAGAAGTGAGAACATGGGTTGTATCGGAATGATCAATGGGTTGCTTGCCTGTTGTAGTGGTAGTAGGGTACTGCCCTTCAAACGGATACTCGGGGTTATCCTCGAAGGCAGAACCTACCACGAAAGGCACACCGAACATAATCAACACATGACAATATGCAACAATATGATGCATGGTATGACATGGCAAGATAAAAGTGTATTGGCCTAATGCAAGCGAAAACAGGATGGAATGAACTCATTTGAACCAAAGATTCAAATGTTAGCCCATTAAACATAGCCTTATTAGTGTATTATCTTATTCTGCTTAAACAGCAAGGTTAACTTGTTTTGTCATGCATGAAACCATCACAGATGGATAGGTTGAATTTTTCTGATGATTTTTCATATATAAATCTTTGCATTTGGAGCTATGGTTGATTTTTTATGATTTTTAGAAGTTTTGGCTATTTTCTGGAATTTCCTATTAAAGAATAAATCCAGTAATTGAATTATTGCCTCAGCATGACATAGGTGTGACGTCAGCGGGTCAACTGGGTCGGCCAGGTCAAACCTGACTGGTGGGCCCTGTCTGTCAGTGTCACAACTAATTAACAGAATTATGTTAGAGCTAATTGACTGTTAGTGGGGCCTGGGCCCACATGTCAGTGACTATCCTAAACTAATTAGCAGACCTGCCCCACCTGTCATAGACTCAGGGGGGGTCAACTTGGGCCCACACGGGTCAGACGTGGTCAACTCGCCGGCAGCTTGACGCCGGCGACGACAGACGTGACGGAGGGGCTCGGGTTTGCGTCTCCGGTGACCAAATCAACGGCGGAGAGCAGCTACGTGACGCGGGGAGCGAGCCACGTCGTTTGGTGGAGAAAGTGGAGCTCGGGGAGGCCGGGAACGACGCCGACGACGACCTTGGCGGTCGCCGGAGTTCGGGCGAGGATGAACCCGAAGCTACGGGGCACGACGAGGCGCTGGGAGTGGTGCGTTAGGCTCCTGGGAATGTGGTGAGTGCGGTGACGCGCTCGGAATCGAGCTTACGCGCCTGTGGCCACGGCGGCGACATGGCCGGCGGAGCCGAGCTCTCAGCCATGATGGCCAACGGGGTTAGAGGGAAGCTCGAGCGACGTGGCTAGGAGGAGAAGAGACAGAAGCTCACGGTGAGTGCAGCGGGCGTCGAAGCAGGCTCGGGGAAGCTTGGGAGGCAGCAAAACGTCGACGACGATCTCCGGTGACCGATGAGGGGAACGGCAGCGGTGGCGGCATTGCAGCGCGTCCGAGGCCTCATGGCTCGTCGAGGAGGTTGAGGGAGATGTTGCGGAGCTCGTGGGCACGGTGGGGTGACACGGGGACGACGGTGGCTGCGGCTACGGCGGAAAGACGACGGCGGCTGCGTCGGCCGTGGCTTCGGGGGAGCGAGGGAGAGAGGCAGGGGGCGAATGAGATGTCCACGGGGTCGGGGCGGCGACGTGGAGCTCGCCCAGGTGTCTTGGCCTCGCGGGCGGCAAGCAGCTGACACCGTGGCGAGCTCGTGCTCGCAGGCGTCACCTCTGTGCCTGCCTCGCGAGGGAGAAGCAGCTGGCTGGCGCGGGCCAACACAGTGCTGGGCCGGCCAGGTGGGCTGCCAGGTGGGCTGCGGCCAAGTAAGTTTCCTGCTCCTCTTTTATTTCTGTTTTTCTTTTTTTCTATAAGTTTGTGGATTTATTAAAAATTCTTAGGCACTTACAAAAATCCTGAAAATAATCATAGGCTCTGTTTAGATTATTTCCAACAGCCCACACTTATTTCCAGAATTATTTGAGCATTTAAAATAATTTATAGCATTTAAATGCCCAAATTCAAATACTTATGATTTAAATCAAAAAATCCAGAATGTCCTAGAAAAGAGTGCACCATTTTTGTCATAGGTTTTAACCCAAAACAAAAAGGGTGGGCTTTCTAGAAGGGCATTTCAGGTTCATTGAAAAAGTTTTTTTAGTAAACCCTAGTTGTTTCCAGGGGGTGCTGGGGTTTCTGTCATCCCCATTTCAAATTAAAAGGAATTTAAACATGATGCACACTTTAATGCTTGAACTAGCTAGGGTGTGACAACTCACCCCCACTCAAAAGAATCTCGTCCCGAGATTTAGGATCCTCCGGAAAGAAGGTAGGTACTCGAGTCGAAGACGGTCCTCCCTTTCCCAAGTGGCTTCTTTCTCGGAATGGTGTGACCATTAAACCTTGAGAAACTTGATATTATGACGTCGAGTGGTACGCTCGGCTTGATCAAGGATACGAACGGGATATTCCCGATATGAGAGGTTATCTTGTAGATCAAGCGTTTCGTGGTCCACTTCACGGATAGGATCCGCGAAGCAACGCCTGAGTTGAGAAACGTGGAAGACATCGTGAACTCTGGAAAGATACGAAGGTAGTTCCAATTGGTAGGAAACTTCTCCTCGTTTGGCAAGAATGCGAAAGTGTCCGATGTAACGAGGAGCCAATTTGCCTTTGATACCGAAACGATGGGTTCCCTTTAACGGAGTAACCCGAAGGTAGGCCTTCTAGCCGACTTCATAAGTCATAGGCTTATGTTTACGATCATATTGACTCTTTTGACGAGATTGGGCTGTTTTCAATTTCTCATGAATAACGCGAACCTGTTCTTCTGCTTCCTGAATCATATCCAGGCCAAAGAGTTGTCTTTCCCCGGATTCTGACCAGTTAAGAGGCGTTCGACATTTTTGTCCATACAGAACTTCGAAAGGAGCCTTGCCCAAGCTAGCTTGATAACTATTGTTGTAAGCAAACTCCGCGAATGCAATGCATTTCTCCCAACCCATTTCGAACGAGATGATAGAGGCTCGGAGCATATCTTCCAGAATTTGATTGACTCGTTCTACTTGACCACTTGATTGAGGGTGGAAGGCGGTGCTAAAAGAGAGACGAGTTCCCATAGCATTTTGGAAACTTTCCCAAAATCGAGAGGTGAAGAGACTCCCACGGTCTGAGTTAATTTCCAATGGAACACCATGAAGAGACACTATTCGGGAGATGTACAAGTCAGCTAGCTGGCTAGCGGTGATACTCTCACGAACAGGTAGGAAATGGGCTACCTTGGAAAGACGGTCGATCACGACGAAGATGGCATTATTCCCTCTCTTGGTCCTGGGAAACCCAGTAATGAAATCCATATTGATTTTATCCCATTTCCACTCAGGAATAGCCAAAGGTTGAAGGGTGCCAGCCGGCCGTTGATGCTCCGCTTTAACACGACGACAGACGTCGCAGCTAGCAATGTATTGAGCAATTTCTCTCTTCATCCTAGTCCACCAAAACCTCTGGCGTAGGTCTTGATACATTTTAGTACTACCGGGATGAATGGTGAGAGGGGATTCATGAGCTTCCTTAAGAATCAACTGGCGTAGATGTTGTTTCTTGGGAACCACCAAGCAGTTCTCGAAGAAGACAACACCTCGCTCATCCATGGAAAAACATTTAGCAACTCCGCTAGCGATGTTTTCCATAATCCGGGATATGCCCTTATCATACCGCTGGGGGGTTATGATCTGATCCATAAGATTAGGCTTCGTCACCAGGGTGGATAGGAATCCTCGAGGAACAATGTGAAGATTGAGCTTACGAAATTCCTCATGGAGAAGTGGTTGACTTTGTTGTAACATCAGGTTGTTACAATAGGACTTACGACTTAGCGCATCGGCCATGACATTGGCTTTGCCCAGAGTGTAGGTTATTCCTAAGTCGTAATCCGAGATCAACTCGACCCAACGTCTTTGCCTGAGATTCAAATCTGGTTGGGTGAAGATCTCGCAACGATTACCGAGGAGGTAATGTTGCCAAGTTTTAAGTGCATGGACTATAGCTGCAAGCTCAAGATCATGTGTGGGATAGTTTTCCTCATGTGGGTGTAATTGCCGTGAAGCATAGGCAATTACCTGACGATCCTGCATGAGTATGCAACCTAGTCCTTGTCACGAGGCGTCGCAATAGATAACAAAGTCCTTGGAGAAATCTGGTGGTACCAGTACGGGAGCAGATGTCAGGCGTCTTTTCAGTTCCTGAAAGCTGAATTCGCACTGTGGAGTCCACTCGAACCATTTATCTTTCTTGAGGAGTTCAGTTAGAGGTTTAGCAACCTTGGAGAAATTCTCGACAAAGCGGCGGCAATAGCTCGCTAAGCCAAGGAAGCTCCGAACTTGCTTGACCGTCTCAGGTGGAGCCCAATCAAGGACAGCTTGAACTTGCTCGGGATTGACAGCAATACCCTTACCAGAGATTACATGGCCTAGATAGGTCACTTCTGGCAACCAAAATTCACACTTGGAGAATTTGGCATAAAGGCGATGCTCTCGAAGTTTCATCAATACCAGCCTTAGATGTTCGGCATGTTCCTCTTCATTCTTGGAGTAGATGAGTATGTCATTGAGGTATACTACGACGAATTTATCCAAATACTCCATGAAGACCGAGTTCATTAACCGAGAGAAGGTGGCTGGGGCATTGGTTAAACCGAAGGACATAACGGTGTACTCGTATTGGCCATAACGAGTAACAAAGGCCATTTTGGGAATGTCCCCGTTTCTGATTTTCATTTGATGGTAGCCCAACCTCAAATCCATCTTGGAAAAGACTGATGACCCAGCGAGCTGGTCATACAGATCGTTGATCCTGGGAAGCGGATACTTATTCTTGATGGTGACCAAGTTGACAGGTCGGTAATCTACAACCATTCGATCCGTTCCATCCTTCTTCTTGACGAAGAGGACGGGGCAAGCCCAAGGAGAGGAACTAGGACGGATGAAACCCTTTTTCAAGGACTCATCGAGTTGGTTCTTAAGCTCGGCTAGTTCTAAGGGTGCCATCTTGTAGGGTCTTCTAGAAATTGGAACGGTTCCTGGAACAAGGTCTATCACAAACTCGACATCCCTGTCAAGTGGAACACCTGGCAGTTCTTCTGGAAAGACATCCGGAAAGTCTCGGACTACTGGAACATCTTCAAGGTCTGGAAGGGGGTTGGCATTTAGGGAGTAAAGTTGGCACTTGGCCACTCGAGTTAAGACATTGACTGTCTTGCCCGATGAATGAGTAAGTTGAATGGTTCTAGTGGCACAATCAATCTTAGCATAATGAGCTGACATCTAGTCCATACCCAAGATGATGTTTATGTCCGAGGACTTGAGAGCTATTAAGGATGCAAGGAAGACAAGTCTATCAACAAGAATTTCGTTCCCATGGCTTACTCTAGATGTTTGCCATTTGGAACCCGAAGTTTGAATTACCATGGAAGTGGGCATGTCACAGAATGTCGTGTTATGCAATCAAGCATAGTTCTCGGATATGAATGAATGAGATGCTCCAGTATCGAAAAGAACAGATGCCGGATGACAGTTAACAAGGAGCGTACCAAGGACGACGTTAGGATCCTCATGAGCCTCCTCGGCTGAAACATAGTTGACATGGCCACGTGTAGTAGTGACCGGCTTGGCGTGGAATCTCTTTCCCGCGGGCTTACCACGGCCAACGGACTTTCCAGTTTGGTTGGGGTTGTTGTTCTGGGGACACTCTCGGCTATAGTGACCAGGCTCTCCACACTTGAAGCATGTCACCACATTGGGGCGTGGAGCAGCATTAGCAGCGGGGCCACCATAGGACTTGGGTGGTGGAAACTGCTGGTTGGGATGAGGCGCCTCAAAGGATGGCCTCGGAATAAACCTGGGTGGCAGTGCTGTGCTTGGAATCCACACCCGGCGCTTCTGAGCTCCAGAGCTGGATGAAGAGCCAAAATCACGGGAGTGCTTGCATGAAGCGTCATAATCAGTCTGGCCTGTCTCAGCGCTGATGGCTTTATTGACCAACTTCTGAAAGGATGTGCACTCGTGCAGACGAAGATCACGGCGAAGCTCAGGGCTAAGTCCCTTACGGAACCTTGCCTGCTTCTTAGCGTCGGTAGATACCTCTTCAGGGGCATAACGTGTCAGATTCCCAAATTCACGACTATATGCATCCACAGTCAGTCTTCCTTGGGTGAAATTGCAGAACTCCTCCCTCTTGCGATCTATGAGACCTTCCGGAATGTGATACTCACGGAAAACCTCACTCAATTCAGCCCAAGTAGTAATTTGGCCGACCGGGCGCATAGCTTAGAAGTTTTCCCACCAAAGGCTAGCAGGGCCTTCAAGGTGATAGGCAGCATAACTAACCTTGTCGGCTTCGGCTACGTTGGCAGAATGTAGCTTGTGGGTGATGCTGCGAAGCCAGTCATCCGCGTCGAGGGGCTCGACGGAATGGTTAAACTTTGGTGGGTACAGCTTGATAAAGTCATTGATTGACACCAAGTCATTTCGCTGATGGCGTGCAGTGTTCTGCTCAATCCGCTCTAGCAGGCAGTTAGTCTCACGCTTGTGTCTTTCCGCCTCCAGCATCACCTCGGCCAGAGAGGGTGGGTGAGGCAGATTTTCACCCCTAGCTGCACTGGCTTCCCCCTGCTCCGGGGCAGCAGGGTTTCTGCGGGTGTTGACCATCCTTGGAGAAAACAAGACAACGGTTTAGATAAGGATGGCTCAAACTTAGCAAGGAAGTGCAGAATGTAATGGATAACACGGAATGCAGAGATGTTCATCCGTATGTCATGGTAATATAAAACTGCCATATATATATACCAACGGTCATACACATCATACATAGTTTAGTACAAGCCCAGGCTACAGTACAACTATGATGAAAGACGTTACATCTCATCGGAGGCAATCCAAGCTCCTATACATTATTTGTCTACACCTCCGGAATTGATTACACACAAAGTCATATTCCACAAGTCACGCAGGATAGTGGAGATACAACTATTACAATACTAGTGATACTACTACTAACTCAGACAGCTCCGTAGTAGTCCTCATAGAAGTCACCTCCATAGCCTGGAAGTTCAAGGTGATCATCCGGGAACAGACGGTCCCGAGGAGCTTGTGGACGAAAGGGGCTAGGATGAGCTCTTGGACCAACAAACGGTGGCCTGTGGGGACCACGGGGTGGGGTGATGCCTCCCACATCACGCCAATCCACCATGTCTGGCAGAGCAGATCTCACATGATACAGATCCCATGTATTCATACATCCAGCTTGCACCGCAGGTGCAAACCGAGTCAATGTGGCCCAATGATTAGCACGGGTGCTGAAAAGCTCCAGCCTCAAGGCCTGATTCTCTCGGTCTTTATCCTCGAGCATCTCGGCAGTGGTACGAGTTAGTGAGTCCTCCCGAGTGGAGTCAGCATAGATAGCCTGGAGATACCCTTGCGCTCCTGGAAGTGAAGCTGGCATGTAACGGAAGTCGGTGTTCCGAAGCAGGCCAGTCCTGACTCGCATGATGGTCATCATGGAATAGGCAGCATCTTGCACAGCCATCTCAACAGTAACCCCGAGTCCATAGGAACAGTGAAGGGGCTCGGTAGATCCAGGATAAGAAGGAAATATCCTGATGGTGCAGAAATATTGGCTTTGATTAAAGTCTCGGAATTGCTCTTCGACGGTGTATTCGGGATACCAACGGTAACCCGTCTCGATCATTACCCGGACTAACATAGCAGTATGACCGGGCTCGTCGAGGCACCGGGTCAGGCGAACCACTTGGTTTTGAGCACGATTGGCCATCTAAAAGCACAACCACAATGCAAAGACATTAGAATTTCTAGGGAAAATTGGACAACATAATGGCTGTAAATGCTCAGAAAAAGATTTGAGACATCCACAACAGTTTGCAATACCACTAAACAACATCATATCAAGGTTCTGATTCAACTGGCAACATACTAAAAGTAGTAGAAACTGTACTGAGGCTTGTAACAACAATCCTATAAGCTACTACGGATTAGTAACACGTGAACCTGATAGAAGAAGAGAGCCTAGTCCTTAACCCACGTTGAATGAGAAGAGAATGACTCAGATCAGAGGGCATAAGGTAAAGGAGTAAAAGAGCCTTACGTTCCCTCCCACAATCAATTCCCCTACATATAGCTAAAGCATTTCTAGACTCGACATCGACCAGTTTGGCTCAACGAACCTACAGGCAGTCCGGCTCTGATGCCAACGCTGTTAGGACCCCGATTCCAAATCACATCGATCTAGCCGGTAACACCTCATATCACATTGCGGCCTCACGCACGGTATCCCACGGGTGTCGCCTTACCATGGCCCGGGACCGTTTGCGCCTTTTGGCTCACGTATATGAAAGTGTCGCTAGCATCCATATGACAGAGAACCCGGGCCGACATGGCTAGTCGTGAACCCAAAGCGGCAAAGACCTATGGAGACAGGCATACATGAATCACATCGAGCATGTCGGTCATCAGCGAGTGAATCCGGGCTATAGCACTGGGCTAACAGGACTCCGGGGAACCCGGGCTGTAGTAGGCTAGGCAGGACTCCGGATGTCACCGCGTGACATTTCCCCGAAGGGACAGACATAAGAACGACGTGAAACACATGTCGGCCAGTCAAGTGTCCTGAGCAGTAGTGCTGGGCTAGCAGGACTCCGGTGAACCGGGCTGTAGCGGACTACTATGGCTCGAGGAACACTAGACTACATTTCCCCATAAGAAAGGCTGCCAAGGATAAACAACTAGCTTGTCAGATCCCACTCATACCAAGCATTTCAATCATACACACATTATGCCCGATATGAGTACATACAACATGGCAACACAACAAAACTCTACAACTCAAGTACTTTATTTAAAGGCTCCAGAGAGCCATACATAACATGTTCATACAGATAGGGGTCACATGACCCGACACTCAAGTCATACAATCATACATGCACAAGCGGAAGCAACTAGTCTGAGTACAGACACTAGAAAGAAAGAAGGCTTCTCGAAGCCTGTCTATCTACATATGGCCCTCCATGGCCAGGATCACCACCTGGGTGGCTAGTCACTCGTCGACGTCAAGGTCTACGTAGAACCCATCGGAGGGGGCAGTGTTGTCGTCTGAAAACAGTAATTAAGCAAACATGAGTACAAAGGTACTCAACAAGTCTTACAACAGAACCTACTATACATTCTCATTCTCAAGAAGGTGGTGGGGTTATTGCAGCAAGCCAGCTTTGACTCTTGGCTAAGCTATCCTACGGAACTCCAGTAGTAAAATAGTTTTCGCACATGAGTCCACTACACACCAACACAATACTCCACCATGGATTCTCCCTCGTCATCCTACGAGAGGGCCATCCTCGGTACTCACACTTATCTTGAGTCATTTAGTAGTAACCATTAACTTGTATATGAACTGTATAGGCAACCAAGTAGTCCTTTATCGCGGACGCGACTATTCGAATAGTTTTATACCCTGCAGGGGTGTACTTCTTCATACACGCTTTCACCACTTACCGCCGTTTACACGACATGTACTCGGCAACCTTCAAGCGGAGGCCCAACGAGGGTGTCGGCCACGACCTACCTAAACACTCAAGTCTCTAGTCCAGGTTCATCGCCTATCCAGGTTCCATCCGCAGGGAGTCCGGCCGAGGTTTCCACATACGGCCCCGAACGATGTGAACACGGTTCCCGAGACACCAAACGGGTGACTCGGTACACCATGCCACGGTGTATCTACCGCAACGTAGCCCACCCCTAGGGTCAGCGCTATGCACGGCCTCCAACACATAACCTACAACACTAGAAACTATTTGCAACTCCTGGACAGAGTACTAGGGTATTTAAGAAGCCGAGAGGGTTAATTAAGCATCCCAATGCATGGTAGTAGCTGAATCTTAAAATCGCACATACAGATCTCAGTTCTTAGGGACGGACTCAATGAGACAACCCACCATGTACTCCTACATGGCCTCTGATTGATACCTTTACCAAAACATGTTCCACACATCCCTCACATTACCGACATAATCATTTCACTCTAGCCCATCACCCAGATGAACCGGACCTGACACAACTCTAAGCATAGCAGGCATAGCAAGGTAGGAATCACATACATGGCTCAATCAACTCCTACACATGCTAGTGGGTTTCATCTAGTTACTATGGCAATGATAGGTCATGCAGAGGATAAAGGTTCAACTACCGTAGCACACAGCAGTTTGAATCGCGTAGTCTTAATGCAGTAAACAAGAGCAGAAGCAAGAACATGGGTTGCATCAGAATGATCAATGGGTTTCTTGCCCGCTGTAGTGGTAGTAGGGTACTGCCCTTCAGACAGATACTCGGGGTTATCCTCGAAGGCAGAACCTACCACGAAAGGCACACCGAACATAATCAACACATGACAATATGCAACAATATGATGCATGCTATGACATGGCAAGATGAAAGTGTCTTGGCCTAATGCAAGCTAAAACAGGATGGAATGAACTCATTTGAACCAAAGATTCAAATGTTAGCCCATTAAACATAGCCTTATTAGTGTATTATCTTATTCTTCTTAAACAGTAAGGTTAATTTGTTTTGTCATGCATGAAACCATTACAGATGGATAGATTGAATTTTTCTGATGATTTTTCATCTATAAATATTTGCATTTGGAGCTATGGTTGATTTTCTATGATTTTTAGAAGTTTTGGCTATTTTCTGGAATTTCCTATTAAAGAATAAATCCAGTAATAGAATTAATGCGTCAGCATGACATAGGTGTGATGTCAGCGGGTCAACTGGGTCCGCCAGGTCAAACCTGACTGGTGGGCCCTGTCTGTGAGTGTCACAACTAATTAACAGAATTATGTTAGAGCTAATTGACTGTCAGTGGGGCCTGGGCCCACATGTCAGTGACTAAACTAATTAAAATTAGTTAAAACTAATCCTAAACTAATTAGCAGACTGGCCCCACCTGTCATAGACTCAGGGGGGGTCAACTTGGGCCCACATGGGTCAGACGTGGTCAACTCGCCGGCGGCTTGACACCGGCGACGACAGACGCGGCGGAGGGGCTCGGGTTTGCGTCTCCGGCGACTAAATCGACGGCGGAGAGCAGCTACGTGACGCAGGGAGCGAGCCGTGTCGTTTGGTGGAGAAAGTGGAGCTCGGGGAGGCCGGGAACGACGCCGGCGACGACCTTGGCGGTCGCCGGAGTTCGGGCGAGGATGAACCCGAAGCTACGGGGCACGGCGAGGCACGAGCAGTGGTGCGTTAGGCTCCTGGGAACGTGGTGAGTGTGGTGACGCGCTTGGAATCGAGCTTACGCGCCTGTGGCCATGGCAGCAACATGGCCGGCGGAGCCGAGCTCTCGGCCGTGATGGCCAACGGGGTTAGAGGGCAGCTCGAGCGACGTGGCTAGGGGGAGAAGAGAGAGAAGCTCACGGTGAGTGCAGCGGGTGTCGAAGCGGGCTCGGGGAAGCTTGGGAGGCGGCAAAACGTCGACGACGATCTCCGGTAATCGATGAGGGGAACGGCAGCGGTGGTGGCGTTGCAGCGCGTCCGAGACCTCGTGGCTCGTCGAGGAGGTCGAGGGAGATGTTGCGGAGCTCGTGGGCATGGTGGGGTGACACGGGGACGACGGTGGCTGTGGCTATGGTGGCAAGACGACGGTGGCTGCGTCGTCCATGGCTTCGGGGGAGCGAGGGAGAGAGGCAGGGGGCGAATGAGATGTCCACGGGGTCGGGGCGGCGACGTGGAGCTCTCCCAAGTGTCTTGGCCTCGCGGGCGGCAAGCAGCTGACGTCGTGGCGAGCTCGTGCTCGCCGGCGTCACCTCTGTGCCTGCCTCGCGAGGGAGAAGCAGCTGGCTGGCGCGGGCCAACACAGTGCTGGGCCGGCCAGGTGGGCTGCGGCCAGGTAAGTTTCCTGCTCCTCTTTTATTTCTGTTTTTCTATTTTTCTGTAAGTTTGTGGCTTTATTAAAAATACTTAGGCACTTACAAAAATCCTGAAAATAATCATAGGCTCTATTTATATTATTTCCAACAGCCCACACTAATTCCAGAATTATTTGAGCATTTAAAATATTTTATATCATTTAAATGCCCAAATTCAAATACTTATGATTTAAATCAAAAAATCCAGAATGTCCTAGAAAAGAGTGCATCATTTTTGTCAAAGGTTTTAACCCAAAACAAAAAGGGTGGGCTTTTTAGAAGGGTATTTCAGGTTCATTGAAAACGTTTTTTAGTAAGCCCTAGTTGTTTCCAGGGGGGGGGGGTTGCTGGGGTTTCTGTCATCCCCATTTCAAATTTAAAAGGAATTTAAACATGATGCACACTCTAATGCTTGAACTAGCTAGGGTGTGACAGGCTATGCATTGACAAGCTGCGCGCAAATTGGACCCCACACCAGGTACTTTGGTTAATAAATCTTTTCTTTCGTTTTCGAATACTTGCATCTCTTCTAGCTTAATGATGAATATTGGAGTCGCTATGGGAAACAATTTAGATGATGTGCGAGTTTCGGTGGTGGCATTAAAACACATGGAGATCGACCGTTTAAATGTTTCTCCTAAGTGTTTGAGAACTCCACCTAACCCCGACACTGAGGAGGAGGATGAGACGGATGCCACATATGTTGGTCCTCTTATCTCCCACTTGGTTGGTGAGGTCATCGAGGTTGGATTGGATGATGCAAGACTGGGGTCCATGTTTTGCGACTTCACGGCGTCTTTGCGTAAATCTAAATCTCATTCCTCGAGAAACAAACAAAAACCGCCCAAGAAGGCGAAGATTTCCACCCCTACCCGAGTTTCCACATGAGAGGCATGTTTTGGAATAGCAGAGGTCTTTCAGACTTGGCTAAACATAAACACGTCGTTGATTGTGTAAGAGAACATGGGCTGGATTTTGTGGAAATTTCCGAGGCTGGTAAGTGTGACTTCCGTGCGAATGTCCTCGGTCACCTATCAGGTGGTTTCGACTACACATGGCATTCCCTACCAGCACGTGGAAGGTTGGGAGGAATCCTACTTGGGATACATATCACAACTATGGATTTGTTGGCCTTTTCGAGTGGTGAATTTCACATCAAGTTCCACCTACGAAACAAGGTTGATAATTTTACATGGAGACTGGTCGCGCTCTATGGGGCTGCCCAACATGAGCATAAGTCTGCCCTCACTAGTAGAAAAAGGCCCATTTGTCCCGGTTCCAGAGGCACATTTGTCCCGGTTCTGGAACTGGGACTAAAGGGTCAGGACTAAAGCCCAATACCTTTAGTCCCGGTCCGCCTACGAACCGGGACAGATGGGGCTCCACGTGGCCGCTGCAGCTTGCTGTTGGGGAACGTAGCAGAATTTTTAAAATTTTCTATGCATCACCAAGATCAATCTATGGAGTCATCTAGCAACGAGGGAGAGATGAGTGCATCTACATACCCTTGTAGATCGCGCGCGGAAGCGTTCAAGAGAACGGGGTTGATGGAGTCGTACTTGTCGTGATCCAAATCACCGATGACCTAGCGCCGAATGGACGGCACCTCCGCGTTCAACACATGTACGGTTGGGAAGACATCTCCTCTAACTTGATCCAGCAAGGGGGAAGGAGAGGTTGATGAAGATCCAGCAGCAGGGCTTCTCCAAGTTCAGGAAGAGGGAGGAGTGTCACGGGAGGGAGAGGGAGGCGCCAGGGGCTAGGGTGCGGCTGCCCTCCCTCCCCCCACTATATATAGGACCCCA
>NC_041388.1:521671712-521685849 GCF_002162155.2 Triticum dicoccoides
CGGCCAAGGGGGGTGGAGTGCCCCCCCAAGCCAAGTGGGGCGCCCCCACCCCTAGGGTTTCCAACCCTAGGCGCAGGGGAGGCCCATGGGGGGGGGGAACCAGCCAACTAGGGGCTGGTTCCCCTCCCACTTCAGCCCATGGGGCCCTCTGGGATAGGTGGCCCCACCCGGTGGACCCTTGGGACCCTTTCGGTGGTCCAGGTACAATACCGATTACCCCCGAAACCTTCCCAATGGCCGAAACTTGACTTCCTATATATAAATCTTCAACTCCAGACCATTCCAAAACTCCTCGTGACGTTCGGGATCTCATCCGGGACTCCGAAAACTTTCGGGTTACCGTATGCTAATATCTCAACAACCCCAGCGTCACTGAACCTTAAGTGTGTAGACCCTACAGGTTCGGGAGACATGCAGACATGACCGAGATGACTCTCCGGTCAATAACCAACAGCGGGATCTGGATACCCATGTTGGCTCCCACATGCTCCTCGATGATCTCATCAGATGAACCACGATGTCGAGGATTCGATCAATCCCGTATACAATTCCCTTTGTCAATGGGTACGTTACTTGCCCGAGACTCAATCGTTGGTATTCCAATACCTCGTTCAATCTCGTTACCGGCAAGTCACTTTACTCGTACCATAATGCATGATCCCGTGATCAACTACTTGGTCACATTGAGCTCATTATGATGATGCATTATCGAGTGGGCCCAGAGATACCTCTTCGTCATATGGAGTGACAAATCCCAGTCTCAATTTGTGCCAACCCAACAGACACTTTCGGATCCAAAGCACTCCTACGGTATCCGGGAGTTGCACAATCTCATGGTCTAAGGAAATGACACTTGACATTCAGAAAAGCTATAGCAAACGAACTACATGATCCTTGAGCTATGGTTAGGATTGGGTCTTGTCCATCACATCATTCTCCTAATGATGTGATCCCATTATCAATGACATCCAATGTCCATAGTCAGGAAACCATGACTATCTTTTGATCAACGAGCTAGTCAACTAGAGGCTCACTAGGGACGTGTTGTGGTCTATGTATTCACACATGTATTACGATTTCCGGATAACACAATTATAGCATGGACAATAGACAATTATCATGAACAACTGTCTGGTTACATTGTGATGAATCGAACACCCATGCAGTTCTGGTGTTGATCATGTTTTGCTCTAGGGAGAGGTTTAGTTAACAGATCTGCCACATTCAGGTCCGTATGGACTTTACAAATATCTATGTCTCCATTTTGAACACTTTCACGAATGGAGTTGAAGCGACGCTTGATATGCCTGGTCTTCCTGTGAAACCTGGGCTCCTTGGCAAGGGCAATAGCTCCAGTGTTGTCACAGAAGAGAGTCATCGGGCCCGACGCATTGGGTATGAGTCCTAGGTCGGTAATGAACTCCTTCACCCAGATTGCCTCTTGTGCTGCCTCCGAGGCTGCCATGTACTCTGCTTCACATGTAGATCCCGCCACCACGCTTTGCTTGCAACTGCACCAGCTTACTGCCCCACCATTCAAAATATACACGTATCCGGTTTGTGACTTAGAGTCATCTAGATCTGTGTCGAAGCTAGCATCAACGTAACCCTTTACGACAAGCTCTTCGTCACCTCCATAAACGAGAAACATATCCTTAGTCCTCTTCAGGTACTTCAGGATATTCTTGACCGCTGTCCAGTGTTCCATGCCGGGATTACTTTGGTACCTTCCTACCAAACTTACGGCAAGGTTTACATCAGGTCTGGTACACAACATAGCATACATGATAGACCCTATGGCCGAGGCATAGGGGATGACACCCATCTTTTCTCTATCTTCTGCCGTGGTCGGGCATTGAGCCGTGCTGAATCTCGTACCTTGCAATACAGGCAAGAACCCCTTCTTTGACTGATCCATTTTGAACTTCTTCAATATCTTGTCAAGGTACGTACTCTGTAAAAGACCAATGAGGCGTCTCGATCTATCTCTATAGATCTTGATGCTTAATATATAAGCAGCTTCTCCAAGATCCTTCATTGAAAAACACTTGTTCAAGTAGGCCTTTATGCTTTCCAACAATTCTATATCATTTCCCATCAACAGTATGTCATCCACATACAATATGAGAAATGCTACAAAGCTCCCACTCACTTTCTTGTAAATGCAGGCTTCTCCATAAGTCTGCGTAAACCCAAACGCATTGATCATCTCATCAAAACGAATGTTCCAACTCCGAGATGCTTACACCAGCCCGTAGATCGAGCGTTGGAGCTTGCACACCTTGTCAGCATTCTTAGGATCGACAAAACCTTCCGGCTGCATCATATACAATTCTTCCTTAAGGAAACCATTAAGGAATGTCGTTTTGATGTCAATTTGCCATATCTCATAGTCATAGAATGCGGCAATTGATTCGGACTAACTTCAGCTTCGCTACGGGTGAGAAAGTCTCATCGTAGTCAACCCCTTGAACTTGTCGATAACCCTTAGCAACAAGCCGAGCTTTATAGATGGTTACATTACCATCCGCGTCTGTCTTCTTCTTAAAGATCCATTTATTTTCTATGGCTCGCCGATCATCGGGCAAGTCAGTCAAAGTCCATACTTCGTTTTCATACATGGATCCTATCTCGGATTTCATGGCTTCCAGCCATTTGTCGGAATCCGGGCCAGGCACCGCTTCTTCATAGTTCGAAGGTTCACCGTTGTCTAGCAACATGATTTCCAAGACAGGGTTGCCGTACCACTCTGGTCCGGAACGTGTCCTTGTGGACCTACGAAGTTCAGTAGCAACTTGATCTGAAGTTTCATGATCATCATCATTAACTTCCTCTCTAGTCGGTGCAGGAACTTCAGGAACAATTTCCTGAGCTGCGCCACTCTTCGATTCAAGAGGTAATACTTCATCAAGTTCTACTTTCCTCCCACTTATTTCTTTCGAGAGAAACTCTTTCTCTAGAAAGGATCCATTCTTGGCAACAAAGATCTTGCCTTGGATCTGAGGTAGAAGGTATACCCAATAGTTTCTTTGGGGTATCCTATGAAGACGCATTTTCCGACTTGGGTTCGAGCTTTTCAGGTTGAAGTTTCTTGACATAAGCATCGCATCCCCAAACTTTTAGAAACGACAGCTTAGGTTTCTTCCCAAACCATAATTCATACGGTGTCGTCTCAACGGATTTCGACGGATCCCTATTTAAAGTGAATGCGGCAGTCTCTAAAGCATAGCCCCAAAATGACAGCGGTAAATCGGTAAGAGACATTATAGATCGCACCATATCCAATAGAGTGCGATTACGACGTTCGGACACACCATTATGCTGTGGTGTTCCAGGCGGCGTGAGTTGTGAAACTATTCCACATTTCCTTAAGTGTGTGCCAAATTCGTGACTCAAGTATTCTCCCCCATGATCTAATCACAGAACTTGATTTTTCTGTCACGTTCATTCTCAACCTCACTCTGAAATTCCTTGAACTTTTCAAAGGTCTCAGACTTGTGTTTCATTAAGTAGACATACCCATATCTACTCAACTCATCAGTGAGGGTGAGAACATAACGATAGCCACTGCGAGCCTCAACACTCATTGGACCGCACACATCAGTATGTATGATTTCCAATAAGTTGCTTGCTCGCTCCATTGTTCCTGAGAGCGGAGTCTTGGTCATTTTACCCATGAAGCATGGTTCGCATGTGTCAAATGATTCGTAATCAAGAGACTCCAAAAGCCCATCTACATGGAGCTTCTTCATGCGTTTGACACCTATGTGACCAAGGCTGCAGTGCCACAAGTATGTGGGACTATCATTATCAACCTTACATCTTTTGGTATTCACACTATGAATTTGTGTAACATTACGCTCGAGATTCATTAAGAATAAACCATTCACCAGCGGAGCATGACCATAAAACATATCTCTCATATAAATAGAACAACCATTATTCTCGGATTTAAATGAGTAGCCATCTTGAATTAAACGAGATCCTGATACAATGTTCATGCTCAAAGCTGGCACTAAATAACAATTATTGAGGTTTAAAACTAATCCCGTAGGTAAATGTAGAGGCAGCGTGCCGACGGCGATCACATCGACCTTCGAACCATTCCTGACGCGCATCGTCACCTCGTCCTTCGCCAGTCTCCGCTTATTCCGCAGCTTCTGCTTTGAGTTACAAATGTGAGCAACCGCACCGGTATCAAATACCCAGGAGCTACTACGAGTACTGGTAAGGTACACATCAATTACATGTATATCACATATACCTTTAGTGTTGTTGGCCTTCTTGTCTGCTAAGTATTTGGGGCAGTTCCGCTTCCAGTGACCACTTCCCTTGCAATAAAAACACTCAGTCTCAGGCTTGGGTCCATTCTTTGACTTCTTCCCGGTAGCTTGCTTACCGGGCGCGGCAACTCCCTTGCCGTCCTTCTTGAAGTTCTTTTTACCCTTGCCTTTCTTGAACTTAGTGGTTTTATTCACCATCAACACTTAATGTTCCTTTTTGATTTCCACCTCCGCTAATTTCAGCATTGAATATACCTTAGGAATGGTCTTTTCCATCCCCTGCATACTGAAGTTCATCACAAAGCTCTTGTAGCTCGATGGAAGCGACTGAAGGATTCTGTCAATGATCGCGTCATCCGGGAGATTAACTCCTAGCTGAGTCAAGCGGTTATGCAACCCAGACATTTTGAGTATGTGCTCACTGACATAACTATTTTCCTCCATCTTACAACTGAAGAACTTGTCAGAGACTTCATATCTCTCGACCCGGGCATGAGCTTGGAAAACCAATTTTAGCTCTTCGAACATCTCATATGCTCCGTGTCTCTCAAAACACTTTTGGAGCCCCGGTTCTAAGCTGTAAAGCATGCCGCACTGAACGAGGGAGTAATCATCAGCACGTGACTGCCAAGCGTTCATAACGTCTTGGTTCTCTGGGATGGGTTCGTCACCTAGCGGTGCTTCTAGGACATAATCTTTCTTGGCAGCTATGAGGATGATCCTCAGGTTCCGGACCCAGTCCGTATAGTTGCTGCCATCATCTTTCAGCTTGGTTTTCTCTAGGAACGCGTTGATGTCGAGGGCAACATTAGCATGGGCCATTTGATCTACAAGACATAGTGTAAAGATTTTAGACTAAGTTCATGATAATTAAGTTCATCTAATCTAATTATTCAATGAACTCCCACTCAGATAGACATCCCTCTAGTCATCTATGTGAAACATGATCCGAGTCAACTAGGCCGTGTCCGATCATCACGTGAGACGGACTAGTCAACATCGGTGAACATCTTCATGTTGATCGTATCTTCTATACGACTCATGCTCGACCTTTCGGTCCTCCGTGTTCCGAGTCCATGTCTGTACATGCTAGGCTCGTCAAGTCAACCTAAGTGCATTGCGTGTGTAAATCTGGCTTACACCCGTTGTATTCGAACTTTAGAATCTATCACACCCGATCATCACGTGGTGCTTCGAAACAACGAACCTTCGCAACGGTGCAGAGTTAGGGGGAACACTTTCTTTAAATTATTACGAGGGATCATCTTATTTAAGCTACCGTCGTTCTAAGCAAATAAGATGCAAAACATGATAAAAATCACATGCAATCAAATAGTGACATGATATGGCCAATATCATTTGCCCCTTTTGATCTCCATCTTCGGGGCTTCATGATCATCATTGTCACCGGCATGACATCATGATCTCCATCATCGTGTCTTCTTGTAGTTGTCTCATAATCTATTACTTCTACTACTATGGCTAATGCTTTAGAAATAAAGTAAAGTAATTACATGACGTTTATGTTGACACGCAAGTCATAAATAAATTAAGACAACTCCTATGGCTCCTGCCGGTTGTCATACTCATCGACATGCAAGTCGTGATTCCTATTACAAGAACATGATCAATCTCATACATCACATATATCATTCATCACATCCTTTTGGCCATATCACATCACACGGAACATGCTGCAAAAACAAGTTAGACGTCCTCTAATTGTTGTTGCAAGTTTTTACGTGGCTGCTATAGGTTTCTAGCAAGAATGTTTCTTACCTACGCCAAAACCACAACGTGATATGCCAATTTCTGTTTACCCTTCATAAGGACCATTTTCATCGAATCTGATCCTACTAAAGTGGGAGAGACAGACACCCACCAGCCACCTTATGCAACTAGTGCATGTCAATCGGTGGAACCAGTCTCACATAAGCGTACGTGTAAGGTCGGTCCGGGCCGCTTCATCCCACGATGCCGCCGAATCAAGATAAGACTAGTAACGACAAGCAAATTGACAATATCCAAGCCCACAACTGCTTTGTGTTCTACTTGTGCATAGAAACTACTCATAGACCTAGCTCATGATGCCACTGTTAGGGAACGTAGCCGGATTTTTAAAATGTTCTACGCATCACCAAGATCAATCTATGGAGTCATCTAGCAACGAGGGAGAGAGGAGTGCATCTACATACCCTTGTAGATCGCGCGCGGAAGCGTTCAAGAGAACGGGGTTGATGGAGTCGTACTCGTCGTTATCCAAATCACCGATGACCTAGCGCCGAACGGACGGCACCTCCGCGTTAAACACATGTACGGTTGGGAAGACGTCTCCTCCAACTTGATCTAGCAAGGTGGAAGGAGAGGTTGATGAAGATCCAGCAGCACGACGACGTGGTGGTGGAAGCAACGGCGATCTCGGCAGGGCTTCGCCAAGCTCAGGGAGAGGGAGGAGTGTCACGGGAGGGAGAGGGAGGCGCCAGGGGCAAGGGTGCGGCTGCCCTCCCTCCCGCCCACTATATATAGGACCCTAGGGGGGGCTCCGGCCCTTGGAGATTGAATCTCCAAGGGGGGGCAGCGGCCAAGGGGGGTGGAGTGCCCCCCAAGCCAAGTGGGGCGCCCCCACCCATAGGGTTTCCAACCCTAGGCGTAGGGGAGGCCCATGGGGGGGGCTCGCTAGCCCACTAGGGGCTGTTTCCCCTCCCACTTCAGCCAGTGGGGCCCTCCGAGATAGGTGGCCCCACCCGGTGGACCCCCGGGACCCTTCCGGTGGTCCCGGTACAATACCAATTACCCCCGAAACCTTCCCGATGGCCGAAACTTGACTTCCTATATATAAATCTTCACCTCCGGACCATTCCGAAACTCCTCGTGACGTTTGGGATCTCATCCGGGACACCGAACAACTTTCGGGTGACCATATGCTAATATCTCAACAACCCTAGCGTCACCGAACCTTAAGTGTGTAGACCCTACGGGTTCGGGAGACACGCAGACATGACCGAGACGACTCCCCGGTCAATAACCAACAGCGGGATCTGGATACCCATGTTGGCTCCCACATGCTCCTCGATGATCTTATCAGATGAACCACGATGTCGAGGATTCGATCAATCCCGTATACAATTCCCTTTGTCAATCGGTACGTTACTTGCCCGAGACTCGATCGTCGGTATCCCAATACCTCGTTCAATCTCGTTACACTGGTTGAAAAAGGGCCTGTTGTCCCGGTTCGTAAGGGCCTTTAGTCCCGGTTCCTGAACCGGGACTAAAGGGTCGGTACTAAAGCCCTGACCCTTTAGTCCCGGTTCAAACCAGAACCGGGACTAAAGGCCCTCCATGTGGCCGGTCCACCTTTAGTCCCGGTTGGTAACACCAACCGGTACTAAAGGAAATTTTTTGATTTTTTTTTGAATTTTTTTTTGAATTTTTTTTATTTTCAAATTTCTGAATTATTTTAACCTCTAATCTCCAATCACCCCTCATCACTACTCAATTTAATCTCTAATCACCCCTCATCATTCCAAATCATCTAACTTCCCAGATGGTCACCCATCCTCCCACTCCCCCAGCCTGAGCACGCTTAAGTTCCGGGTTCTATTCTCCCTCGTTTCCAAGTGTGCACTTGTTGTTTTCCTGACAATAGTAAGATGTCAATCCTATTAACCCTCAGGAGTTTAGCTTGAGCATGAAGTCACACATTTCACTGTTTGAGTTTGAAATTATTGTTCTAAAAAACAATAATTTTTTAGTAACACTAATATTTCTTGAATAAGTAGTTTGACCATTGTTTGACAACAGTTTGACCATAGTTTGACCAGATTTGACCAAAATTCAAAAAAACTGAAATAATTATTTAATAACACTAATATTCTTGAATAATTATTTAGTAACACTAATACTTCTTGAATAAGTAGTTTGACCATAGTTTGACCAGATTTAATGAAAATTTAAAAAAACTGAAATTTGAGCATAACTTTTTTCCTTTTGGAATTTGAGGATTCTACAAATTTGCAAACAGGCCGTAGGCGGTCTCCATCGGATGTAACTTTTCGAGTAGATGATTTTTCATATAAAAAACTTTTTAATCCAAGTTCGTATGCAAAAGTTATGCCCATTTTACAATTTCCACAAAGATTTTGTAAATAAAGTCGAAATTCATATTTGTAAATTTTCCCAACAACTAGACCACATATCACATGGGAAACTTATTTTATTTTATTTTTTTGACATTTCCATCATTTTCTTTTGTTTTTTCTAAAACTGAAAAGGCGGTCCACTTGGGGGGGGGGGGTTGAAAATGGGACCTTTAGTACCGGTTCGTGCCATGAACCGGTACTAATGCCTCAAAGCCCATTAGTCCCGGTTGGTGGCACCAACCGGTACTAAAGGTCTAACCTTTAGTACCGGTTGTTGCCACCAACCGGGACTAATGGGCATCGCACCCTTTAGTCCCGGTTCGTGGCACGAACCGGGACTAAAGGGCCCAGGTGAACCGGGACTAATGCCTTAGCCGCACGAACCAGGATAAATGCACCCATTGGTCCCGGTTCTGGACTGAACCGGGACTAATGGGCTTACCCGCCCTGGACCAAAGCCCCCTTTTCTACTAGTGTTACCGGCAAGTCATTTACTCGTACCGTAATGCATGATCCCATGATCAACCACTTGGTCACATTGAGATCATTATGATGATGCATTACCGAGTGGGCCCAGAGATACCTCTCCGTCATACGGAGTGACAAATCCCAGTCTCGATTTGTGCCAAACCAACATACACTTTCGGAGATACCTGTAGTGTACCTTTATAGTCACCCAGTTACGTTGTGACGTTTGGCACACCCAAAGCACTGCTATGGTATCCGGGAGTTGCACAATCTCATGGTCTGAGGAAATGATACTTGACATTCGGAAAAGCTATAGCAAACGAACTACATGATCCTTGAGCTATGCTTAGGATTGGGTCTTGTCCATCACATCATTCTCCTAATGATGTGATCCCGTTATCAATGACATCCAATGTCCATAGTCAGGAAACCATGACTATCTTTTGATCAACGAGCTAGTCAACTAGAGGCTCAGTAGGGACGTGTTGTGGTCTATGTATTCACACATGTATTACGATTTCCGGATAACACAATTATAGCATGAACAATAGACAATTATCATGAACAAAGAAATATAATAATAACAATTTTATTATTGCCTCTAGGCAATATTTCCAACACTTGCCCAGGCAGGAGGGTCTTTAGTCCCGGTTGGTGTTACCAACCGGGACGAAAAAGCATCCATGCGTCAGCAGTTCAGGGGCTGGGTGTTTTGGTTTTTTTAAGGGGGGGGGGGAGGGGGGTTCAGGGGTTTTGTAGGGTTAATTTGGGGGTTTCATATATTGTGTTAGCTAGCTAATAGAGAGAAGTGACCTCTCTTATCTCCGTGATTGGTCGACGCTACGTGCTCTACGTATAGAGAGAACTCGCGACACGCTAGCTACTAAGCAAATGAAGGAAACTGTTAAGTACACAAGATCATCATGAACATATACAGATAGAAGTGATTGACTTCCTCCTTCTCTGAGAGATTGATCGAACAACAAGTTTTCTTATATCTATCCGACGCTACTAGCTACATATATACAATATAAGATCTCTTACAATCCCTAACATCTAAAGTCAAGTTACACATGGTATTCTCCGGATTTATTGATGACGTGGTCAAGAAAGAATCCCGCGATTTCCTCTTGAATTGCTATTATGCGATCTTGTGGTAGGAGATCATCCCGCATCTTCCAGATCTAAATCGAAGAAGAGGGTCAATACATGTGTATGAATGAAACTCAACACAAATGATGGTAATAAAATAAAATTGTGAATAATTTTTCTTACGCACTTCATTTTTTTTCCAGAGTAGCCTCGCTTATTCTTGGTCGTCTCATTGTAGATGAACTCACAAACATAGTATCCACAGAAATCAGTCCCGACTTCCTACCACGAGCACTTTACGAGAAATAGAGGTCAATCAAAGTAATAAGCAAGCATGGTAAATGGTATTGATGAAACTAGTTAGAATCAATGGGAGATGCGCGGAACTAGGTAGTAGTACTTACATTCGGGTGTTTAAATTTCAGCTCGGTCGGCAGTCCCGGAGAAATTGTGGTGAACTCTTTCCAAACCGGGCCAGACAAAGAGAATAATTACTGATATCTGGAAATGAACAAAGTTGCCGATATGGTGCGATAATGATCGATTTAACTTACTTTTGGAGCATCTCAGTCATGTCTGCATAGTCCTCGGGATCTTTTCGTCTCGAGTCTAAGACAGTTATACTAGTCCCTGCTCAAGCTTAACTCTAGGAGAATAAAGTGGTAGCTGCGCACACATGCATAACTAGTCAGTTAGATTACTATAACCTCGAGTAATGAGGGAAACCGAACGTGCACAAGATAGTAACACTCACTTGAAGTTGTAAGGTAAGAGTATTTTATCTTTGCTTTGATTTTTGAGCAACGATTGCAGCAAGTTGTCCTTGGTATCCGCGACTCTGTTTTTAACCGTCCATTCATGTATGATATTTGGGTTAATGAACCCGATGTCATAGATTTGTGCTTTTCTGCATTCAACGATCTTCAATCTGCATAATATAGTGAGGATAATTATATACATGCAACGAAAGAGCTTAGCTATATATATATATATATAGACTTAATTACGGAAAGTAGTACTTATAGACAGTAGCAAGCCACGAGTGATTTGTCGAGGGCCTTTAGAATGTAGAACTGGAAAAACTCGTCAAAATCAACAGTTAACAGTTCTTGTACAGTGAAGTCGTGGTCCTCTTTAATTCTCATCGACAAAGCATCCTTCCCAGACTCCCTGCAGATTTTCATGTACCATTGATGGAATCTTTGCATCATCATTGTGAGAGGACTTCCATCTTTGACAGAGGCTTCCCGCACTGGTATTTGAATTCGTCCACCTCCATTGTATCAAACTGTGCATCGTCTGGCAGGTAATCACCAGGATTGGTACCAGGCAACATCCTCGGCAGATTTGCGACAATGTCGCTAGACACCTTGAGCGGGGGGCACGATTGGTTCTTCTGTTCTCTAAGCAAGGGAATTTTTTCCCACTTCTTCGATCTGCTAACCTTTTATCACTTGAAGTAGTTCCTGACCGCCGCACATCTCCATTTGTCTTTTTAAGACAGCGGACATGGTTGTCATCAGGCGGAGACGGTGATGTCGCTTCAGGGCATTGATAGTGCGCTTCAGTTTCACCGGATCTATCTTCTCCTCCGGAGGTGTATGTTTCATAGCTCTTCGTATTTCAAAGAAGCCCTCACTTGGGCTTCACAGATCTTCATGTTTTCCTCCTCGGTCATTTCGTATGATAACTTCTCTACAGGCTTGAGAGATAGACCGAATCTGTATTGCTTCCCGCCTCTGGCTGTACTTGGGACATGACATCTTTTCAATAGCATCAACCTTGGCTCTATCAACTTCAATACCTTTTTCAGAAACTTTATGCCCCAAGACAATACCTTCATTAACCATAAAGTGGCACTTTTCCCAATTCAAGACAAGATTAGTTTCTTCACATCTCTGCAAAACTCGATCAAGATTGCTCAAGCAATCATCAAAAGAAGATCCAAAAGTGACAGTATTTTCTTCAACTTTAATAGGTGCATCTACTTTTACTTCTATGGGAGGATGATATTTAAACCACTTCTCCTTAGGGAGATCAACATAAGTAGCAAAAGATTCACAGAAAGAAGCTACTATCTCATAATCAAGTCCATATTTAGTGCTAAACTTACGGAAAATATCGGTATCCATAAAAGATTTAACACAATCAAACTTAGGTGTCATACCTGACTCCTTACCTTTGTCGAGATCCCAATCTTCAGAGTTGCGTTTAATTCTATCCAATAAATCCCATCTAAATCCAATAGTCTTCATCATAAAAGAGCCATCACAAGAAGTATCGAGCATGGTGCGATTATTTTCAGGAAGCCGAGCATAAATTTTTTGAAGAATTGTTTCTCTTGGGAGCTCATGATTGGGGCATGAATATAACATTGTTTTAAGCCTCCCCCAAGCTTGAGCGATGCTTTCTCCTTCGCGAGGCCAAAAATTATATATATAATTGCGATCACGATGAACAAGATGCATAGGGTAATACTTTTGATGAAATTCCAATTTCAATCTTCTATAGTCCCATGATCTCGTATCATCACATATCCTATACCATATCAATGCGTCTCCCTTCAAAGATAAAGGGAAGACCTTCTTCTTAGGAACATTATCGGGTATACCTGCAAGCTTAAATAATCTACAAACTTCATCCACATATATTAGGTGTTCATCAGGATGCTTTGTTCCATCTCCTGTAAAAGGGTTAGCTAGCAGTTTTTCTATCATACCCGAAGGATACTCATAAGGAATTTCATTTTCAATAGGTTCAGTAGGTTGAGGAGCAAATCTTTCCTCTACTGGTCGGGGTGAAGATACCCCGAACAAGCCCCTCAGAGGATTACTTTCGATAGTAACAAGTGACAGTAAATTTCAGCACACTATATAAATTTTTCCTTACCAAATTCCACATACCAAAGGCGCTTCACTCCCCGGCAACGGCGCCAGAAAAGGGTCTTGATGACCCACAAGTATAGGGGATCTATCGTAGTCCTTTCGATAAGTAAGAGTGTCGAACCCAACGAGGAGCAGAAGGAAATGATAAGCGGTTTTCAGCAAGGTATTCTCTGCAAGTACTGAAATAAGTGGTAACAAATAGTTTTGTGATAAGATAATTCATAACGAGCAACAAGTAACAAAAGTAAATAAAGTGCAGCAAGGTGGCCCAATCCTTTTTGTAGCAAATGACAAGCCTGGACAAACTCTTATATAAGGAAAAGTGCTCCCGAGGACAGATGGGAATATCGTCAAGCTAGTTTTCATCACGTTCATATGATTCGCGTTCGGTACTTTGATTATTTGACATGTGGGTGGACCGGTGCTTGGGTGCTATTCTTACTTGAACAAACATCCCACTTATGATTAACCTCTATTGCAAGCATCCGCCACTACAACAAAAGTATTAAGGTAAACCTAACCATAGCATGAAACGTATGGATCCAAATCAGCCCCTTACGAAGCAATGCATAAACTAGGGTTTAAGCTTCTGTCACTCTAGCAACCCATTATCTACTTATTACTTCCCAATGCCTTCCTCTAGGCCCAAATAATGATGAAGTCTTATGTAGTCGACGTTCACATAACACCACTAGAGGCTAGACAACATACATCTCATCAAAATATCGAATGAATACCAAATTCACATGACTACTAATAGCAAGACTTCTCCCTTGTCCTCAGGAACAAACGTAACTACTCCCAAAGCATATTCATGTTCATAATCAGAGGGGTAATAATATGCATAAAGGATCTGAACATATGATCTTCCACCAATTAAACCAACTAGCATCAACTACAAGGAGTAATTAACACTACTAGCAACCTACTAGCACCAATCCCGGACTTGGAGACAAGAATTGGATACAAGAGATGAACTAGGGCTTTGAGATGAGATGGTGCTGATGAAGATGTTGATGGAGATTTCCCTCTCCCGATGAGAGGAGCTTTGCTGATGATGATGGCGATGATTTCCCCCTCCGGGAGGGAAGTTTCCCCGACAGAACAGCTCTGCCGGAGCCCTAGATTGGTTCTGCCAAGGTTCCGCCTCGTGGCGGCGGAGTTTCGTCCCAAAAGGTTGCTTCTTATTTTTTTTCTCGGCGAAAGACTTCATAGAGGAGAAGATGGTCATCGGAGAGCCACCAGGGGGCCCACGAGGTAGGGGCGCGCC
>NC_041388.1:521686378-521736342 GCF_002162155.2 Triticum dicoccoides
TTCATCTTTGGCGAGGATTTTTCATTATTTATTATAAGGTATTCCATGGAGTTTCAGGACTTTTGGAGTTGTGCAGAATAGGTCTCTAATATTTGCTCCTTTTCTAGCCTAGAATTCTAGCTGCCGGCATTCTCCCTCCTTATGTAAACCTTTTAAAATAAGAGAGAATAGCCATAAGTATTGTGACATAATGTGAAATAACAGCCGATAATGCAATAAATATCGATATAAAAGGATGATGCAAAATGGACGTATCATGGAGCCTGTCGTGCCTCATGTTCGTCTAGGGTGCTCAGGAGTCCCGAGGGCCTGTGTGAGCTCGTCGTTCTCTTTGTCGGGAACGAACATCCCTTGCTGCGCTGTGGCGATATACTTCTGAAGCTTCTTGACGGGTATTTCCAGTTGCTCGTTCGTCCAAACGCACTTCCCTGTTTCAGGGACCAAGGTTCCCCCAACCCTAAAAAACCAAGTCCTTGAATTGTCTGGCCAGTGGAATGTCTCTGGTTCGACCCCTTTAGCAAGAAGGTCATACTCAGCCTTGTCCCAGAACGGCTAGGCTTTGAGGTAGCCACCTGACCCCGTGTGATGGTGATGCTCCTTCTTTGCAGCATTTATCTTGTTTGTCACTGACATCTTCTTACTCTTCTCCGATGTCTTGTAGGCCACAAATGCGGGCCACTGATCTCTTATCTTCTCAAATCGGCCGGTGAATTCTGGAGTCTTCCCTTTGTCGACAAACGTTGATTTCAACTCATTCTTCCACCTCCTGGATAGATCTGCAATCTTCTTAAGAGCATGAGCCTTGACCAATGGCTCTATAACTGGCTTCTCCGGATCCTCCTCTGACGGTAGGGTGAAATTTGCCTTCGGCGTGGTCCAAAGATCATCTTTCTATCTATCCTTGATATAAGACACTTGAGGTTCTTCGTTCTTAGGCTTATTCCATTAGTGGACGCTGATCGGGATCATGTCCCTAACAAGAACCCCGCACTGAGCAGAAAATGCTTCCTTGGTCCAGCTGGTTTCAGTCAGTTGGCCATCGCCCGCGATTGCTATGATCGTGAACCTTTCATCCTGGCGCAACCTTTTCTTCGGGCCTCGTCTCGTTACCGAAGTTTGGCTTGATCCATAGCGCTAGAAAAGAAGAAAGAAGAGAGTTAATATCTATACATACCAAAACAATTAATGCATCAATTAGCTAGTCAGCATAGGCTTAATTAATATATATACCTCACCGGACTTTGCAACCGCTCCCTGCTCTATTCCGTCACCGGAGCCGTCATCACGGTGGCCTTCTTCCACTGGCATTCGGTCACCGGAGCCATCATGATCATGTCCTTCTCCATTGTTCGATCACCGGAGCCTGTTTCACCCTCTCCTTCCAGACCATCAGTGTCGCTGAGATACAACATGACATCACCTCCGTCGAAGATTGTACCCCCCAACAACTGTTCTTTTTCCAAGTCTCTTTGTTGATCCATAGTTTCTGCATATATTACAACATGGCAATTAATATACGAACATGACAGATGGATATATTAGTGGCAAACGTAGACCTAGCTAGCTTGACGCTTCTATGGTTTGGGGTGGCCTCGACAACGCTTCTAGGGTTTGGGGCGGCCTCGATGCTTGTAGGATTTAACAAAATGGCGCCATTTTGGATGTGTAGAAAATGGTTCCTATTTTTCCTGATCTCATCTACCCTTCTATATGCCACATTGTCTAGTGTCAAAGGATTCAAGAAAACCATGGCTTCATCATTAGGAAAAAGTAACAGGCACATGATGGTACGAAGCTCTCCAAAGTTATTTTGGAACGGAGTCCCAGATAGGATAATTCGCTTTTTGTTATGAAGTTCAGCAAGAGCCTTCCGAATATCGCTATTTGGAAGGTCTTTGCCGAACTTCGTAGCAAAAAGCGGATTATCCTATCCGGGACTCCATTCCAGAATAACTTTGGAGAGCTTCGTACCATCATGCGCCGATTATTTCCGGCTAATGATGAAGCCATGGATTTCTTCAATACTTTGACACAAGACAAGGTGACATACAGAATGTTACGTAGATGACATCATAAAAAATGGATCAACTTGTGCACATCCATAATGGGGGAATTCTTGAAAAATCTCTTATAAATCTCGACCCCCCTCATGTCGAAGTTATAAGGGAGGGGGTATATCGACCCCTCCCCCTCATGTAGAAGTTATCGGGGAGGGGGTATATATCGATAACGATGACATACATACATGGAAAAAAATGTTATCGCGGAGGGGTATATCGACCCCCTCATGTCGAAGTTATCGGGGAGGGGGTATATATCGACAACGACGAAATACATACATGGAAAAAATGTTATCGGGGAGGGGTATATCGACCCCCCTCATGTCGAAGTTATCGGGGAGGGGGTATATCGACCCCCCTCATGTTGAATATATGTTTTTTTGCGAAATCATGTTGAATATATGTTGAATTCCCGAGAGAGTTAGGGGTGTTCTAACACGGCACTACACGATATATATAGGTAAAAGGGGATAACATCCGGTATATCGCCCCCTCATCCCGTAATGTTCGGGGATAACATCCGGTGATGTTCATATATCATCTTATACCATCATATCATCATCATCATCTACTATAAAAAGATTGACATATTCTTCACATATGAACATACAAACATTTGCATATTCTACAATAATATCACCAAAAAAATCTATGAACATAAAAAATTCTAACTTTTGCATATGAACATACATACATAAAATTCTCCATTACACAATTCAACTTGAACAAAGGAAAGAAAATAAAAAAACAGGGGCGTGGCCGAAGTGCGGGCGACATCGGCGTCGGGGTGGGCGGCGGCGTTGGGGCACGAGGGGGACGGAGGAGAGTAGGGGCAATGGTGAGGTGTGGCTAACAGTTTGTGGGGAGCAGTGGCGAGGTCGGTGCAGGGCTCGGCGACGGGTGCGAGGTCGGAGCAGGGTGCGGCGAGCTTGGGGTAGGGGCGACGGCGACGACGGAGACAGAGGACGGGGGCGGGATAGCCTAGCGGCGTCGATGACCTCGGCGTCATCGGGCGGCAACTGGCGATGAAATGTGAAAAAACGGTAAGTGTTGGCTTATATAGCAAAGGCTTTGGTCCCTGTTCGTGGCACCAACCGGGACCAATGCCCACCTTTGTTCCCGGTTTGTGCCACCAACCCGGATCAAAGTTGGGCATTTGTCCCAGTTGGTGCCATGATACGTCTCCAACGTATCTATAATTTTTGATTGTTCCATGCTATTATATTATCTGTTTTGGATGTTTAATGGGCTTTAATATGCTCTTTTATATTATTTTTGAGACTAACCTATTAACCGGAGGCCTAGTGCCAGCTTCTATTTTTTTGCCTATTTTAGAGTTACGCAGAAAAGGAATACCAAACGGAATGAAACCTTCGCGATGATCTTTCTTGGACCAAAAGCAAACCAGAAGACTTGGAGTTGAAGTCTGGAACGCCACTAGGCGACCACGAGGCAGGAGGGCGCGCCCAGTGGGGTAGGCGCGTCCCCCACCCTCGTGGGCCCCTCATAGCTCCACCGATGTACTTCCTCCGCCTATATGTTTCATGGTGCTCTTGGATGTTTTCAGGGTATATGAGTATATATAGGAGGAAGAAGTAGGTTGGTTGAGCCACGAGGGGCCCAGGGGGTAGGCGCGCCCCCTGCCTTGTGGACTCCCTGTTTGTTTCTTGACGTCCACTCCAAGTCCTTTGGATCACGTTTGTTCCAAAAATCACGTTCCCGAAGGTTTCATTCCGTTTGGATTCCGTTTGATATTCCTTTTCTGCGAAACACTTTAATAGGCAAAAAAACAGCAATTTGCACTGGGCCTTGGGTTAATAGGTTAGTCCCAAAAATAATGTAAAGGTGTAAAATAAAGCCCATTAACATCCAAAACAGATAATAAAATAGCATGGAACAATCAAAAATTATAGATACGTTGGAGACGTATCAAGCATCCCCAAGCTTAATTCCTACTCGTGCTCGAGTAGGTAAATGATAAAAACAGAATTTTTGATGTGGAATGCTACCTAACATAATTCTCAATCTAATTGTTCTTTATTGTGGCATGAATATTCAGATCCGAAAGATTCAAGACAAAAGCCCCATAATGACATAAAAATAATAATACTTCAAGCATACTAACTAAGCAATTATGTCTTCTCAAAATAACATGACAAAAGAATGTTCATCCCAACAAAATCGTATAGTTTGGTCATGCTCCATTTTGGTCACACAAGAATGCTCTCATCATGCACAACCCCGATGACAAGCCAAGCAATTGTTTCACACTTTAGTAATCTCAAACTTTTTTCAACTTTCACGCAATACATGAGTGTGAGCCATGTATATAGCACTATGGGTGGAATAGAATATGATGATGGGGGTTATGTGGAGAAGACAAAAAAGGAGAAAGTATCACATCGACGTGGCTAATTAATGGGCTAGGGAGATTCCCATCAATTGATGTCAATGCAAGGAGTAGGGATTGCCATGCAACAGATGCACTAGAGCCATAAATGTATGAAAGCTCAACAAAAGAAACTAAGTGGGTGTGCATCCAACTTGCTTGCTCACGAAGACCTAGGGCATTTGAGGAAGCCCATTGTTGGAATATACAAGCCAAGTTCTATAATGAAAAATTCCCACTAGTACATGAAAGTGACAAAACAAGATACTCTCTATCATAAAGATCATGGTTCTACTTTGAAGCACAAGTGTGGAAAAAAGGATAGTAGCATTGCCCTCCTTTTTTGGGACAATGCTCTATTAATGATGATCATCACACTTCTATTTATTTACAACTCAATGATTACAACTCGATACTAGAACAAAGTATGACTATATATGAATGCCTCTAGCGGTGTAACGGGAAGGGCAATGAATAATGAGTGACATGTATGAAAAACTATGAACGGTGGCTTTGAGACAAATACAATGCCAACTACATGATCATGCAAGGAAATATGACAATGATGATGTGTGTCATGATAAATGGAATGGTGGAAAGTTTCATGGCAATATATCTCGGAATGGCTATGGAAATGCCATAATAGGTAGGTATGGTGGCTGTTTTAAGGAAGATATAAGGAGGTTTATGTGTGACAGAGCGTATCATATCATGGGGTTTGGATGCACCGGTGAAGTTTGCACCAACTCTCAAGGTGAGAAAGGGCAACACACGGTACCGAAGAAGCTAGCAATGATGGAAGGGTGAGAGTGCGTATAATACATGGACTCAACATTAGTCATAAAGAACTCACATACTTATTGCAAAAATCTACAAGTAATCAAAAACCAAGCTTTACGCGCATGCTCCTAGGGGGATAGATTGGTAGGAAAAGACCATCACTCGTCCCCGACCGCCACTCATAAGGAATGCAATCAAATAACACCTCATGTTTCAAATTTGTTACACAACAGTCACCATACATGCATGCTATGGGACTTGCAAATTTCAATGCAAGTATTTCTCAAATTCAAAACTACTCAACTAGCACACTCTAATATTACCACCTTTATATCTCAAAACAATTATCAAGTATCAAACTTCTCCTATTACTCCATGCACTTTTTATGAAAGGTTTTATTATACCGATCTTGGATGCCGATCATATTAGGACTAAATTCATAAACAAAGCAAATTACCATGCTGTTCTAAGGGACTCTCAAAATAATATAAGTGAAGCATGAGAGATCAATAATTTCTATAAAATAAAACCACCACCATGCTCTAAAAGATATAAGCGGAGCACTAGAGCAAAATTATCTAGCTCAAAAGGTATAAGTGAAGCACATAGAGTATTCTAATAAATTCCGATTCATGTGTGTCTCTCCCAAAAGGTGTGTACAACAAGGATGATTGTGGTAAACTAAAAATAAAAGACTCAAATCATACAAGACGCTCCAAGCAAAACACATATCATGTGGTGAATAAAAATATAGCTCCAAGTAAAGTTACCGATGGACGAAGACGAAAGAGGATATGCCTTCCGGGGCATCCCTAAGCTTAGGATTTTGGCTGTCCTTGGATTTTACCTTGGGGCGCCTTAGGGATCCCCAAGCTTAGGTTCTTGCCTCTCCTTGTTCCATAATCCATCAAATCTTTACCCAAAACTTGAAAACTTCACAACACAAAACTTAAAAGAAAATCTCGTGAGCTCCGTTAGTAAAAGAAAAAACAAACCACCACTTCAAGGTACTGTAATGAACTCATTCTTTATTTATATTGGTGTTAAACCTACTGTATTAAAACTTTTCTATGGTTCATAAACTCTATTACTAGCCATAGATTCATCAAAATAAGTAAACAACACACAAAAATCAGAATCCGTCAAAAACAGAACAGTCTGTAATAATCTGTATGTTTCGAATACTTCTGGAACACCAAAAATTCTAAAATAAATTTTTGTACCTGAGGAATTTATCTGTTAATCATATTAAAAAATAATTAACTAAATAGCACTCTCCAGTAAAAAATGGCAGCAAATCTCGTGAGCGCTAAAGTATCTGTTTTTTACAGCAAGATCACAAAGACTTTCCCCAAGTCTTCCCAAAGGTTCTACTTGGCCCAAACACTAATTAACAACATAAAACCACATCTAAACAGAGGCTAGATGAATTATTTGTTACTAAACAGAACCAAAAATCAAAGAACAAAAATAAAATTGGGTTGCCTCCCAACAAGCGCTATCGTTTAACGCCCCTAGCTAGGCATAAAAGCAAGGATAGATGTAGGTATTATCATCTTTGATAGGAAATTCTTCAATAGAACACTTATAACCCTTAGGAGTTTCCTTCTTTCTATTAATGATTAACCTTTTAGGCAAGAAATCAAGAAAATCATTTGTAGCAAAAGGTTCCTTAATAATAGCGAGAATGTTGGGGTGAATACTTATGGATTTGAGATCCGCATTTTCCTTACTAGAAGTTTCACCCTTATTTTTAGGAACGTACAGTAGTTTGGCAATTTTGGTAGGAGGATTGGAAGTATTTCTTATGGCAGAAAAAGCGGACCCCGAGTTGGTAATAATACCCTCAAGCTTATCAATTCTAGTGGAATCTTGGTCTATTCTTTCATTAACTACAGGTTCTTTTTCTTTAAAAAATTTCAGAGTAACTCCTACCTTAGATCCATATTGGGAAATTTGGTGTGGATCTTTTTATCCAAATTCTCAATCAATTCCAAAGTGGCAACTTTATTTTCGATATTATCGAGCCTTTGCATAACATGTTCCAAAGTTAACATAGTTCCATTAACCAAGAGAGGTGGTGTGCCAAACAAATCTATCATAGCATTATAAGAATCAAAAGTGTGGCTACCCAAGAAATTTCCTCCGGTAATGGTATCAAGAATATATCTATTCCAAGGAATGATGCCTACATAAAAATTGTGAAGAAGAACGAAAGTAGATTGCTACCTAGTAGATCTATTTTATGCGTTGCAAATTTTGTACCAAGCATCTTTTAGATTTTCTCCCTCCCTTTGTTTAAAATTAAGGACCTCATTCTCGAGAGACAAATGAGTAGATAAAGGACTACCCATAACGACGAAGCAAGTGAAAGAAAAAGTGAACAGAAAAAGAGGGCAAATAAAATGGCAAGGGTGAAGTGGCGGAGAGGAAAATGAGAGGCAAATGGTAAATAATGTAATGCGATGGATAAGAGTTTGTGATGGGTACTTGGTATGTCTTGACTTGTGCGTAGACTCCCCGGCAACGGTGCCAGAAATCCTTCTTGCTACCTCTTGAGCACTGCGTTGGTTTTCCCTTGAAGAGGAAAGGGTGATGCAGTAAAGTAGCATAAGTATTTCCCTTAGTTTTTGAGAACCAAGGTATCAATCCAGTAGGAGGCCACACGCAAGTCCCTCGTACCTACACAAACAAATAAGAACCTCGCAACCAACGCGATAAAGGGGTTGTCAATCCGTTCACGGTCACCACGAGAGTGAGATCTGATAGAGATGATAAGATAATACTTTTGGTATTTTTATGATAAAGATTGAAAGTAAAGATTGCAAAATAAAATAGATTGGAAACTTATATGATAAAAGATAGACCCGGGGGCCATAGGTTTCACTAGTGGCTTCTCTCAAGATAGCATAAGTATTATGATGGGTGAACAAATTACTGTCGAACAATTGATAGAAAAGCGAATAATTATGAGAATATCTAGGCATGATCATGTATATAGGCATCACGTCCGTGACAAGTACACCGACTCCTGCCTGCATCTACTACTATTACTCCACACATCGACCTCTATCCAGCATGCATCTAGAGTATTAAGTTCATAAGAACAGAGTAACGCATTAGGTAAGATGACATGATCTAGAGGGATAAACTCAAGCAATATGATATAAACCCCATCTTTTTATCCTCGATGGCAACAATACAATACGTGTTGTTTCACTTCTGTCACTGGGATCGAGCACCGCAAGATTGAACCCAAAGCTAAGCACTTCTCCTACTGCAAGAAAGATCAATCTAGTAGGCAAAACTAAGCTGATAATTCAAAGAGACATGCAAAGATAACCAATCATGCATAAAAGATTTGAGAGAAGAATCAAATATTGTTCATAGATAGACTTTATCATAAATCCACAATTCATCGGATCTCAACAAACACACCGTAAAAAGAGTTACATCGAATAGATCTCCAAGAAGATCAAGGAGAACTTTGTATTGAGATTCAAAGAGAGAGAAGAAGACATCTAGCTAATAACTATGGACCCGAAGGTCTGAAGTAAACTACTCACACATCATCGGAGGGGCCATGGAGTTGATGTAGAGGCCCTCCATGATCGATGCCCCCTCCGGCGGAGCTCCGGAAAATGCCCCAAGATGGGATCTCTTGGGTACAGAAGGTTGCGGCGGTGGAAATAGGGTTTCGTGGTGCTCCTGGATGTTTTCTGGGTATATGAGTATATATAGGAGGAAGAAGTAGGTCGGTTGAGCCACGAGGGGGGAGGGCGTGCCCCCTGCCTCATGAACTCCTCTTTTTTTTTCTTGACGTGCACTCCAAGTCCTCTAGATCACGTTTGTTCCAAAAATTACGTTCCCGAAGATTTCATTCCATTTGGATTCCATTTGATATTCCTTTTCTGCGAAACACTAAAATAGGAAAAAAAACAACAATTTGCACTGGGCCTTGGGTTAATAGGTTAGTCCCAAAAATAATATAAAAGTGTAAAATAAAGCCCATTTACATCCAAAACAGATTATAATAGCATGGAACAATCAGAAATTATAGATACGTTGGAGACGTATCAAGCCTAAGCCTGGGGATGCCCAAGGCACCCCAGGGTTAAATTCAAGGACAACTGAAAGCCTAAGCTTGGGGATGCCCCGGAAGGCATCCCCTTATTCGTCTTCGTCTATCGGTAACTTTACTTAAGGCTATATTTTTATTCACCACATGATATGTGTTCTACTTGGAGCGTCTTGTATGATTTGAGTCTTTGCTTTTTAGTTTACCACAATCATCCTTGTTGTATACACATTTTCGAAGAGACACGCGTGAATCCGAATTTATTAGAATACTCTATGTGCTTCATTTATATCTTTTGAGCTAGATAATTTTGCTCTAGTGCTTCACTTATATCTTTTTACAGCACGGTGGTGGTTTTATTTTATAGAAATTATTGATCCCTCATGCTTCACTTATATTAGTTTGAGATTCTTTTCGAACAGCATGGTAATTTGCTTTGGCTACAAAATTAGTCCTAATATGATGGGCATCCAAGATGGGTATAATAAAAGCTTTCATAAAGTGCGTTGAATACTATTAGACGTTTGATTATTTATGATTGTTTTGAGTTATGAAGATGGTGATATTAGAGTCATGCTAGTTGAGTATTTGTGAATTTGAGAGATAGTTGTGTTATAGTTTGTGATTCCCATAGCATGCACGTATGGTGAACCATTATGTGATGAAGTCAGACCATGATTTATTTATTGATTGTCTTCCTTATGAGTGGAGGTCGGGGATGAGTGATGGTCTTTTCCTACCAATATATCCCCCTAGGAGCGTGCGCATAGTACTTTGTTTTGATAACTAATAGATTTTTGCCATAAGTATGTGAGTTCTTTATGACTGATGTTGAGTCCATGGATTATACGCGCTCTCACCCTTCCAAAATTGATAGCCTCTCTATTACCGCGCAACTTTCGCCCGTACCATAAACCCACCATTTACCTTCCTCAAAACAGCCACCATACCTACCTATTATGGCATTTCCATAGCCATTCCGAGATATATTGTCATGCAACTTTCCGCCATTCCGTTTATTATGACATGCTCCATCATTGCCATATTGCCTTGCATGATCATGTAGTTGACATAGTATTTGTGGCAAAGCCACCGTTCATAATTTTTCATACATGTCACTCTTGAATCATTGCACATCCCGGTACACCGCCAGAGGCATTGACATAGAGTCATTTTTTTCTTCTAAGTATATAGTTGTAATTCTTGAGTTGTAAGTAAATAAAAGTGTGATCATCATCATTATTAGAGCATTGTCCTAGTGAGGAAAGGATGATGGAGACTATGATTCCCCCACAAGTCGGGATGATACTCCGGACGAAAAAAGAGGTCATAAAAAAAGAGAAAATGCCCAAATAAAAATATGAGAGAAAAAGAGAGAAGGGACAATGCTACTATCCTTTTACCACACTTGTTCTTCAAAGTAGCACCATGATCTTCATGATAGAGAGTCTCCAATTTTGTCACTTTCATATACTAGTGGGAATTTTTCATTATAGAACTTGGCTTGTATATTCCAATGATGGGCTTCCTCAAAATGCCCTAGGTCTTCGTGACCAAGCGAGTTGGATGCACACCCACCTAGTTTCTTTTTGAGCTTTCATACATTTATAGCTCTAGTGCATCTGTTGCATGGGAATCCCTACTCACTCACATTGATATCTATTGATAGGCATCTCCATAGCCCGTTGATACGCCTAGTTGATGTGATACTATCTTGTCTTTTTTTGTCTTCTCCACAACCACCATTCTATTCCACCTATAGTGTTATGTACATGTCTCACGCTCATGTATTGCGTGAAGATTGAAAAAGTTTGAGAACATCAAAAGTATGAAACAATTGCTTGGCTTGTCATCGGGGTTGTGCATGATTTAAATTTTTTGTGTGATGAAGATAGAGCATAGCCAGACTATATGATTTTGTAGGGACAGCTTTCTTTGGCCATGTTATTTTGAGAATACATGATTACTTTGTTAGTATGCTTGAAGTATTATTATTTTTATGTCAATATTAGACTTTTGTTTTGAATCCTTTGGATCTGAACATTCATGCCACAACAAATAAAATTACATTGATACGTCAAAAATTCCGTTTTTAGCATTTACCTACTCGAGGACGATTAGGAATTAAGCTTGGGGATGCTTGATACGTCTCCAACGTATCTATAATTTTTGATTGTTCCATGCTATTATATTATCTGTTTTGGATGTTTAATGGGCTTTAATATGCTCTTTTATATTATTTTTGGGACTAACTTAATAACTGGAGGCCTAGTGCCAGTTTCTCTTTTTTTGCCTATTTTAGAGTTTTGCAGAAAAGGAATACCAAACGGAATCCAAACGGAATGAAACTTTTGTGATGATCTTTCTTGGACCAAAAACAAACCAGAAGACTTGGAGTTGAAGTCTGGAATGCCACGAGGCAGGAGGGCGCGCCTAGGGGGGTAGGTGCGCCCCCCACCCTCGTGGGCCCCTCGTAGCTCCACCGATGTACTTCTTCCGCCTATATTTACTCTTATACCCTAGAAACAACGCAGAGAGCCACGAAACCACTTCTCCATCACCGTAACCTTCTGTACCCGTGAGATCCCATCTTGGGGCCTTTTCCGGCGATCTACTGGAGGGGGAATCGATCAAAGAGGGCTTCTACATCAACACCACACTACTAGAAAAAGGACTGCTAGTGGCGCACCTGTTTTCGCTACTAATGGCGCACTACAGGTGCGCCACTAGCACCACGCCATTAGATTTTTTTACTAATGGCGCACCATCGGTGCGCAATTAGTATCTGGTATACTAATCGCGCACCACAGGTGCGCCATTAGTATAGCCCACGGTGCGCCATTAGTATTTGGTATACTAATGGCGCACCACGCAGGAGCGCGCCATTAGTAGCAATTTTTTCAAAAAAATTTTATTTTCTTTTTCAAATTTATTTCAAAAAAAATTCAGTTTTTTTATTTTTTTTCTTAATCTCGGGTCACTATGGCTTAATCTCGGGTCAATATGCTTAATCTCAGGTCAAATCACACTCTGTGGTCAAACTTCCCGGAATGTCACCCATCCTCACACTACTCTATCCCGAGCATGCTTAACTTCGTAGTTCTATCCAACCCCAGCACCACCTCACTTCACAGGCACTTATTGATATATCTATCATATCAATCCTATTAAACCTTGCTGATGTCTAGGACTTATTTCATGAGTATGATGAAATTTTGAAAAAATATTTCAAACTTCCCGGTCATATTACGTATCATATTTTGAAAAATAATTCAAATTTTTTTTCCAAACCAATTTTTTTTCTGTTACTAGTGGCGCACCTAGCATACGGCGCGCCACTAGTCAGTTCAATTTTTTTTGGTTTTTTTGCCTCCGGATCTTAAAAGCCCCGTAACTTTTTTTCTGTTAGGTTTTTGGGGATTTTGAAAATGTTTAACGGGGTAATGGCGCACCACACCCACGGTGCGCCATTACTAGTTTTTTTAAAAAATAAAACAAATTCTGAATTTTTTTTGAAAAAAACTTAGTAATGGCGCACCAGTTGACAGTGCGCCATTACTACTGTCCACTGGTGCACCATTACTAGTTTTGAAAAAATAAAAGAAAATTGAAAAAAAATTAAAAAAATTACTAGTGGCGCACTGTGGATGTGGTGCGTCGTTACTAGTTTAACTAGTAATGGAGCACTATCCACTGGTGCGCCATTACTAGTTTTGAAAAAAAAAAGAAAAACAAATTTGTTACTAATGGTGCACCGCGGATGTGGTGCACCATTAGTATTTGGACACTAATGGCGCACCTACACATGGTGCGCCATTAGTATATACTAATGGCGCACCACATGTTCGGTGCGCCATTAGTGGCCATATCATCTATAGCCCTTTTCCTAGTAGTGCCATTGCCTCTCCGATGAAGCATGAGTAGTTTACCACGGACCTTTGGGTTCATAGTTATTAGCTAGATGGCTTCTTCTCTCTCTTCGATTCTCAATACAAAGTTCTCCTCGATGTTCTTGTAGATCTATTCGATGTAATATTCTTTTGTGGTGTGTTTGCCGAGATCCGATGAATTGTGGGTTTATGAACAAGATTATCTATGAATATTATTTGGTTCTTCTCTGAATTCTTATATGCATGATTTGATATCTTTGCAAGTCTCTTCAAATTATCGGTTTGGTTTGGCCTACTAGATTGATCTTTCTTGCAATGGGAGAAGTCCTTAGCTTTGGGATCAATCTTGTGGTGTCCTTTCCCGGTGACAGTAGGGGCAGAAAGGCACGTATTGTATTGTTGCCATCGAGGATAAAAAGATGGGGTTTATATCATATTTCTTGAGTTTATCCCTCTACATCATGTCATCTTGCTTAATGTGTTACTCTATTCTTATGAACTTAATACTCTAGATGCATGCTGGATAGTGGTCGATGTGTGTAGTAATAGTAGTAGATGCAGAATCGTTTCGATCTACTTGACACAGACGTGATGCCTATATTCAGGATCATTGCCCTAGATATCTTCATAATTATGCACTTTTCTATCAATTGCTCGACAGTAATTTGTTCACCCACCATAATATATGCTCTCTTGAGAGAAGCCACTAGTGAAACCTATGGCCCCCGGATCTCTTTCTTATTATATTGCATCTCTTTTATTTACATCGCACCTCGTTTACTATTTTGCAATCTTTACTTTCCAATCTATACAAAAAAATACCAAATATATTTATTTTACTACCTTTATTAGATCTCACTTTTGCGAGTGACCGTGAAGGGATTGACAACCCCTTTATCGCGTTGGTTACAAAGTTCTTGATTGTTTGTGCAGGTACTAGGTGACTTGTGCGTTGTCTCCTACTGGATTGATACCTTGGTTCTCAAAAACTAAGGGAAATACTTATGCTACTTTGCTGCATCCCCCTTTCCTCTTCAAGGTAAAACAAACGCATGCTCAAGAGGTGGCATGCCACGAACCGGGACCAAAGGTGGGCATTCATCCCGGTTCGTGGCACCAACTGGGACCAATGGCCTGCGTCTGCCAAAGCCGCGGTGCGGTGGGGTGTTTAGTCCCGCCTCGCTAGCTGAGGAGCGGCCGCACCTGTTTATAAGCGTTGCCCCACCATCTCTCTCGAACTGCTCTGAACTGCAGGCCTATGGGCCTAATCTCACACTACTATTCGTGTGGGCCTGCTAGGCCTTCTGCGGGCCCGAATCCTGGCCCAACTAGCTGGGTTTCTAGTCGTATTCACGTCGTGGTGGCTCAGTAGGTGACATTTTGTTCTTCTGTCTTTTGTTTTCCTATTTTTTTCCTTTATTTTTTGGTAGTTTTCCAGTGATTCTTTTTGCTGTTAGGTCACAAAAATTATAGACTTTCTGTTAGTGCCATTAATTTTCAAATTTGAATACCTTAAATTTGAATTTTTTAAATTTGTGTGAATCACTAGTTGGTGAATAACTTTACTATAAAAATAGATTTTTGAGTGATTCTTTTTCCTGCTATTTAATATTATTGTGTTTTATCATTATATTAAATTTGTTAATTTTTAGGTTATTTTAAATGTCTGTTTTAATCAAGAACAATTTTTTTATTTTAGTTTGCTATTATAGTTTCTAACAAAAAATTTCTTTATGAAAAATCTTTTTGCCATTAATGTTTTGAACGGAAAATACTTCGACAATTATAGTTGCATAAATTTTATATAATTTTATTTTAAAAAATACTAGAGGTTTATAAAAGCTTTTTAGTTTATTCCATTTGCTATTAGAGTTTTATAAAAGCTTTTTAGTTGATTCTTTTTGCTATTGAAGAATATTACAATTTTGTTTTAGTTGATCATAACAGAATATTTTAATTGATTATTTTAAGTTCATTCTTTTTTCTATTAGTTCATTTCTTTTGCGCTAAATGACCCTAAAATTGAAAAGCACTACAAATGAACTCTGAAAAGGTTGAAAGTTGGCATGATATCATCATTTCACCCACAAAGCATGTGCTAAAAAGTTTAGAGGGTTACAGCAAAAACTGGATGCACTTCGTGTACAGAACGGGCAAAAACTCATCTATTACAAAGGGATTTCATTTTTTAACTTATTTGAACTCCAGACTTTTTGTGTGTTCAATGCACCATTCAAAGCCACATCATCAATTTTCAGCCCTTTCTGACTTCATTTGTTATTTTTCATGCATTTACTGATTTGTTTGACCTATATGACCCTGAAATTTAAAAGCACTACAAATGAACTCTGAAAAGGTTGAAAGTTGGCATGGTATCATCATTTCACCCACATAGCATGTGCTAAAAGTTGATAGGGTTACGGCAAAAACTGGATGCACTTCGTGTACAAAACAGGCAATGTCTTTCCACTACAACAATACCCCACCTATAGCAACGCATTTTTCCGTATCTATAAGTCCATATATGCATTGTAACTGTCTTTACCAACGGTTTGGGATGCGTAGCCTTATCCAGTGTTGCTAGCACACAATGCAACGCTTATACCGTCGTTGGTAAAAGGGGCGTTGCAAGAGTACAACACATAAAGCCAACCTTTACAACACTTTTATATGTTGGTGCTTAATGTACAAGAATCCAAATATCATTTATGGGAACTATGAATTTTCAACGCTTCAGGTGTTGTCACATATATAATGTGAATAATATTGCCAACAGTTAAATCAATGCTCAACATAACGGTGATGATTATGTATATCAAGTGTGGGAAAAAAAATAAAAGAATATACTCATAAGAGAAAGAAATCATATATTGGATAAAGCCGTTGGATTACAATGGTTGATATTACAGGGGAAACATCATCGAAATGTGATGCATAATCTAAATATTTTGTTGACAGTGAAACTTAAACAGAAAGCTTCCTTCAACATCCCTACAACTTAACTAAACTTAACCAGGGAACATCATCCGACAGGATCATCATCCCTACAACTTATATTAACTAAGATAGCATCCATAATCATCATCATGAACCGGAACATCGTCATCATTGCAGTATACTTGCCACGCACCATTATAATCATCCATATATCTTTTGAATCTACAAAGAAAATAACAAGATGAACTGTTAATACACAATGCATTGACATGATGCTTGTGATAGAGGTATGATATTAGGCACGTACAAATGTTGAAGGTCATGGACTCTTTTTTTCCTGCATTATAGAGAGTATTACTGCTTTTGCGACTCCGTACCAAATCTTCAGTTTTCACAAGTGCCATATTGACATGCACTACCCCAAATTCATTTGTAATTTTAGCACCATCAAGTTTAAATTTAGGATCACAACTTACAACTATAGCAAGAGCTACGTCCTTGTTATGATTATGGAAAGATACCGGCATGAGTGTTAGTAGTCATTGAGGACTAATCCAGACGCCACAATATATGACACAGCCTGCAGAACAACATGGCTTAATAAAATTATATGGAGAGTAGCCTAAGTGCTGATGTGCATCCAAGGGCAATGTGAGTGATAGTACCACTTCTCTTCTCTTCTCCATTTAGTTAGCAAACTGAACCAAAATGGTTTTAGTAATCTGAAACTGAACCAAAACATATAGCTCTAGTTGGTTTCAGTCATTCAACGGGAAACAAACAAATCTACAGGTGCTCACCATGCTTTGGAACAAAACTACAGCCCCAAATCCACTGAAACGAATTTACATAGTCATTACCAGCCTAGACATCCATTGCTAATTCTGTACACCAACAGTCAAACTGTTTTGTGTGAACCAACAGAATTATTTATTGCTACATAAATCCACTGAAACCTAGAGCCCCAAATGCTATAAATTTGCATGCAAAGCAGCATAGAACCTAGCACGGCTCAATGGACATGGACATAATGAGCAATACCACGGTTGGGAGAGGGAGAGGGTATACCTTCCATAGCATTGTCCATGACTTGCTCCACGGACTCGACTTGCTCCATGGAGTCGCCGTACATCGAGTTGGTGTGTGCAGCTTCAAAACCAAGGGAAAAAGGTTACAGATGTCTCATGCATCTCTAGAACAGTGCAAAAGAAGTAAAGCTCCATCAAGTTCCATTCGTACTTAATAAAAGAAGAGCAACCTATATTCGTCCTGTTCTATGTGTCCTAGTTACTACCTTGGCAACTTTACATCTGGCTCAATGAATTTGTCCTCGAGTTAGTTAGACTAGTCATCAACCCGTGTGTCGGCACATGCTAGACAATTTTAGTATACCATATATAACTGGAACATATTTATGTAAGAAAAAATATTAGAACCATAAATTTTAAAAGAAGCATACTTTTGACTAATTCAGAAATATTACATGTGATATTGTGTTGGCTTCCATGTGGCTAAAGTATATTTAATTTTAGTAAAGGCATTTGTACATACTATTTATCATTTCTATAAATAAAGTTTCCAAATTATAATTTGTATGAAAAAGTCGGGAATCCAAGGTTAGAAAATATACAGAGGATATTGGTGAATATTCTGATTTCCTTTAATTACATAGCAGGAGTCTAAATCTTGTGTGCTCCTAAAATTAGCTAACCGGAGTTTCTAGTTAACAAACACAACTAAAGCTAATGTACATGAATATATGTCTTATATATATGCAAGGCTTCATTAAGAAATGTTTTCTGAAATAAACACGTACATAACTCAAATCTTCTACATAAGAAACACATCAAATGATTATGTTAAGCCACCTATAAACATCAAAGTGAAATGCTGGCTGGAGGCAGCAGCGCAGCACTACTGTTTGGAATTTTGATTATGTGGTGCTGCTGGAGGTGATCAGAGCTGCAGACCACCCCAACTGGATGCTTTCACTCCTTGCAACACAATCGAGTAAAGAGTAGTACTCATCAATACACACATACAAAACATATTTTTTTCTAGATAAAAGAACAGTGATCAAATCGATTGTATAATTCTTTCTTCTGATATGACCTTAAAGGATGGATAAAAGAAAACGAATCGCCACACGGCCAGTTCCTTCACTCAACAGCCTTGCCGCCAAAGTCACTTGCGGCCGCCTAATCTGCTTCAAACTACCAACAGTACACCTCCGCCGCCACATGGACTATTGTTAGATTGATTTAGTAATTAGCCTAAAACAATATATGTTGGATTTTTGCATTGTAAAAGCCTGAACAGTAGAATATTAAAGATTGGAAAAGAAAAGGATTGGGGCCTCAGGGAATTACTGTATTAATTAGACTACGACCAGATTCCTAACCATATACCTGGTGTTTTCTGTGAAAATTACCTCAAACACACTGGTTGCTGCTCCAAGACGTACATGGGCTTCAGAATAGCTTACTAGAAAGAGAATCGTTCCCTACAATGTTGTTTCCCTAGAAAGAATATGCAACTCGGGGTTAATTTGAAGCCACTACTGCCCCTGATGTGCCACGAACCAGAGGAGAGGGGAGGAGTGGACCAACTCACCCGAAGCTAGAGGAGGAGGAGGAAGCTCCATGGCTGCTTCGTCCCGCGCAGCTACAAGGATGTCCACTGGCGGTTCCTCCATGCACGTGTACAGAAGAAGAGAAGAGAAGGTTAGAGAAAGGGGAGAGAGATAGAGGATGAAGCCAGGGGAGGGGATGCACTGACTGGACGAGAGGAAGGCGACGGCCACCAGAGCCGACGGCTGAAACCCTAGTAGCCATGGGGGGATGGTCGCGGGTGGGCTGTGGTGACCGCGAGCACCGGATCTAACCGAATGGGAGGGCGACGTGGTGCGAGGGGACCTCTGGCTGTGCTGCATGGTGGTGGGGTTCGCCGGAAGTTACCTGAATCAGCCGCCGCAGTTGGCGTAGCAAGGAGCCGCGTGAAGAGAGGGAGATGGGACGCGAGAGGGATGAGTGGGTGGGGATTGGGCAGATCCGGCAGCCACCGGAGCTGCGAGGTGGGAGGAGCGGAGGGGGAGGGCCGGCGGCGAGGTGGGTCGGAGACTTGGAGGAGGGAGACGAGGCGATGGATGGCGGCGATTTGGGACAGATGAGGGGAATCCGGGACTCTGTTTCTCATGCGTCTCTCTCTTCTTTTCTCTGTAATTTTTTCATATATGTACCATGAAAGGGTCATGAACTCCAACTGTACAACGCATATCATGCAACCCTTATATACGTATCTACTAGGAATTTGCAACATATAGCCAAACTGTTGTAGAATTTTTGTTGCTTTATAAGGGGTATCCTTGTAGTGTTCGAAGTATCAGGGTTTCGGACAAAAACTCATCTGTTACAAAGGGATTTCATTTTTTTGAACTTATTTGAACTCCAGACTTTTTGTGTGTTCAAAATGCACCATTCAAAGCCACATCATCAATTTTCAACCTTTTCTGACATATTTTGTTATTTTTCATGCATTTACTGATTTTATTGAGCTATATGACCCTAAAATTGAAAAGCACTACAAATGAACTATGAAGATGTTGAAAATTGGCAGGGTATCATCATTTCACCCACATAGCATGTGCTAAAAACTTGAGAGGGTTACGGCAAAAATTGGATGCACTTCGTGTAGAAAACGGACAATCTCTTTCAAAGTATCAGGGTTTCATACGGAAACTCCTCTGTTACAAAAGGCATTTCATTTCTTCACATGTAACTGTAGTGATATTCTAGATCAAAGGCTCTCGAGTAGGGGGTCCCGAACTGTGCGTCTAGGCCGGATGGTAACAGGAGGCAAGGGACACGAAGTTTTACCCAGGTTCGGGCCCTCTCGATGGAGGTAAAACCCTACGTCCTGCTTGATTAATATTGATGATACGGGTAGTACAAGAGTAGATCTACCACAAGATCGGAGAGGCTAAACCTAGAAGCTAGCCTATGGTATGATTTTTGTTCTGTATGTTGTCCTACGGACTAAAACCGTCCGGTTTATATAGACACCGGAGAGGGTTAGGGTTACATAAAGTCGGTTACAATGGTAGGAGATCTATATATCCGTATTGCCAAGCTTGCCTTCCACGCCGATGAAAGTCCATTCCGGACATGGGATGAAGTCTTCAATCTTGTATCTTCATAGTCCAGGAGTCCGGCTGAAGGTATAGTCCGGCCATCCGGACACCCCCTAATCCAGGACTCCCTTTGTAGCCCCTGAACCAAGAGTCCGGCGCGCAGTTTGTCTTCGGCATTGCAAGGCGAGTTCCTCCTCCAAGTACTTCATAGAAGATTTTGAACACAAAGATAGTGTCTGGCTCTGCAAAATAAGTTTCCACGTACTGCCATAGAGAGAATAATATTTTCACAAATCTAATCTACTGACGTATTCCGCAGTGTGACGCACCACAGCCAAGCCTTTATTCGAATCATTTATTATCCCACCTCAGCGCGTCATGCGAGGCGGTTTCCTTGGCACGTCTTGTCGAAGCAAAGATCGTGTCCCCTTATTCCGGGATTCTCATCAATACGGGCGTGGGTAACCCAACCGCGCCATTGATTACGGCGCTTGGGGATAAGCGAGTTTTACCAGGCTGGTGAGGACACATAGTTGCGTCCACCCATATAAGGGGATAAGGATCCACCTTTTCACCTACTCCTTCTTCCTCCCTTGCCTATCCATTCTTGCGCACCCGAGCTCCAGCGCCCAAGTCCGCACTCCCCACCTCAACCTTCTCCAGCCATGTCCGGAGCGGGAGGCAAGTGGATGGTCTCCTCCGTTACGGAGGGACACATCAAAAGACTAAGGAAGGCCGGATACTTGTCTAACAACATTGCACACCGGCTTCCTGAAGAGTGGCAGCTCATCCCCACCCTAGGCCCCATGAGAGGGTGGTGTTCCTCCCCCATTTCCTCCATGGACTGGGCTTCCCTCTCCACCCATTTTTCCGGGGGCACATGTTCTACTATGGCCTGGATTTCCATGATCTGGCCCCGAACTTTGTCCTCAACATCTCGGCATTTATCGTCGTGTGCGAGGCTTTCCTCTGCATCCGCCCCCATTTCTCCTTATGGCTCAAGACTTTCAATGTCAAGCCGAAGGTGGTGCGCGGCAACCACGCGGAGTGCGAAGGCGCCATGGTGGGCAAGATGCCCAATGTCTTATGGCTCGAGGGATCCTTTGTGGAGACCCTGAAGGGGTGGCAATCGGGGTGGTTTTACATCACTGAGCCGCGCGACCCTGGATGGGTCACAGCCCCCGAGTTTCGATCCGGACCCCCTACGCGACTCACCTCCTGGAAGGAGACGAGCCTGTCATGGGGTAAAAAAGGAGAGCTGACCGGACTCCAAACATGCATCCAAACCCTGGTGGACAAGAAGCTCAAACTTGTTAACGTAGTCCAGGTTATGCTCATCCGCCGGATCCTCCCGTGTCAACAACGGGCTTTCAACCTGTGGGAGTTCGACCCGGCGCGACACCGAACTCTGAGCAGGCTCTTCGACACGACGTACGAAGATGCTTGGAAGGTGCTTTTCAAGGGCGTCGAGGCCCCCGCATCCGCTACCGAGTATCGCGGATTCAGTACGCAGCGTCATGCTCGTGCGATAAGCTGTTTTTACCTTCTACAGGGTATCAGTTTTTCATAGTTTGACTCCATGCGGGATCTAAGCTCCCTTACCTTTAACAGGATTGGCAGGAGACGTCCGGACAGATCAACTGTCTGGCTCCTTTGCCCGAAGGCCCAGCGGACGCTCATTTGGCGAAGCTGCTGGTTCCGGCACCCCATTTGGTGCCGGAGAAGAAGGCCAAGAAGAAGGCCACGAGGACTCGAAAGAGTGCCCGACGCCTGGAGGTGTCGGATCCCTCATCCGACGACTCCAAGACGCACTCCTCCCATGAAGACGAGGAGGAGGAAGAAGAGACCCCTCCCCCTCCAGCGGGGGAAGGGAAGAAAAGGAAGGCCGCCCCAACTGGGGAGGCCGAAGGGTCCATGAAGGGGAAAACCCTTCCTCCGGACTACTCCACCGACGCCGATGACAGCGAAGAGGAGTGGCCGCTCAGGGCCAAGCCCCTGGCTAAATCGTAAGTATCTGGATACCAGAGTAATTCATAGTATTCCTTTATCGCACAGCTTTCCCTTATGTCGAATGTGTTTATGCAGCCCACCCAAAGACCGGCTCGACGCGTCGTCGAGCGGTTCACTGGACTCGTGGGATGTGAATTTGCTTCCGACGGCTTCCTCCCCCCGACCTACGGACGACACCGAAGTGTTGTCCCAACAGGTTCCAAGCCAGGAGGAGGTGGTCCTGGAGGCACCGCAAGGCTACCTCCCGGACCCCAGGAGTGAAGGGGATAGAACCCTCCAGGGCTCCAAGTCCGGCTCTAGGCCAGACACCGCTCCGGAACCTTCAAAGGTTCCAGAGTCCGGTGGGCGACCTCCTTTCAAGAGGAGCAAGCCCACCGTGCCGGTGACCCCCGTCCAACCGGAGGCGCCGGACAATCTGTTGGAGGTGCTCGAAGGTGCCTCCATCGACGAGGAGCACCGCACCATTATGAGTGCGGTGGTCCAGAAGGTTCAGTCCGCCAAGAGCGGACTGACTGAAGCTTGTACTAGCCTTTTAACAGGCTTTGAGGTAAGTAAAGAATGTGTAAATAATATTACCGCATAGACAGTAGCCCCTGATGCTCTGTTTGGCGCTCGGGAAGATAAGCCGAATAGAGGATCAAATAAAATTCGCAGGAGTCTAACAAAAAGGAGTTAATACGCGTATGCAGGCTTCTCTGCTGGCGTCCGCCGCACTGACTGCGGAAGTGGACACGCTAAAGCAGAACCTCGAGCAGTCCGAGCAAGAGCTCGGGCGTGCCAAGAAGTAGCTCGAGGACAAGGAAGGTAAGAAATACCTTGTTTAAATATATATAAAAAAGGTGCAATTGCAAAAAATGACAGGATTATTATGGCTATTGTAGGGGCCACGTCTGAGGTGGCGACTCTTAAGCAAGCGTTTCTTGAAGCCAAGAAGAGGGCGGCCACGGAGCGCACCGAGCGGGAGAAGTATGAGGCCGAGGTTGGCAAGGTGCGGCAAGAGCTCCATGCTCTCAGGGACAAACATGAGAGTTTGGAGCTGGACTCAAAGACGCGAGCGTCCGAGCTCGCGGTGGCTATTGAAAATGCCAAGTCTACCAAGGCCGAATCCAAAAGACCCTCCAGGAGTTGGATGAGGTGAAAAAGATAGCGGCGGGTAAGGCATTCTTTATGCAAAGCAAACACATAAACGTGAGTTACTTGTTACTTACCCGAATCCAGAGCTCTCCAGGAGCATTCGCAGATCTTCCCCGTAGCATGTCTGATGCTGCCGCATTCTATCGAGCCGAGGAGGGCAGCTCGACAGAGAAGGAGTTCTGGTCTCAGTATGTTGAGGCCGAACACCCCGTGCCCCTGAGCGACCAGCTGAAGCAACTGGTCGAGCTTCACAAGGCAGCCGAACATGCCATGAGGGGCCTCATAGTTCAGCTGTGGCATGGGGAGGCTCTTCCTGGGAGCTATTTTGGGTTGGTGCGGCAGCTGGTGGGGGCCTGTCCAAGGCTCGAAGTCATCAAGCGCTCCGTCTGCATTGAAGGTGCCCGTAGGGCCCTTGCCCATGCTAAGGTGCACTGGGGCAAGCTGGATGCTGAGAAGCTTGTGAAGGACGGGCCACCGCCGGGGAAGGAGCATCGCAAGCCCGAGAATTAATATAAGGATGTTCTGAAGGGTGCCTGCCTTATGGCGGATGAATGTTCCAGGGATGTAATTTTTGAGTAAAACTCGCTCGTTTTGTCCTGTGCACTGAAAACTTTTTCATATGCGCTAAGCAATGCTGTTGGAATTTTAAATATTACCTTCTGTGCGGCTGTTTATAAATTCTGAGAGATGGCGAGTCGTCGGCTTCTGCCCCCATGCCGCTAGTGCTGGGGTGTTCGGGGATAAACTTGGGCGCTCTTTTTCCCATGTTTGGGTCCTTCGAGGGAGGCGCTCAGCACAACGAACAAGGCAATCGGACTATAATGCGTGAACACTCTCACTTAGCCATAGAATTGTATAATTTTAAATTTCGGCGAAGCCCCTAGTATTCGGAAGACCAAATTCGGGGCGCTATCCATGCCTTGGCCGGACAGAGCCGACTCCTCGCTCTAAGCGGCATAAGTCTTTAGGGACTCGAAAAACCTCTCGAACAGCGACCAGCTTTCGCTTCATCATGATAGTCAGTTTTAGCTTTCTCTACTGAGTTGCTCAACCCAGCTCAACAGGGGCACAATCGCAGTAGTTCTCCTAGTGCTACCTTAGCCGATATAGCGCAACGTAAGGCACCAAAACGTAGGAGCCGGGCAAACCCAACTATTGACCCAAGACATGATTCGGAGCCGATGCATATAATGCTATAAGTTCGGGGTGCCGCACTTGTTAAAGTGTTCGGACTTCTCACACCATATTGAGGGGTACTAAAGCCCCTGGCATATTTTGGCCGTACCAAAGTGTACGGGTGCAACATGTCGTTAAGGAATATATATTTGTAAAGAAAAAGAGTAATGCAAAAATAGACAGAAGCTATGCATTGTTTATTAAAAAGGGTTGCGATCAAAGCAGAACGATACAAATAATGCGATAAGAAAAAGGTTGGACTATTTAACATGTCCGTTCCAGGGGCAGGCTGCGGAATGGTAAGCAAAACAGGTATACTCCTCGTGATAGAGACCACCTGGGAGTTCCGTAATGCGGCATGGCTTGTCTGCTTCCCTGGTTCTTGCATCGTTTGTGCGGCAATTGAACTGACGAACAGGCCTTCAGAAGAGCGGAGTCCTGAAAGTAAGAGAAAATTAAAAAATCGGCAGCCCCTGGTGCGGTTTAAGCCGTCTTTCGGGCGTGCCGTGATGGTGCCCCTCCCCCTGCACCCATGGTATTTTTAGAGCATAGTTATGTACGCGAAGTACTGGTGTCGTATTTTGCGAGGGCTGGGGTTGGGGCCGCATTGCTACGCCTGCTCGGAACGTGGTAGGCAGTCTTGTTGTAGGTTACTCCGGGCGCGCTTGACGGTGTCCGGACGTTTAACGGCCGGACTGGAGAACTGCCTGGAGAGGCTGCTTTGTACTTCCACAGCAAGGGCCGCCGTGTGCTCCTCCGTTCGGAGAGAGCGTTTGGTGTTTCCATTGACCGTAATTACTCCTCGAGGGCCTGGCATCTTGAGCTTAAGGTATGCGTAGTGCGGTACCGCATTGAACTTGGCAAATGCGGTTCGCCCGAGTAGTGCGTGATAGCCACTGCGGAATGGGACTATGTCAAATATTAGCTCCTCGCTTCGGAAATTATCCGGAGATCCAAAGACCACTTCAAGTGTGACTGAGCCTGTACAGTTGGCCTCTACACCTGGTATTACGCCTTGAAAGGTCATTTTGGTGGGCTTAATCCTCGAGGGATATATGCCCATTTTCCACAATGTATCCTGGTAAAGCAGGTTCAGGCTACTACCGCCGTCCATAAGGACTCTAGTGAGATGAAATCCGTTAATAATTGGGTCTAGAACCAATGCGGCGAATCTGCCATGACGGGTGCTAGTGGGATGGTCCCTTCGATCAAAGGTGATCGGGCAGGAGGACCATGGGTTGAACTTTGGGGCGACTGGCTCTATCGCGTATACGTCCCTTAACGCGCGCTTCCGCTCCCTTTTGGGGATGTGGGTTGCGTATATCATGTTCACCGTCCGCACTTGTGGGGGAAAACTCTTCTATCCACTGGTGTTCAGCGGCCGGGGATCCTCATCGTCATCGCTATGCGGCCCCTTGTATGTATTTTCGACATTTAACTTCCCTGCCTGCTTGAACACCCAACAATCCCTGTTGGTGTGATTGGCCGGCTTTTCGGGGGTGCCATTTATCTGGCACAAGCGGTCGAGTATTCGGTCCAAACTGGACGGGCCCCTAGGATTTCTTTTTAATGGCTTTTTCCGCTGACCGGATTTATAGCCTCTGAATCCGGCATTAACTGCCGTATCCTCAACATTGTTGCCGTTAGTGCGGCGCTTCTGCTTGTTGCGACGCGACCTGCCACTACTGTCCCTGGTATCCAAATTACCAGGGTTCTTGGTCATATTGTTGCTACGAGCAAGCCAGCTGTCTTCTCCCGCGCAAAAGCGGGTCATGAGTGTCGTGAGTGCTGCCATAGATTTCGGCTTTTCCTGTCCAAGGTGCCGGGCAAGCCACTGGTCACGGATATTGTGCTTGAAGGCTGCTAGGGCCTCAGTGTCCGGACAGTCGACTATTTGATTTTTCTTTGTTAGGAACCGTGTCCAGAATTGCCTGGCCGATTCCTCTGGCTGGTGAATTACGTGGCTTAGGTCATCGGCGTCTGGTGGTCGCACATAAGTGCCCTGGAAATTGTCGAGGAATGCGGCTTCCAAGTCCTCCCAACAACCGATTGATCCTGCTGGCAAGCTGTTAAGCCAATGCCGAGCTGGTCCTTTAAGATTGAGTGGGAGGTACTTGATGGCGCGGAGATCATCGCCGCGGTCCATGTGGATATGAAGGAGATAATCCTCGATCCATACCGCAGGATCTGTTGTGCCATCATATGATTCGATGTTTACGGGTTTGAAACCCTCGGGGATTTGATGATCCATTACTTCGTCTGTGAAGCATAGTGGGAATGCGGCGCCTCTGTACTGGGCTATATCACGACGTAGCTCCAATGAGCTTTGTCTACTATGTTCGGCCCTACCGGATTTGTGTCCGGCGTGATGGTTACCGTCTCGAGTCATGGGGCGCCCACGCGATCTGTAGATCGATCTTGTTTGCCTTGCCATGTCCTCCAACATATCTCGTAGGTCTGGCGCATTTTCCCGTGCCTTGGTACGGGGTGCGGCTTGAGTGGAGGGCCAAGAGGCCTCTCTGTCGCGGCCACGAGGTGGTCGGTCGGCCGTATCAAGTGTTGGTGATGTAGGTTTAAGTGCTTCCTCCTCTAATCGGGGTAGCAACCTGCGCTTTGGGTAGCTCTTGGAGGGGCGTTCGAGTTTATGCTTTTCGGCCGCAAGGACTTCAGTCCATCTGTCGACTAGCAAATCTTGATCAGCTCTAAGATGTTGCTGTTTTTTCTTGAGGCTTCTTGTCGTTGCCATAAGCCTGCGTTGAAAACGCTCTTTCTCGACGGGATCCTCTGGCACGACGAATTCGTCGTCGTCGAGGCTTGCCTCGTCTTCGGAGGGAGGCGTATAGTTATCGTCCTCGACCTCTCTATCTGCCGCTCTCTCGTGAGGGCTGGCTTCTCCATCCTCCTGTGCTGAATCTTGCTGGAGGGGGTTTTCTTCGACGCTCCCCGGAGTATTATTATCTCCCGTGCTAGAGTCACCGTATTTGCTTTGGCGGGATTTTGAGCGGCGCCACTGACGCCGGCGCTTAGGCTATTTCTTGGAGGGGTCATCCTCTGCTGTTCCATCGCCGTCTCCTTCTTTTGGGGTGTCCACCATATATATGTCATATGACGAGGTGGCTTTCCAGGGCCCAATAGGCACTGGTTCTTCATCATCTCCAGCATCGGCGTCCATACTGTCGATGTCTTTGAAATCGAAGTCGAGCATGTCAGTTAAATTGGGTGGTGGGTGGGCCTTGAATTTCTTCATCGTCCATATCCCAACCTTGCTGACCGTAATCCGGCCAGGGCTCTCTTGATAAAGAGAGAGACTTTAGTGTCTTCAGAATATCGCCGAAAGGCGAGTGCTGAAAGATGTCCGCGGCAGTAAACTCCTTGATCGGCGCCCAATCGGATTCGATCGACAGGGGCGCGGAGGGTTCGGAGTCCGGAGAGGAGTCCGGCTCCTTGGAGTCACGAGTCTCGCAGAGTGCGGGGCTGGTGTTCGGCTCGATCACCGTTGGGATCGCAGCCCCCGAGGCGGCGTCCAACCACCCATCCTCGATTGCCGCAGTTGGCTCTGAATTAAGGGTCGAAGCCGATACGGGTGCGGCCTCTAGGGCACTGTTCGGCGGTAGAGCTAGATCATGCTCGTCATGACAGTGCGGCGCGCTCGGCAGTGGCTCGAATCCGTCGAGGATCAAGTCCCCACGGATGTTAGCCGTGTAGTTTAAACTTCCAAATCTAACCTGACGGCTAGGGGCATAGCTTTCGATCTGCTCCAGATGGCCAAGTGAATTGGCCCGCAGTGCGAAGCCGCCGAAGACGAAGATCTGTCCGGGAAGGAAGGTCTCACCCTGGACTGCATCGCTATTGATGATCGTATGAGCCATCAAGCCTAATGGTGACGACACAGAGGAACTCTCAATGAAAGACCAATGTCGGTGTCAAAATCGGCGGATCTCGGGTAGGGGGTCCCGAAGCGTGCGTCTAGGCCGGATGGTAACAGGAGGTAAGGGACACGAAGTTTTACCCAGGGAGGTAAAACCCTACGTCCTGCTTGATTAATATTGATGATACGGGTAGTACAAGAGTAGATCTACCATGAGATCGGAGAGGCTAAACCCTAGAAGCTAGCCTATGGTATGATTGTTGTTCTGTATGTTATCCTACGGACTAAAACCCTCCGGTTTATATAGACACCGGAGAGGGTTAGGGTTACATAAAGTCGGTTACAATGGTAGGAGATCTATATATCCGTATCGCCAAGCTTGCCTTCCACGCCAAGGAAAGTCCTTTCCGGACACGGGACGAAGTCTTCAATCTTGTATCTTCATAGTCCAGGAGTCCGGCTGAAGGTATAGTCCGGCCATCCGAACACCCCCTAATCCAGGACTCCCTTAATAATCATAATAGGTGTGGAGAGAAAGTCTTCACTTTTTTTTCGCTTGTGTCCTTTGCTTATTGCATCGTAACCATGGATATTCTTCATCGCTTAGCATGGTGATTAGGTCAGCCTTGACTTTGAAGGGAGGAATTTCATGAAACTTTTCATAATCTTCAGACATGTCTGTCTTGCCCTCCAATCCCATGATGTATCTTTATCCTGAAAGAATGATATGGCGCTTTGGCTCATCGTATGATGTATTCTCTTCCTTATATTTTACTTTTCTTGGTTTGGTAGACATGTCTTTCACATAGAAAACCCGTGCCATATCATTCGCTAGGACGAATGGTTCATCTGTGTACCCAGGATTGTTCAGATCCACTGTTGTCATTCCATACTGTGGGTCTACCTGTACCCCGCCTCCTGACAGATTGACCGATTTGCACTGAAACAAAGGGACCTTAAAATCATTTCCGTAGTCAAGTTCCCATATGTCCACTATGTAACCATAATATGTGTCCTTTCCCCTCTTGGTTGCTGCATCAAAGCAGACACTGCTGTTCTAGTTGGTGCTCTTTTGATCTTGGGCGATCATGTGAAATGTATTCCCACTTATCGCGTATCCTTTGTAAGTCAATACAGTCGAAGATGGTCCCCTGGACAACGAGTACAGCTCATCAGAAATAGTGTTGTCACCTCTCAGACGTGTATCCAATCAACAGCCGAAATTCCTGATGTGTTCACATGTAATCCAGTCATCACACTGCTTCGGGTGTTTGGAGCACAAAATTTTCTTGTGTTCATTGACATATGCGGTCACCAAGGTAGAGTTCTGTATAACTGTGTAGTGTGCTTGAGACCAAGAATGCCCATCCCTACATATTATTGATTCCCCTCCTAGCGTGCCTTTTGCAGTTAGTCTCCCCTCATACCGCGATTGAGGGAGACCAATCTTCTTAGGGCCAGGAATGAAGTCAACAACAAAACAAATGACATCCTCTTTTTGATGGCCCATGGAGATGCTTCCTTCTGGCCTAGCACGGTTACAGACATATTTCTTTAGGACTCCCATGAACCTCTCAAAGGGGAACATATTGTGTAGAAATACAGGGCCCGGAATGACAATCTCATCAACTAGATGAACTAGGACGTGCGTCATGATATTGAAGGAGGATGATGGGCACACCAGCTCAAAACTGACAAGACATTGCGCCACATCACTCCTTAACCTTCGTAGAATTTCTGGACTGATCATCTTCTGAGAGATTGCATTGAGGAATGCACATAGCATCACAATGGCTAATCGAACATTTTCCGATAGAAGCCCCCTCAATGCAACCAGAAGCAGTTGCGTCATAATCACGTGGCAGTCATGAGACTTTAGGTTCTGGAAGTTTTTCTCTGTCATATTTATTATTCCATTTATATTCGACGAGAAGCCAGACGGGACCTTCATACTGAGCAGGCATTCAAAGAAGATTTCCTTCTCTTCTTTGGTAAGAGCGTAGCTGGCAGGACCTTCATACTGCTTTGGAGGCATGCCGTCTTTTTCGTGCAAACGTTGCAGGTCCTCCCGTGCCTCCGGTGTATCTGTTGTGTTCCCATACACACCCAAGAAGCCTAGCAGGTTCGCGCAAAGGTTCTTCGTCACATGCATCATGTCGATTGAAGAGCGGACCTCTAGGTCTTTCTAGTAGGGTATGTCCCAAAATATAGATTTCTTCTTCCACATGGGTGCCTATCCCTCAGCGTCATTCGCAACAGATAGTCCGCCGGGACCCTTTTCAAAGATTACGTGTAAATCATTGACCATAGAAAGTACGTGATCACCGGTACGCTTGGCGGGCTTCTTCCGGTGATCTACCTCGCCTTTGAAATGCTTGCCTTTCGTTTGACATTGATGGTTGGTCGGAAGAAATCGATGATGCCCCAGGTACACATTCTTCCTGCATTTGTCCATGTATATACTTTTGGTGTCAGCTAAACAGTGAGTGCATGCGTGGTATCCCTTGTTTGTCTGTCCTGGAAGGTTACTAAGAGCATGCCAATCATTGATGGTTACCAACAGCAATGCATGCAGGTTAAATTCCTCATGTCTATGCTCATCCCACACACGTACACCGTTTCCATTCCATAGCTGTAAAAGTTCTTCAACTAATGGCCTTAGGTGCACATCAATGTCGTTGTCGGGTTTCTTAGGGCCATGGATGAAAACTGTCATCATAATGAACTTTTGCTTCATGCACAACCAAGGAGGAAGGTTATAGATACATAGAGTCACGGGCCAGGTGTTGTGATTCCTGCTCTGCTCCCCGAAAGGATTAATGCCATCCGTGATTAAACGAAACCATATGTTCCTTGCATCACCTGCAAACTCCTCCCAGTACTTTCTCTCAATTTTTTCCCACTGCGACCCGTCAGCGGGTGCTCTCAACTTCCTGTCTTTCTTACGGTCCTCTCTGTGCCATCGCATCAACTTGGCATGCTCTTTGTTTCTGAACAACTGTTTCAACCGTGGTATTATAGGAGCATACCACATCACCTTGGCAGGAACCCTCTTCCTGGGGGGCTCGCCGTCAACATCACCAGGCTCATCTCGTCTAATCTTATAGCGCAATGCATCGCATACCGGACATGCGTTCAAATCCTCGTACGCACCGCGGTAGAGGACGCAGTCATTAGGGCATGCATGTATCTTCTGCACCTCCAATCCTAGAGGGCATACAACCTTCTTTATTGCATACGTACTGTCGGGCAATTCGTTATCCTTTGTAAGCTTCTTCTTCAATATTTTCGGTAGCTTCTCAAATCGTTTGTCAGGCATACCATCTCTGCCTTCCACTGCAGCAATTACAGTACGGTACCGAGCTTTGTGTTGCCATCTTTGCAATTGGGGTACAACCCTTTTTTGTGATCCTCTAACATGCGATCGAACTTCAGCTTCTCCTTTTCACTTTCGAACTATCTCTTTGCATCAACAATGATCCGGCAGATATCATCATCGAGCACATCGTCTGGTTCCTCTTGATCTTTAGCTTCCCCCGTTGCAGCATGATACGTCCATTTTGCATCATGCTTTTATATCGATATTTCTTGCATTATGGGTTGTCATTACACGTTATGTCACAATACTTATACCTATTCTCTCTTGTTTTACAAGGTTAAATGAAGAGGGAGAATGCCGGCAGCTGGAATTCTCGGCTGGAAAAGGCGAAAATATTAGAGACCTATTCTGCACAGCTCCAAAAGTCCCGAAACTTCACGGAAGTTATTTTTGGAATTAATTAAAAATACTGGCGAAAGAATCCAGCAGAGGGGGCCCACACCCTAGCCACAAGGGTGGGGGGCGCGCCCCCTGTCTCGTGGGCCCCCTGGGAGGCCTCCGGTGCCCATCTTCTGCTATATGAAGTCTTTCATCGAGGAAAAAATCACAAGCAAGCTTTCGGGAAGAAACTCCGTAGCCACAAGGCGGAACCTTGGCGGAACCAATCTAGGGCTTAGGCAGAGCTATTCTTCCGGGGAAACTTCTCTTCGGGAGGGGGAAATCATCACCATCGTCATCACCAATGATCCCTCATCGGGAGGGGGTCAATCTCCATCAACATCTTCACCAGCACCATCTCATCTCAAACCCTAGTTCATCTCTTGTATCCAATCTTTGTATCCAAACCTCAGATTGGTACCTATGTGTTGCTAGTAGTGTTGATTACTCCTTGTAGTTGATGCTAGTTACTTTACTTGGTGGAAGATCATATGTTTAGATCCATTATGCATATTAATACCCCTCTGAATATGAACATGAAAATGCTTTGTGAGTAGTTCCGTTTGTTCCTAAGGACATGGGAGAAGTCTTGTTATAAGTAGTCATGTGAATTTGGTATTCGTTTCATATTTTGATGAGATGTATGTTGTCATCCCTCTAGTGGTGTTATGTGAACGTTGACTACATGACATTTCACCATTGTTTGGGCCTAGAGGGAGGCATTGGGAAGTAATAAGTAGATGATGGGTTGCTAGAGTGACAGAAGCTTAAGCCTTAGTTTATGCGTTGCTTCGTAAGGGGTTGATTTGGATCCATATGTTTCATGTTATGGTTAGGTTTACCTTAATACTTCTGTTGTAGTTGCGGATGCTTGCAATGGGGGTTAATGATAAGTGGGATGCTTGTCCAAGTAAGGACAATACCCAAGCACCGGTCCACCCACATATCAAATTAACAAAGTACCGAACATGAATCATATGAACGTGATGAAAACTAGCTTGACAATAATTCCCATGTGTCCCCAGGAGCGCTTTCCTTCATATAAGAGTTTGTCCAGGCTTGTACTTTTGTACAAAAAGGATTGGGCCATCTTGCTACACCTTATTTACTTTTATTACTTGCTACTCGTTACAAATTACCTTATCACAAAACTATCTGTTACCGATAATTTTAGTGCTTGCTGAGAATACCTTACTGAAAACTACTTATCATTTCCTTCTGCTCCTCGTTGGGTTCGACACTCTTACTTATCGAAAAGGCTACAATAGATCCCCTACACTTGTGGGTCATCAAGACTCTTTTCTGGCGCTGTTGCTAGGGAGTGAAGCGCCTTTGGTAGGTGGAATTTGGTAAGGAAAAATTTATATAGTGTGCTGAAATTTACTGTCACTTGTTACTATGGAATATAATCCTTTGAGGGGCTTGTTCGGGGTATCTTCACCCCGACCAGTAGAGCAAAGAGTTGCTCCTCAACCTACTGAACCTACTGAAAATGTTTACTTTGAAATTCCTTCGGGTATGATAGAGAACCTGCTAGCTAATCCTTTTGCAGGAGATGAACATTGCATCCTGATTTACACTTAATCTATGTGGATGAAGTTTGTGGATTATTTAAGCTTGCAGGTATGCCCGATGATGTTATCAAGAAGAAGGTCTTCCCTTTATCTTTTAAGGGAGAGGCATTGACATGGTATAGGCTATGTGATGATATGGGATCATGGAACTACAAATGATTGAAATTGGAATTTCATCATAAGTTTTATCCAATGCATCTTGTTGATCGTGATCGTAATTATATATATAATTTTTGGCCTCGTGAAGGAGAAAGCATCGCTCAAGCTTGGGGGAGTCTTATGTCAATATTATATTCATGCCCCAATAATGAGCTCTCAAGAGAAATGATTATTCAAAAAATTTATGCTTGGCTTTCTCTCAGTAATCGCTCCATGCTTGATACTTCTTGTACTGGATCTTTTAAGATGAAGACTATTGAATGCAAATGGGATTTATTGGAATGAATTAAATGCAACTCTGAAGATTGGGACCTCGATGAAGGTAAGGACTCAGGTACAACACCTAAGTTTGATTGTGTTAAATCTTTTATGGATACCGATGTTTTCCGTGAATTTAGCACTAAATATGGACTTGACTTTGAGATAGTAGCTTCTTTCTGTGAATCCTTTGCTACTCATGTTGATCTCCCAAAGGAGAAGTGGTTTAAATATAATCCTCCCACTGAGGTAAAAGTAGTTTCTCCTATTAAAGTTGAAGAAAAGACTATCACTTATGATGATCCTGTTGTTCCTGTTGCTTATATTGAGAAGCCTCCTTTCCCTGTTAGAATAAAGGATCATGCTAAAGCTTCAACTTTAGTCAACAAAATTAATATTAGGACACACAAACCCCTGATCATGATAAAGTTGAACCAAAAATTGCTATGGTTAAAGATCTCTTGGCCGATAATATTGATGGGCATGTTACTTACTTCTGCAATGAAGCTGCTAGAATTGCTAGACCTGATGCTAAAAATAAACATAGACCTGTTTGTAGGCATGGCCGCTATTTCCGTTAAAATAGGAGATCATTGTTATGATGGCTTATGTGATATGGTTGCTAGTGCAAGTGCAATACCTCATTACTTATATGAAGAAATTATGCATGATATTGCACCTACTGTGATAGAAGATGTCGATGTTACCATTAAACTTGCCAATAGAGATACTATTTCACCGGTTGGGATTGTTAGAGATGTTGAAGTCTTGTGTGGGAAGGTTAAATATCCTGCCGATTTTCTTGTTCTTGGTTCCCCACAAGATAGCTTTTGTCCCATCATATTTGGTAGACCCTTCTTGAACACTGTTAATGCTAGGATAGACTGCGAAAAGGATGGTGTTACTATTGGTTTGGGTGATATTTCTCATTGGTTTAATTTTGCTAAATTTAGTAGACAACCCCGTGATGAGGAATTGCCTAGTAAAGATGAAATTATTGGTCTTGCTTCTATTTCCGTGCCTCCTAGTGATCCTTTAGAACAATATTTGCTAGACCATGAAAATGATACGTATATGAATGAAAGAAGGGAAATAGATGAAGTATTCTTTAAACAGTGACCTATTTTGAAACACAACTTGCCTGTTGAAATCCTAGGGGATCCTCCTGCACCTAAGGGTGATCCCGTGTTTGAGCTTAAACCATTGCCTGATACACTTAAATGTGCTTATCTTGATGAAAGGAAGATATATCTTGTTATTATTAGTGTTAACCTTTTAGAGCTTGAAGAAGAGACATTATTGAAAACTCTGAAGAAGCACTGTGATGCTATTAGATATACTCTTGATGATCTTAAGGGCATTAGTCCCACTCTATGTCAACACAAAATAAATTTGGAGAAAGACGCCAAACCAGTCATTGATCACCAACGACGACTGAATCCTAAGATGAAAGAAGTGGTAAGAAAGGAAATATTAAAGCTCCTTGAAGCAGGTATAATTTATCCCGTTGCTGATAGTCAGTGGGTAAGCCTTGTCCATTGTGTCCCTAAGAAGGGAGGTATTACTGTCATTCCTAATGATAAAGATGAATTGATTCCGCAAAGAATTATTACAGGTTATAGGATGGTGATTGATTTCCGCAAATTAAATAAAGCTACTAAAAAAGATCATTACCCTTTTCCTTTCATTGATCAAATGCTAGAAAGATTATCCAAACATACACATTTTTGCTTTCTAGATGGTTACACTGGTTTCTCTCAAATACCTGCGTCAGCCGGTGATCAAGAAAAGCCTACTTTTACTTGCCCTTTCGGTACCTTTGCTTATAGACGTATGTCTTTTGGTTTATGTAATGCACCTGCTACATTTCAAAGATGCATGACGGCTATATTCTCTGACTTTTGTGATTAGATTTGTGAAGTTTTCATTGATCATTCCTCTGTTTATGGATCCTCTTTTGATGATTGCTTGAGCAACCTTGATCGAGTTTTGCAGAGATGTGAAGAAACTAACCTTGTCTTGAATTGGGAGAAGTGCCACTTTATGGTTAATGAAGGTATTGTCTTGGGGCATAAAATTTCTGAAAGAGGTATTGAAGTTGACAAAGCTAAAATTGATGCTATTGAAAAGATGCCGTGTCCCAAGGACATCAAAGGTATAATAAGTTTCCTTGGTCATGTCGGTTTTTATAGGAGGTTCAATAAGGACTTCTCAAAAATTTCCCGGCCTCTGACTAACCTATTACAAAAAGATATTCCTTTTGTCTTTGATGATGATTGTGTAGAAGCATTTGAAATACTTAAGAAAGCCTTGATTTCTGCACCTATTGTTCAGCCACCTGATTGGAATTTACCCTTTGAAATCATGTGTGATGCTAGTGACTATGCTGTAGGTGCTGTTCTAGGACAAAGAGTTGATAAAAAATTAAATGTTATTCAATATGCTAGTAAAACTCTAGACAATGCCGAGAGAAATTATGCTACTACTGAAAAGGAATTCTTAGCAGTTGTATTTGCTTGTGATAAGTTCAGACCTTATATTGTTGATTCTAAAGTAACTATTCACACCGATCATGCTTCTATTAAATATCTTATGGAAAAGAAAGATGCTAAACCTAGACTTATTAGATGGGTTCTCCTGCTACAAGAATTTGATTTGCATATTATTGATAGAAAGGGAGCTGAGAATCCCGCTGCAGACAACTTGTCTAGGTTAGAGAATGTTCTTGATGACCCACTACCTATTGATGATAGCTTTCCTGACGAACAATTAGCTGTCATAAATGCTTCTCGCACTACTCCATGGTATGCTGATTATGCTAATTACATTGTTGCTAAATTTATACCACCTAGTTTCACATACCAGCAAAAGAAAAGGTTTTTCTATGATTTAAGACATTAATTCTGGGATGACCCACACCTTTATAAAGAAGGAGTAGATGGTGTTATTAGATGTTGTATACCTGAGCATGAACAGGAACAGATGTCTCGGATGTATCTTTTTTTGTAGTGTCATTGGATAATAATATGAAGCATAAAGCACCATGTTCAAGTAGAGGGTACAGCGAGTTGTGGGAGAGTGGACCGATGTAGATAGAGGGGGGAAGGTGATGGAGATGTTGGTGGAGATGGCGTAGGTGTTAGTGGAGATCGCGGTGATGATGATGGCCCCGGCGGCGTTCCGACGCCACCGGAAGAGAGGGGGAGAGGGCCCCCCTTCTTCTTCTTCCTTGACCTCCTCCCTAGATGGGAGAAGGGCTTCCCCTCTGGTCCTTGGTCTCCATTGCATGGGAGGGGCGAGAGCCCCTCCTAGATTGGATCTGTCTCTCTATCTCTCTCCATTTCTACGCTCTGGGATTCTGCCCTTTCACCGTTTCTTATATATCCGGAGATCCGTAACTCCGATTGGATTGAAACCTTCGCCCAGATTTTTCTCCAAATATTAGCTTTCTTGCGGCCAAAAAAGAGCAGCAGCCGCCTTATGGGGGGGGGGCACGAGGGTCAGGGGCACGCCCCCTGCCTTGTGGCCCCCTCGAGCACCTTCTCGCGTTGATTCTTCTTCCCATATTTCACAAATATTCCAAAAATATTCTCCGTCCGTTTTTATTCCGTTTGGACTCCGTTTGGTATGGGGTTTATGCGAAAAATAAAACATGCAACAAACAGGAACTCGCACTGGGCACTGGATCAATATGTTAGTCCCAAAAATAGTATAAAAAGTTGCCAAAAGTATATGAAAGGTTTATAATATTGGCATGGAACAATAAAAAATTATTGATATGACGGAGATATATCAGCATCCCCAAGCTTAATCCCTGCTCGTCCTCGAGTAGGTAAATGATAAAAAAGATAATTTTTGATGTGGAATGCTACCTAGCATAATCTTGATCATATATCTAATCAAGGCATGAATATTAAGGCATGAGTGATTCAAAGCAATAGTCTATCATTTGACATTAAGACAATAATACTTCAAGGATACTAACCAAGCAATTATTTCATATCAAAATAACATAGCCAAATAAAGCTCATCCCTACAAAATCATATGTCTGGCTATGCTCAATTTTCACCACACAAAGCATTCAAATCATGTAGAACACCGATCACAAGCCGAGCAATTGGTTCATACTTTTCAACGCGCTTCTGCCTTTTCAACCCTCACGCAATACATGAGCGCAAGCCATGGACATAGCACTATGGGTGGAATAGAATATGATGATGGAGGTTTGTGTGAGAAGACAAAAAAGGAGAAAGTCTCACATCGACACGGCTAATCAACGGGTTATGGAGATGCCCATCAATTGATGTCAATGTGAGGAGTAGGGATTGCCATGCAACGGATGCACTAGAGCTATAAGTGTATGAAATCTCAAACTGAAACTAAGTGGGTGTGCATCCAACGTGCTTGCTCATGAAGACCTAGGGAATTTGAGGAAGCCCATCATTGGAATATAGAAGCCAAGTTCTATAATGAAAATTCCCACTAGTATATGAAAGTGATAACTCAAGAGACACTCTATATGAAGAACATGGTGCTACTCTGAAGCACAAGTGTGGTAAAAGGATAGTAACATTGCCCCTTCTCTCTTTTTCTCTCATTTTTTTGTTTTGTTTTTTCCTTTTTTTGTTTTGGTGGGCTTCTTTGGCCTCTTTTTTTATTTGGGCTTCTTTGGCCTCTTTTATTTATTTTTAAAGTTCGGAGTCTCATCCTGACTTGTGGGGGAATCATAGTCTCCATCATCCTTTCCTCACTGGGGCAATGCTCTAACAATGATGATCATCACACTTTGATTTACTTACAACTCAATATTACAACTCGATACTAGAACAAAGATATGACTCTATATGAATGCCTCCGACAGTGTACCGGGATGTATGATGATCTAGTGTAGCAATGACATCAAAAAATGGACAAGCCATGAAAGCATCATGCTAGCTATCTTACGATCATGCAAAGCAATATGACAATAAATGCTCAAGTCATGTATATGATGATGATGGAAGTTGCATGGAAATATATCTACGAATGGCTATGGAAATGCCATGATAGGTAGGTATGGTTTGAGGAAGATATAAGGAGGTTTATGTGTGATAGAGCGTATCGTATCACGGGGTTTGGATGCACCGGTGAAGTTTGCACCAACTCTCGAGGTGAGAAAGGGCAATGCACGGTACCGAAGAGGCTAGCAATGATGGAAGGGTGAGAGTGTGTATAATCCATGGACTCACATTAGTCATAAAGAACTCATATACTTATTGCAAAAGTTTATTATCCCTCAAAGAAAAGTACTACTACACATGACCCTAGGGGGATAGATTGGTAGGAAAAGACCGTTGCTCATCCCCGACCGCCACTCATAAGGAAGACAATCAATAAATACCTCATGCTCCAACTTCGTTACATAACGGTTCACCATACATGCATGCTACGGGACTTGCAAACCTCAACACATGTATTTCACAATTACTCGACTAGCACGACTCTAATATCACCACCTTTATATCACAAAACTATTGCAAGGAATCAGACACATCATATTCAGTGATCTACAAGTTTTATGTAGGATTTTATGACTAACCATGTGAATGACCAATTCCTGTGAACTCTCTAAATATATATAAGTGAATCAAGAGAGTTTAATTCTTTCTACAAAAGATATGCCCACGCTCTAACAAATATAAGTGAAGCAAAAGAGCATTCTACAAATGGCGGTTTTCTATGTGAAGAGAAACAGGCAATCCAAACTTCAAATGATATAAGCGAAGCACAGGAAGAATTCTATAAAGCCATACTTAAAAGATTTAAGTGAAGTGCAAAGAGCATTCTATAAATAAACCAAGGACTATATCATACCATCATGGTGCATAAAGCAAAAATGAAAACAAAATGCAAAAGACGCTCCAAGATTTGCACATATCGCATGAACGAAACGAATCCGAAAACATACTGATACTTGTTGAACAAAGATGGGATGCCTTCCGGGGCATCCCCAAGCTTAGACGCTTGAGTCTCCTTGAATATTTACTTGGGGTGCCTTGGGAATCCCCAATCTTGAGCTCTTGCCTCTCCTTCTTCTTCTCACATCGAGACATCCTCGATCTTTGAACACTTCATCCACACAAAACTCAACAGAAAACTCGGTAAGATCCGTTAGTATACTAAAGCAAATCACTACTCTAAGTACTATTGCAAACCAATTCATATTTTGTTTTTTCATTTTAGCTACTGTAATATAACTTTTCCATGGCTTAATACACTGATAGAAATTGATAGTTTCATCAAAACAAGCAAACTATGCATCAAAACCAGAATCTGTCTTAAACAGGGCAGTCTGTAGTAATCTGAACATTAAACATACTTCTGGTACTCCACAAATTATGCAAAAATTATTAACAATAAACAATTTGTATAGAAATACATTGCAAAAAGTTTCAGAACCGTTTGATGTTCCAGTCAAAAATGTAAAATCGTGCACTACAGCCAAAGTTTCTGTTCTGCACCGCACAAAACAACAAGCAATGTAAACATCCTAGAGTAAAACCTTGTTACATTATTTTTATAATACAATGGAATTGTACAAGGGGATAATTATTTTTGTTGAAAAGTTTCTATAATCAAGATTCCCGAAGTTTCCGTGAGCATGAACAAAGTTCAAGGAGCTCCCCCACTTCAACAATGCTTGTCTCTCTCACTTTCACTTTCTTTTTTGAAAAAGTTTTGGGTTCCCCTCTTTATTTTTTTGTTTTTAAACTTTATAAAAGCACAAAAAAGAAATAAATGACTCTCTAAAACTTCCGGGTTGTCTCCCTGGCAGCGCTTTCTTTAAAGCCATTAAGCTAGGCATATAGTTCTCAAGTAATGGATCCACCAGGATCCCAAGGTATATCAGAGCCAATTTTAATTAACAATGATTTGTAATTTAGTAGTGAGCACAAAGTAACATATATCATGTAATGACGAAGTCTAACACTCTTCCTATGCATCGGCATGTCATAAATGAACAATTCATGCACACAAAGTAAAGGCCAATGCATAGTATAAATAGTTTCTTGCAATTTTTTCGTGTTGGAAACATAAAGAGGCGGAGATGTGCTTCCTCTCTCATAATAATTGCAAGTAGGAGCATCAAGCACATGCATATTATATCTATAAAAATCATCATGTGTAATAGTAAAACTTAACCCATCAATATAATCCTTAATAAGGGTAAACTTCTCCGATATAGTGTAGTTGGTAGAATTCAAAAAGATAATAGGACTATCATGTGTGGGTGAAATAGCAACAATTTCATGTTTAACATAAGGAACTATACCAAGTTCATCTCCATAAGCATAATTCATATTGGCATCTTGGCCACAAGCATAGCAAGCATCATCAAAAAGGGATATTTCAAAAGAATCAACGGGATCATAACAATCATCATATCATTCATCCTTCGGTAAGCACGAAGGGATATTGAACAATGTAGGAGCTGAAGAGTTACTCTCATTAGAAGGTGGGTATGGGTAATCAATCCTCTCTTCCTCCTTTTGTTCTTCGCTCTCCTCCTCATCTTTTTCATCCAATGAGCTCACAATTTCAATAATTTCTTCTTCCATAGACTCGTGCAAAATATTAGTCTCTTCTTGGACAGCGGAGACTTTCTCAATAAACGCATCAATATCAGCATTGTATTCATAATTCTCATAGCAATATTTAAGGATAGCTAAATTTTCAGGTCTATAAACTAAATCATCAAAATCTTCAAAATCTTTAAACAAAGATTCAATTTCACATGCACCCTTAAAAGCAACAAATTCTTCTATTCGTTCCACATCATAGTAATCATAGATACCTCTAGCATAAGAAGCCAAGGTTTCATTATCATTAAATTTGCATGAAAAGGGAAGGTGTGGAGCCTTCATCCTAGAGCAACAAGTATAATCATATCTCAAGCATAGTTGCCTAGCATACCACTTCAACATATAAATTTGATCCCATAATAGTTTCCCTTTTTGAGTTAAGCGATAATCCCTAAAGTATTCACGTTGATCCAACGTGTCTCCCATTACAAAATTGAATGGGATTTTCTCGGGATTATCAAAGTAGTACATAATATCTTTCACATAATGAGCATCGAGGGTTTTAGGAGGTTACCCATCTCCATGAGTAGCAAGTAAACCTAATTTTTTTGGTATTTCGTGTTCCATATCCATAACTAAACATATAGAACAACTATGAACAGCAAATAAAAATTACTTAGTGACAAAGAAAACAAGCACACACAAGAATATTCACCCCACGCTATGGCTCCCCGGCAACGGCGCCAGAAAAAGGTCTTGATAACCCACAAGTATAGGGGATCAATTGTAGCCTCTTTAGATAAGTCAGAGTATCGAACCCAAGAAGGAGCTAAAGGTAGAAAAAATATTCCCTCAAGTTCTATCGACCACCGACACAACTCGACGCACGCTTAACGTTTGCTTTACCTAGAACAAGTATGAAACTAGAAGTACTTTGTAGGTGTTTTTGGATAGGTTTGCAAGAATATAAAGTGCACGTAAATAAAAAGTAGGGGATGTTTAGGTAAAGAAGCAATAAAGTTAGTATAGCGAGTGTGGAAAAGTGGTGGCAGGAGTTTCGAAATTGTCCTTAAGCAATTGACTACTTTACTAGACCTATAGCAAGTTTTATGTGGGAGAGGCCACTGCTAGCATGTCATCCCTGACTTGGAATTCTATGCACTTATGATTGGAACTACTAGCAAGCGTCCGCAACTACTAACGTTCATTAAGGTAAAACCCAACCATAGCATTAAGATATATTGGTCCCCCTTCAATCCCGTATGCATCAATTTCTATGCTAGGTTGAAGCTTCTGTCACTCTTGCCATCCAATACATAGTCCTATCAACATACAACTAACCCTATGGTGTGATCCACGCGCGCGTTCATATGATGGGCACCAAAGGACAGCAACATAACCACAAGCAAATTAAATCAATCATAGTAATTCACCAATCACCGATAGGACAATGAAAATCTACTCAGACATCATAGGATGGCAACACATCATTGGATAATAATATGAAGCATGAAGCACCATGTTCAAGTAGAGGGTACAGCGGGTTGCGGGACAGTGGACCGCTATAGATAGAGGGGGGAAGGTGATGGAGATGTTAGTGGAGATGGCGTAGGTGTTGGTGAAGATCGCGGAGATGATGATGGCCCCGGTGGCGTTCAGGCGCCATCGGAAGAGAGGGGGAGAGGGCCCCTCCTCCTCCTTCTTCTTCTTCTTCTTCTTCTACTTCTTCTTCCTTGACCTCCTCCCTAGATGGGTGAAGGGTTTCCCCTCTGGTCATTGGTCTCCATCGCATGGGAAGGGCGAGAGCCCCTTCGAGATTGGATCTGTCTCTCTGTCTCTCTCTGTTTCTGTGCTCTAGGATTCTGCCCTTTCACCGTTTCTTATATATCCAGAGATTCGTAACTCCGATTGGATTGAAACCTTCTCCCAGATTTTTCTCCAAAAATTAGCTTTCTGGCGGCCAAAGAAGAGCAGCAACCGCCTTACGGGGGGGCACGAGGGCCAGGGGTGCACCTAGGGGGGCAGGCGCGCCCCCTGCCTCGTGGCCCCCTCAGGCACCTTCTCGCGTTGATTCTTCTTCCCGTATTTCACAAATATTCCAAAAATATTCTCCGTCCGTTTTTATTCCGTTTGGTATGGAGTTTTTGCGAAACATAAAACATGCAACAAACAGGAACTGGCACTGGGCACTGGATCAATATGTTAGTCCCAAAAATAGTATAAAAAGTTGCCAAAAGTATATGAAAGTTGTATAATATTGGCATGGAACAGTCAAAAATTATAGATACGACGGAGACGTATCACGGGCGAGAGTGAGTGTGAGTGTCCAGGGTGAACCGCGCCAGTATAAGGTAAGTAAGTAGTAGCGCCTTTCAGAGAAACGCGCTACTGCTGCCACTACTAGGAAAAGGCCTGCTAGTGGCGCACCTGTTTTGGCTACTAATGGCGCACTACAGGTGCGCCACTAGCATCACGCCATTCGAATTTTTTACTAATGGCGCACCACGTAGTGCGCCATTAGTATATCCCACGGTGCGCCATTAGTGTGCCTCCCAGGGGGGCATATTTACCCATGTGCTCTAGCTTACTAATGGCGCACTAGTTGATGGTGCGCCACTAGTGTGCTCTGGCTTACTAATGGCGCACTAGTTGGTGGTGCGCCACTAGTATTAATATTAGGGATTTTTTCTTTTCTGATATTTGCACATGTTACAAAATATATTACTGGATATAATATAGACAGCACCACACAGCAACATCAGATTCATCGAATACAATAGAAGATTAGTCTCCGAATACGATTCATCATATTAGTCTTCGAATTCAACAGACCGAACAAAGATAGAACATTACAAGTCTCGAGACCGCGAGTAGCAAGTTTGTCTTCACATTACAAGTCGATATCGATCATCTAAACTACCTTCACATAGAAGAGAGCCGCGGTCATCACGATGAGAATCATCATGATGAAACTGGTCTTCATCCAGTTCCTCCTCCGCTCCCTCCTCTCTCCCGCTAGATAGTGCGCGTATCTAGATTCTGCCTCCGCCCTAGTGGTGTACCCTTTGTAACTTTTACCGCTGAAGCGGTGAACCTGTCTCCGACACTCCTCTCAGTCGTCGTAGACTCCGGGAACCTTACCCTTGTACACGACATACGACGGCATCTCTATGCACTGGCCAAACAAAATGTTGGTAGCAATTCACAGACAATACATAAGCAATATATAAGTATGCAACAAAAGGATTAGAAGAGAAAAGCAAGACATTAAAAGCACGATTCATGGTCCTACTAATAAATAGCATCGATTACATCTAAGTTGAACGACTGTCCAAACCAAAGAGACATACAAGTTCATTAAAGTTTAATTACAACATGAGCTAATCGATATTTCAGAACTACACATAGCATCACTACTTTCGACTCGACTCAAGGACCGGAGCATGGATGAAGCCGCTGTCTCTTGTGATGGTCATGAAATCGTGGGCGTTGTCAGCCTGCATGGTGGGCACGAGGAAGTTATCCTTATCTGGGTTTGCCAGAATGACGCCTTCGAGGTATGAACTCGCGACTTGCTAGTCCCCAGCGCTGCCCAAGATCTTGGCACGCATGTAGAAGGGGTCGACTATCACGATGTCCAGGGTCTTGTCTCTAATGATCCGCATCTCCATACTCAGCGAAAATAGCCGAACGAAGGTGTAGTGCAGCGGATGAAGGTTAAACATAGCGAAGATGTCATCAAACCGCAGGACGATCGTAACCCCGATGGCGTTATCCACAAAGCCCTTGCCCTCTGGCACCTTGGCCACAAAAACTGGGTATGCCACATCATTCTCGGAGAGACGCCGCTTCTCCAAAGAAAGAACACTGTCATGCAGACTCCGCATAGCACCGGTTGCAGCATTGAGCAGACTAGTCGGTAGCATCGGCCTATCCGCCACATGCACCCTCCTCGAGATATCCTTAGGTGAAGGTGGACCGTCCTGAGCACGTATCGTACTCAGTGCCGGCTGGCTGGCACCCTTGTTACTCTTTCTTTTCCGTCCCTTCTTCTTCTGCTGTAATGGGATCGAGTTCTGCTCACAGACTGCCTTCTTGAGTGTGTTGGGGCTGATAATATTTGGCACCTCTGCTATCTGAGGCTCGGTGAAGGCGGCAGCTGGAGGCGTCTCCCGAGAACTGAACGCCAGACGACGCCTATTGCAATTTGGTTTCTCCGCGGTACCAACATGATCATGGTCGTCTATTTCAGGGTTGGGTTCTTGAGAAGGAGGCCCGAAGAATTCGTCACCGTACCCATGTTCAGCAAAGTACTTATCGACGTTGGTATATGTACCGTCGTCGTTGTCGTCGTCGTCCGGATCCTGTGCCATATGCATGTTCGGATCCTGTGCCATAGGGATGTCCAGTATGTCCGGTAGCGATGCGGCGGTCTTGCCATGGCTTGGCGTCGGCACAACTGGCGGTGTTGTCTATGGGGTGGTGTCCCCCACCCCCAAACGAATCTGACTCTTCGGCCAAAGCAGGGGCCAACTTACGCAGGCGCTGAGGGTCATCACATCATCTTCGTCGGCCCCAGCGGGTCGAATCGGAGGTAACAACTCATCGTAGCCTGGCTGCATCCGAACCAGTTCAACCCTATACACAGTGGTTGGCATCGGATTACCGTGGAACACGGGGTTGCCCGATTGAACGATTCTGCCCTTGGCGACATCGATCAACTCGCTGCCCACGAAGTGCAGGAGAGTGCATGGAACATCGGCGGCGCCCTCCAAAAACATGTAGGGCATCAGGGATGCCCAGTCAAAGGCAAGGAGATGAAGTCATCAGCCGAGAGGCTTAGTTACCATGATGGCGTCGAGCTCAGCTAATGTCGAGGCACCGCCAACAGCGGGCGTGCAACTGATGGCGAGGTGCCGGCCAGCGTACACCCGGGTGCATTACGCTCCAATGCACATGCTGGCGTTGGAAACACCAATACCACCTCCGCCGGAGACACCAATGGCGCCACCTACGCGTTGTGCGAGTTGCTGGCCATGAAGCTGGGAACCGGGCCGCAATCCATGCCTACAGCCCCTCAATCAAGGTAGGCACAATGGCGGTGAGCGTCGTTCCCAGTTGTTGTTGCACTTGCTCTTGGACAATCTCCGGAATCCGCGCCACTTGTGCCTTGAGTTCTTGAACCTCGCGCGACTGGCTTTCCTAGCTAGTCTTTCTCACCTCTCGCCCACCAGTGTTATAGTATGACGACCATTTTGTGGACAAGCCTTTGTCGGCCACACGACCAGCTGATGACGGCTTACTGAGCTTATCCTTGTTTTTCATTATGTTCAACGCCCTATTTAGAGTGTTGTCCCAAGGGGAGCTCTGAGACGACCCCACGCTACTGCTTTCAGTCTCCTACGGAAGGAATGTGAACCATTTAGAAATTTGGCTTCATTAATTAGAATGCAAATATGGAGCTAATTACGCGGGGGTGTATTCCTTACCAGAACACGCTCAAGCGCCCTGGTCTTCGGATCCATGGTAAGCTCCTTCGTTACCGGGTCCTCCTTGTACCGGGCCCTGACATAGTTCTTGGTCTGCTTGTCACCGTATTTCTCGAAGCGGGGCGGTGGGCCTTGCTCGGCACGCTCCACGTCCTCGTTGTCCCATATAGGCTCCGCCACTCTGTAACCGCCGGACGCAAGTTGGTGGACCCCTAAGTTCAACTCTCGCATTTCTTTCCCCCACTGACTTGATTCCACGGTTGCGCTGCTCTCGCACTTGATCTTGAAATCCTTGTAGTCATCTTCGCCAATCGAAGGATTTTTTGCCTTGATCTTCTCATAACTATCACCTTTGTCAATCATTCTCTTCACCGCGCTTCTCCAAGTAGACAAGGCCGTGCTCATCCTCGTGAGGGCGGCACTGTTCACTTTATTCCCTGAGAGGCGTGTGTTTGCAAAGTCAATGGGGAACTTGTATCGTTCGTGCAGCTTCATGAATAGGAGGCTGCGCAAATTCCCTTGGTCCTTATGCCTTAGGTTCTCGGTGTTGATCGAGACGGTGCTCCGGAGAATGCACCCGAGCTGAAACGAGTACCCCTTGACTAATTCTTTGGGCGTCGTTGGCTTCCCGTCGGAGTTCACTTCAGTAAATTCCTCCTCACGGTGTCGAGCATGTTCGGGCGCCGGTCCTTCCGTTGCCTCTTCGGTTGGCTGCCATCTGTGCGTGCGCTGCCATCATCAGTGGTGGCATCCTCGGCGGCACCATCAGTGGTGTCATCCCCGACGCCACTAGGGGTTTTGTAGTCAGGATCGGTGTCTTCCGCGGCGTCCTCATAGCGGTGAGGTTCTTCCTCCATCTCCTGGGATAGCTCCCAGAATTGCTTGGCCGAACCACCGGCCTCATCGTTGTGGGCCATGTTTCGCTCTAAATAGGAAAAAAGTTTGGTCAAAAAGTTGGTTATTGTCAAGGAACAAGATCATGGTATCATCATTTAGGGTTTTTCGACACCGGGGCATCCTAAAAGCTAAGGTTTTATCATTTAGGGTTTGTCGACGGCGAGCCACCCTAAAAGCCTAAGGTTTCATCATTTAGGTTTTTGTCGACACCGAGGCACCCTAAAAGTCAAGGTTTTATAATTTATGGTTTGTCAACACCGAGGCATCCTAAAAGCTAAGCTGGGAAGGAAAATTCTAAGTTGGGCCTAATCACTTGGCTCTATTACCACCTATGGTTTAATGAAGCAAGAATAAAGGGGCAGTTGATCCTACTTAATTAAGTACTAAGATACCCCGGCCCATGCATTAGTCACAAGTACCCCATATGTCCTATTTTTAGCAAAGTCATGCTAAAATTCACGGAAAATTTCCGCATGACCTTTGCTGAAAATAGGACATATGGATTACCCGAATTTGCCGGAACGGAAGTTAATCAACATTCCAGGAAACTCAAGGGCCTCTCAGGGTACCTGCAAAATCATCACGACACGATGATTGGAGACATGACCTTTGCCTAACAGTTCTGAACTCCTGCATGGGTCGGAGACAAGAATAAAGGTAGAATACAATGGTAGAATACAATCAGCACTTCTTTGTGTCCATATCAACTACCTCAATAACCTGTCAATACTGAATATTAGAATGTTATAATTTAAAGCATGTTAAAGATATATAAAACTCCATTGCAAATGTGCCATGTCAATCAAAACCCCAATGGATGAGAACTACCATTCAATACAACAACTCTTAGAAGTGAAGAACAGGTTCTCCAAAATGAGTAGGAAGGGAGCATGCTGACATCTATACAAGCCAATAATGATTTACTACTCAATGGAACAGGGTAAGATAAACACTAGTCAATAAATTTACTACATCAAAAGGAGTAAAACTCAACAATGCAGCACTATCTCTGAACCTAACCTTTGTTTAGTATGGGTATGACAAATCAATGAGTTGGTCATCACAATGTCAAATGCCATTGGAAGACAAGAAATCAGGTCATCACATGACAACAATTTGATGGCCTCGTGAACAACCAAGACATCCTTGAATGGCTGCCAAGTTACTACTAGCAGGCTCAAAAGTCAAGTAAACTGAAGATTGACCTTCTGAAGGTCTAAGTATGGCTGTGCTGTTAGGTTACTACTAGCAGCAACATGGAAGTACCAGAATTTGGTGGGTTGTCTCATGTACAAACAGCTGGAGCATTCGTAACAAGGTCAGGGCACAAACTAAACCAAAAGATAAAGGTATTTTTGTGAAATATGCAGTACCACATACTTTTGTGACAAAAAATGGCTACATAACTCATCTTCTGTTTCCGAACACAGGTTGTTTGCCATAAGAAAATTTGCTTATGAACCATTCACATATTATTTCCAAGGTCACAACTTCCTCTGTTCTAATATCTAGTCCAATTCTGAAACCAACCTCCTCTGTTCTAATATCAGGAGAGGGGTGCGGTTTGCATTACGAAATTGGCCCAAGGATTTTAACGGCGACGGGTTTAGGGTGAAGCACGGAGTTTCAGGAGGGGGTACCTCGTCTTGCTAGAGCTGGTCGTTGGAGCGCAGCTGCTCCTCGGGCAGATCGGGCTCCCCTCCCTCCTCGCGATCCCGAAGTGGGGCGATGGGCAATGAGGCACCGGGGCGTCGGGGGCGGTGGGGCGACGGGCAGCAAAGCGCCGGGGCGTCGGGGGCGGTGAGGTGACGGGCA
>NC_041388.1:521736615-521741981 GCF_002162155.2 Triticum dicoccoides
GCGGTGGAGCGGCGGAGGGTGCGGGGGTGCTCGACGGCGAGGGGGATCTGGCGAGGGGGATAGCGATCGAGATGGAGGGGGATCGAGATCGAGTGTCCTCATGAATATTCAATATTTTTTCATATTGAATATGAAAGAATATCATCAATAAACATAAATAAATATTCATGAGGTCACTAGAACAGAAGAAATGTCATTTCAATATGTCGAAATACAATCGAGAAATGAAGGCTACAATTTAAATATAATCGATCTTAGCTAGCTATTTGTTCACAATCTTCTTGCCCTTATTTTTCGTAAATGGAGTTCTTCTCTTGAACGGGCGTCCTTTAGGTAGGGTGGTCCTGCTTCTTCTTGTGGTGTATGCTTCTACTTCGTCGTCATCGTCATGTTCCATCTTCGGGTCGCCGTACTTATCGAAGTCTTGCTCATTGGCGACTCCATCCATTCCGATGATCTTCCTTTTGCCTCTCCTCACGACAACACGACCGGGCTTTGATGGGTCGGTAATGAAGAAGCATTGGTCCACTTGGGAAGCCAGTACCCATGCCTCATTTTTCGTGGTGAGGTTTGCGCGCGCGATCTTTGATTTGGCTTCTGGTATAACCATGGTGGTGAAATACCGGTCTTCTTTTATGACGCTCTTGGCCCATCTGACACGGAACATCGGGACCTTCTCTCTAGCATAGCTCAGCTCCCAGATTTCCTCGATCCTCCCATAGTATCTGTCCTTGTCGTTACCGGTGTAGGATTCCATCGTTACCCTGGAGTTCTGATAACCATCGCTCTTCATGTCCTTTCCCTCGGTGTAGAATGTGTAGCCGTTGATATCATACGCCTCATACGTCATCAGGTTGTGCTCGGCGCCCAGTGACAAGGTGAATATGAGTTGTTCTTCCATGGAAGAATCCTCATGTAAAGGGTACGACAGAAGCTTCTGCTTGAACCAACGCATGAAACATGAGTTGTGCTCTTTGATTATATCTCCGTCCGTCCTCTGTTGGACTCGGTCATTGTACATCTTCTCAATAAAGGTTTTGTGCTCTACCACCCAAGGATCGACCACGTCTATGTGTTGTAGCGCGACTAGGTTTGCTCTTTCAAAGTTGGTGAGTCGACCCTCGAAGTCGACATGCATTTCGCGGCGACCCTCACGGTGACCCCATCCAGCGAGCCTGCCGAGGTGCCTGTTGACGGGCAGACCAACGGGGTTCTCGATTCCTAGATAATTCGTGCAGTAGGAGATGCACTCTTCGGTCAGAAAGCCCCTGGCTATGCTTCCCTCTGGACATGACATGTTGCGAACGTATCCTTTGATGACACCATTCATCCTTTCAAACAGCATCATGCTGTGCAGGAACGCCGGCCCGAGTTGGATGATATCCTCCACGATATGGACCAGAAGATGCACCATAACGTCGAAGAATGCGGGCGGGAAGTACATCTCAAGCTCGCATAGTATCACCATGATCTCTTCCTGTAGCCTTCTGAGTTGCCTCACGCCAACTGACTTCCGAGAGATGACGTCGAAAAAGTTGCATAGGCCAAATAGCGTTTCATGGACGTACGCGTCCATGATCCCACGGATTGCAACTGAAGTATCAGTGTCATCAGCACGTGACAGTCGTGAGACTTCATCCCGCAGAACTTCTGCTTCACTGAGTCTAGGTATCTGCTTATCTTCCCCGCGTAACCGTAAGAAAGTTTTACTCCTACGAGGCAGGTGAAAAACTGATCGATCTCCTCCTGACTTAGAGTGAAGCACGCGGGAGGGAAGTCATTTCCGGTCTTCTTGGCCTTTTTGCCTTTGCGATGACTTTCCGTGTCCTGCTTCGCCTCATCATCATCATCATCATTAGCGTGAAGCTCCTCCCTGATGCCCATTGATTTCAAGTCTGCCCTTGCTTTCAGCCCATCTTTGGTCCTCTCTGGCATGTTGAGCAGGGTACCAAGCAGACTCTCGCACACGTTCTTCGTGATATGCATGACATCAAGGCTGTGAGGCACACGGTGGATCTTCCAGTATGGCAAGTCCCAGAAAACAGACCTCGTTTTCCATACCTTCAGCAATGGCTTTGGCTCCTTTCGCTTCTTTCCCGGCTCTGGCGCCTTTTGCTTCTTTCCCGGCAGTGGGCAATCTTTCCAATTTTTCAATAGCTAGTCTATTTCCTCGCCCCTCCTCGTACGCGGGCATCTTCGGGGTTCGGTTTCACCGTCGAACAGATCCTTGCGTTTTCTCGATGGGTCATCGTCGCGAAGCCACCTTCGATGTCCCATGAACACGGTTTTCGAAGACCCGGGATATCTATCTAGCTGGCGATATGTTGTGTCATCCATGCACCTGACGCATCCAGAAAATCCTTAGACCAACTGCCCAGCGACATATCCGTAACCGAGATAGTCCTGCACCATCGTGAGCAGTGCGGCTCTCATAGGGAAATATTCTTTCTCTCCGGCGTCCCACGTATTGGCTGGCATTTTCCATAGCATGTCAAGCTCCTCTTTCAGCCGCCGCAGATACAGATTGATGTCGTTCCATGGTTGTTTCGGCCCTTCAATTAGCATACTCATGTGAATGTACTTCCTCTTCATGCACAACCAGGGGGGAAGGTTGTACATCCACACAAACACAGGACATGTGCTATGTGTGCTTCTCTGGCTGCCAAAGGGATTGACTCCATCGGTGCTCGCGCCCAGCACGATGTTCCTTGGATCGTTGCCAAATTTTGGGTGTTAGAAGTTCAACGCTTGCCACTGGCTACCATCCTTAGGGTGACTTGGCATCTTGTCTTTTTTATTTATCTTCGGATCCTTTGCGTCATCTTCTCGCTTCTTCTCCTCCCTATCCGCGTGCCAACGCAGGAGCTTTGCTACCTTAGGGTCCATGAAATACCGCTGCAGACAAGGAGTGATTGGAAAGTACCACACCACTTTTCGAGGAGCTTTCTTCATCTTCTTGTATCGAGTGATGCCGCACACCGGACATATGGTAGACTCCGCGTGCTCGTTTCGATAAATGATGCAATTGTTCATGCACACATGGCATTTCACGTGTGGTAAATCTAGAGGACACACGATTTTCTTTGCCTCCTCGAAACTGGTCGGGCACTTGTTCCCCTTGGGAAGACGTTCATGCCAGAATGACATGTTCTCATCGAAGCATGCGTCGGTCATTTTGTGTTTTGCCTTCATCTCTTGAGCTAAGAGCGTTACTTTCAGGCGGGTATCCTCGGGCCTGCATCCTTCATACAATGGAGTAACCGTGTCTATCTCCAGTTGATCCAGCTTGGCTTTCTCTCGGGCGGCAGCTCTTGCGTTATCCATCTGCTTGAGAAGCAGCTCTTGAATATGAGGGTCCTGCACCCAGCCCATGGATGGTCCATCGTCGTCTACTCCGGCATCTTCATCTTCATGATCATGCCCTTCGTATTGATCTTCCTCATTATCAAGTCCGGCATCTTCTACATGATGACTGTGTACAACATCACCGTCGTGATCATGTCCTGGAGATTCTTCGTCTTCTCGCCCGCCCTTGCCGTGGTGGTTGTCTTGCTGCCCTTCCTCATTTCTTGCCCGGCCCGCATGGACAACTTCATAGTCATCTTCATCACCTTGACACCGATAGCCATCCATGAAACCACGCAAGAGCAGGTGGTCCCGCACCTGCCCAGAATCCGGATCCGCAATAAGGCTCTTCAGCTTGCATCTTCGACACGGACATCTTATCTCCGTCTTGTTCATTTGAAGCATCTCGGCCTTCGCGGAGCTCAAAAACCTATTCATGATGCCTTCGGTCATCGTACGGACCATGGTCGCCTGCGGGGTAGAGCAAAACGATATTTTTGAACCAAGAAAAAAATTGGCATGACTTTCCCTAAAAATAGGACCAAAAAGAATGCATAGTGCCAAAATTCTCGCAGAAACGGAAATGAATCAACATTCCGGCAAAATATTGGCAACTATCGCATTTCAAATATCGGTACCTGAAAACACAAACATATATGCAACACCACAAACATATGCAACACCACAAACATAAATAGATCTAGCTAGGCCATAAAAAGTGCATGTGCACGTTGTTGGAGGGAGAAAAAAGTAGATCTACAACATAAAGAAAGCTTTCCCCTTACTTACCTAACAAAAACAGGTAATTTAACCACTTCATTTGGATGAATCTATGGTGCAAATGAGGTGAGGAGGAGGAGGCAGCCGAGACAAGCTTGGAGGAGGAGGTGGAGACAATGAAGTGGGAAAGTGAGTATGTAGGTGGCTGTCCAAAATATCTAGCTGGTCCTAGGTTACTAATGGCGCACCACCTACAAATACGCCATTAGTAACCCTGGTTACTAATAGCGCACCAGCTGGTGGTGCGACATTAGTAGTTTCACAAAAAAATGATAGTAGTGGCGCACGGGGTGAGTGGTGCGCCATTACTAGTTAAAACTAGTAATGGTGCACTGTGCCCTGGTGCGCCATTAGTATTTTTGGAAAAAATATGTTAGTACTGTCCAAAACATGGTGCGCCACTGCTATATAGTAGTGGCGCACTATATGTCTGGTGTGCCATTACTGTCCATATTATCTATAGCCCTTTTCCTAGTAGTGTACGGGCCGTAGCAGTAGCGCTGGTCAGTGTTACGTGCTACACCTAGGTGGGGCTAGCCATCTGCGCCCAGTACAAATATAGCAGCAGCACGGTTTCGCGGAACGCGCTACTGCTAAAGTAGTAGCAATATCGCGGTTTATTTAAAAACGCTACTACTAAGTAGCAGTAGCGACTTGTTTTGTCTAGCGCTACTGCTAAGATGCTGTGTATAAGGTTTTCCCTAGTAGTGTAGTAGTAGCGTTTTTTATAAGGAAGCGCTGCTGCTAAATAACGGTAGCGCTTGCCACTGAAAAGCGATGCTACTATTCATGTAGAAGTAGGGCTTGTGTTATAAAAAACGCTACTACTATAGTTGCCAATGGTTGCATGGCAGTGTAGGTATACTATCAGCGCTGGTATTTAAAAAGCGCTACTTCGATTGCACATATCAATAGCGCTGTCTTCTGACAAGCGCTACTGCTAAATAGCAGTAGCGCTTATCTGTAAAAAGCGCTACGACTATGCTTACCTTATACACACCCGGCGCCCCGCGCGCGTCCCTCACCCTCCCTCACACACTCACTCGCCGCACACCCATCGCCGTCGTCGCCCGCCGTCACCGCCGACCCCCCCAAGGTATGTCCCTCCTCCTCTCACCGCCCTCCCCTCCCTCCTTCCCTTCTCCCCCTCTCGCCGCCCTCCTCTCTCCCTCTTCCCACGGCCCTCCTCTCTCCTCCCTCTCCGCCTGCGGCCCCCTCCGATCCTCCTCCTCCCTCTCCGG
>NC_041388.1:521742246-521762590 GCF_002162155.2 Triticum dicoccoides
CTCCTCCTCCTCCTGGCCTCCTCCCACCTCCTCCTCCCCCTTTTTGTAAATAGGTTTTTGTTTTTGTTAATTGTAGGTTTTTGTTTTTAGTAAATGTAGGTTTTTAGTATATTTTGTTTTTAGAAAATTTGAATAAGTAATTTGAAAAGAATAAGTAAATGTAGGTCTTTTGAATAGAATAGGAAATTTTTAGAAATTTTGAATAAGTAAATTTGAATAGAATAAAATATGAAATTGAAAAAATAAGTAATTGTAGGTCTTTTGAATAGAATAGAATTTTTTTAGTAAATTTGAAAAGAATAGGAAATTATAAGTAAATTTGAATAGAAGGATTAAATGTAGCTTATGGAGTTTCACTAAGTCCTAAAATGACGATAATAATGTTTTTGGTTATATTTTGCTTTTGCAGATCAAGGAGCCCCTACATCATCCCCGCTGTCGTCCCTGTCACCGACCCCCTCCGACCTGGATCAAGGTGAGAGCAGCCACCCCATGTTGTTAATTTAATTTAGGTATTTTAGGTGTTTAATCTTAGAATAATGTAGTATAAACCCTAGTTATGATCGAATCATGTTCAAAATGTAGGTTTTTAGTTATGTGTAGTTAATAGAATTTAGGTGTCACATTTGTTGTTATTTTTTTAGTTAAAGCAATTATTCCCGCATCGACATCGACGATGCCTATCTCACATCCTCGTCGTCGACTCGGCGGAGGAGGCATGGGCTTGGTGAAGAGCCATGTCCGGGACTAGGCTCCGCCCGGCTGGTATTGGGAGGTGCTACCTTCAGAGGGGTGCACCTTGGTGAGGAGCCAGCCCATCATTGACCCGAACCTTTTTTGGTGGAGGTCGCGTGGGCTAGTAACGGTGCGGAGGCTTGAGGACCCCGTGGAGGTGGTACGTCACTGTGTCAGCGAGGAGGACGAGCACGTCCGACGCTACATGGTTGCGTTGGAGGGAAGGTTCTCCAATACCTAGAAGGTTCTTCAGGGATCTCACTGGAGCAATGATCCTGTGATGGTTCCTTCTCTTTGGGTGTCCACCGCCCGCGCCGATACCCATCCTTCACCATGATTTTAGCTATATTAGTGATGTTATATGTTTGATACTATTCGAGATCTATTAGTGATAATATTGGATGATGTACGGACGAAAGAGATGATTTAGTTTTTTCTTATTGAATGAATGATAATTTGAATACTAATTTATTTTATGATTTGACTTTGCTTATTGAATGCTCAAATTGGAAAACTACATCAAGTTTGAATGATCATATGATGTTAATATAAACATGTATATGTTGTGTTGCTCAAATAGGATATGTTCTTGCCCAAGTGGCCGGCCATGTTTGCGGGTTACACCTCCTATAGTGGCCTATGTTTTGCCGGAGTGTTGATTAATTTCCATTCTGACAAATTTCAGGCGCTCGATTTGTCCTTTTTTAGCAAAGGTCATGCCAGATTTTTTTCATGAATTCTGGCCTAACTTGTGCTAAAATATGTAGGAAATATCGAGTGGCCTAGATATTCTAGAAAACTAATTAAACGACATTTTGGGTGAATTTAAGTCTGTCGAGGCTCCATCACCGAAGGTCGAAAAATCAGTGAGGGAGTGTATCCACCATATATGAGAGAGGACAAAAAAGCCCGACTATTGTCGTGGGGGTCGTTTCTCCTTCTTCTCCGGGTGCTAGACCTTTGTTATGCACTAGGGTAAGGAGGAGTAACGAACATCACCGACGGTCGCAAATGTCAGAGAGGAATCAGTGAGTGAGAGTCTCCACCACATATGAGAGGACGAAAAATCCTGACTGTTGTCGTGGGGGTCGCTTCTCCTTCGTTCCCATGTGCTAGACATTTTGGTGTAATGCACTCGAGAACGAAAGGAGGAGCGACCATCACCAACGGTCGAATGTATACACCATGCGAGCTGAGAGTTTTCAAGAAAAAGACTCGACAAACCAAAAGTCAACCCATGATGAATAATAATGATCTAATTTAATTTTTGTAGTGCATATATTGAATTTTACAAGTTTAATCTTTGAATTGTGAACATAGGAAATGTCATCATCGGACGATGGAAGTCTCTTGGGGGAGTGCAGCTGGTGTAACGACGACCGGGGTCTGTGCGACAGGCCTCACCTGGACGAAGATCGGCGCTTCAGCATTAAGCTCCAGGAGACCTTCGATGTTAAAATGGTACGCAACAACGAAAAGTGTTTTTTCGTAATTAAGCATGACTTCAACTATTTCAACGTGTAATTTTCGTCTTTTACAATTCGAGTAGCTTATCCCATGCCATGCAAGACGCTATGTCTTGGAGAGGAAGGATTTTGAAAACCATGAAAAATTCGAAACAAAGAAAATTCACCTAAGGACCCATCATGATATGGATTTTGAAGTAAATCTATATAATTTTGAGAGCGTAACCCATTTCGGTTGCAAAAATTGGGAAGCACTTTGCTAGATGTATGGTTTTTATGAGGGTATCCTTGTCACCATGGATCTTGGTGATCCTGGCATCGACCAAGACAATATGGACATTTGGGTCCTTGTTGATACGCTTCCAATTCTACCGCTATGTGAGTTTCTCAAACATAGTTATTAACTAATTTATATTGTTCATTTCAAAATAGTTGACAACTTATTTCCATTCCCAGCTTATTTTATTCTTCAAACAATGTGCGGAAGATGGTAGAAAGAACCTACTACACCGATGGCTCTGAGTTAACTTATCAGGAGAAATATCATCTGATCACATTTTGTATTGATCTTGAGAATTACAATAACTATTATCAAACTCCTACACATTATGGTGAATACGTGCCACTAGTGAACGTGTTGAACCATGGTAACATCCATGGAGATGCCATGGTAAGAATTTTTAATATTACGACATCTGTGCATCTTTTGCATAAGTTCTTTTAAAACTTAAGTACATTGCTAACTACGAAGTTATTACTACGAAGTTATTACACCGATGGCGCGCAGATTGTCTTCGGCATTGCAAGGCGGGTTCCTCCTCCAAGTACTTCATAGAAGATTTTGAACACAAAGATAGTGTCCGGCTCTGCAAAATAAGTTTCCACATATTGCCATAGAGAGAATAATGTTTACACAAATCTAATCTGCTGACGTATTCCGTAGTGTGACATCGCACCACGTCCAAGCCTTTATTCGAATCGTTTTATTGTCCCACCTCAGCGTGTCATGCGAGGCGGTTTCCTTGGCACGTCTCGTTGAAGAAGATATCATGTCCCCTTATTCCGAGATACTCATCAATACGGGCGTGGGTAACCCAACTGTGCCATTGATTACGGCGCTTGTAGATAAACGAGTTTTACCAGGCTGGTGGGGACACGTAGTTGCGTCCACCCATATAAGGGGATAAGGATCCACCTTTTCACCTACGCCTTCTTCCTTCTTTGCCTATCCATTTTTGCGCACGCGAGCTCCAGCGCCCAAGTCCGTACTCCCCACCTCAACCTTCTCCAGCCATGTCCGGAGCGGGAGGCAAGTGGATGGTCTCCTCCGTCACAGAGGGACACATCAAAAAACTGAGGAAGGCCGGATACTTGTCTAACGACATCGCGTACCGGCTTCCCGACTTCCTCCGCGGACTGGGCTTTCCTATCCACCCATTTGTCTGGGGACTCATGTTCTACTACGGCCTAGATTTCCATGATCTGGCTCCGAACTTCATCCTCAACATCTTGGTGTTTATCGTCGTGTGCGAGGCTTTCCTCCGCATCCGCCCCCATTTCGGCCTATGGCTCAAGACTTTCAATGTCAAGCCGAAGGTGGTGCACGGAAACCAGGCGGAGTGCGGAGGCCCCATGGTGGGCAAGATGCCCAACGTCTTATGGCTCGAGGGCTCCTTTGTGGAGACCGTGAAGGGGTGGCAATCGGGGTGGTTTTACATCACCGAGCCGCGCAACCCTGAGTGGGTCGCAGCCCCCGAGTTCCGGTCCGGACCCCCAACGCGGCTCATGTCCTGGAAAGAGACGGGCCTATCGTGGGGCAGCAAAGGAGAGGTGACTGGACTGCAAACATTCATCCAAACCCTGGTGAACAAGAAGCTCAAGCTTGTCAACGTAGTCCAAATTATGCTCATCCGTCGGATCCTCCTGTGTCAACAACGGGCCTTCAATCTATGGGAGTTCAACCCGGCACAGCACCGAACTCTGAGCAGGCTCTTCGACACGACGTACGAAGATGCCTGGAAGGTGCTTTTCAAGGGCACCGAGGCTCCCGCATTCGCTACCGAGGATCGCGGATTCAGCGCGCAGCGTCACGCTAGCGCGGTAAGTTGTTTGTACCTTTTACAGGGTATTAGTTTTTCATAGTTTAAGTCTATGCGGGATCTAAGATCCCTTACCTTTGACAGGATTGGCAGGCGAAGTCCGGATAGATCGACTGTCCGGCTCCTTTCCCCGAAGACCCAGCCGATGCCCGCTTGGCGAAGCTGCTAGTTCCGGCACCCTATGTGGTGCCGGAGAAGAAGGCCACGAAGAAGGCCACGGGGACTCGAAAAAGTGCCCGGCGCCAGGAGGTGTTGGGTTCATCATCCGACAGCTCCAAGGCGCATTCCTCCCGTGAAGACGAGGAGGAGGAAGAAGAGACCTCTCCGCCTCCAGCGGGGGGAGAGAAGAAAAGGAAGGCCGCCCTCACTGGGGAGGCCGAAGGGTCCAAGAAGGGGAAAACCTTCCTCCGGACTACTCCACCAATGCCGACGACGGCGGAGAGGAGTGGCTGCTTAGGGCCAAGCCCTTGGCGAAATCGTCAGTATCCGGATACCAGAGTAATTCATAGTATTCCTTATTGCACAGCTTTCCCTTATGTCGAATATGATTATGCAGCCCACCCAAAGATTGGCTCGACGCGTCGTCGAGCGGTTCACTGGACTCGTCGGATGTGAATTCGCTTCCGACGTCTAACTCCCCCCGCCCTACAGACGACGCCGAAGTGTTGTCCCAACAGGTTCCAAGCCAGGAGGAGGTGGTCCTGGAGGCGCCGCAAGGCGACCTCCCGGACTCCAGGAGTAAAGGGGATAAAACCCCCCCAGGGCTCCAAGTCCGGCTCTAGGCCGGACACCGCTCCGGAACCTTCAAAGTTTCCAGAGTCCGTCGGGCGACCTCCTTCCAAGAGGAGCAAGCCCACCGTGCCGGTGACCCCCGTCCAACCGGAGGCGCCGAACAATCTGTTGGAGGTGCTCAAAGGCGCCTCCAACTACGAGGAGCACCGCACCATTATGAGTGCGGTGGTCCAGAAGGTTCAGTCCGCCAAGAGCGGACTGACTGAAGCTTGTGCTAGCCTTTTAACAAGCTTTGAGGTAAGTAAAGAATGTGTAAATAATATTACCGCATAGATAGTAGCCCCTGATGCTCTGTTTGGCGTTCGGGAAGAAAAGCCGAATAGAGGATCAAATAAAATCCGCAGGAGTCTAACAAAAAGGAGTCAATATGCGTATGCAGGCTTCTCTGCTGGCGTCCGCCGCACTGACTGCGGAAGTGGACACGCTAAAGCAGAACCTCGAGCAGTCCGAGCAAGAGCTCGGGTGTGCCAAGAAGCAGCTCGAGGACAAGGAAGGTAAGAAATATCTTGTTTAAATATATATAAAAAATTGCAATTGCAAAAAATGACAAGATTATCGTGGCTATTGTAGGGGCCACGTCTGAGGTGGCGACCCTTAAGCAAGCGTTGTTCGAGGCCGAGGAGAGGGCGGCCACGGAGCGCACCGAGCGAGAGAAGTGTGAGGCCCAGTTTGGCAAGGTGCGGCAAGAGCTCCAGGCTCTCATGAAAAAACATGAGAGTTTGGAGCTTGACTCAAAGACGCGAGCGTCCAAGCTCGCGGTGGCTATTGAAAATGCCAAGTCTGCCAAGGCCGAATCCCAGAAGACCCTCCAGGAGTTGGATGCGGTGAAAAATATAGCAGCGGGTAAGGCATTCTTTATGCAAAGCAAACACATAAATGTGAGTTACTTGTTACTTACCCGAATCCGGAGCTCTCCAGGAGCATTCGCAGATCTTCCCCATAGCATGTCCGATGGCGCCGCATTCTATCGAGCCGAGGAGGGCAGCTCGACAGAGAAGGTATTCTGGTCTCAGTATGCTGAGGCCGGACACCCCGTGCCCCCGAGCAACCAGCTGAAGCAACTGGTCGAGCTCCACAAGGCGGCCGAACAGGCCATGAAGGGCCTCATAGTTCGGCTGTGGCCTGGAGAGGCTCTGCCTGGGAGCTATTTCGGCTGGTGCGGCGGCTGGTGGGGGCCTGTCCAAGGCTCGATGTCATCAAGCGCTCCGTCTGCATTGAAGGTGCCCGTAGGGCCCTTACCTGTGCTAAGGTGCACTGGGGCAAGCTGGATGCTGAGAAGCTTGTGAAGGACGGGCCACCGCCGGGGAAAGAGCATCGCAAGCCCGAGAATTATTATAAGGATGTTCTGAAGGGTGCCCGCCTTATGGCGGATGAATGTTCCAGGGATGTAATTTTTGAGTAAAACTCGCTCGTTTTGTCCTGTGCGCTGAAAACTTGTTCATATGCGCTAAGCAATGCAGTTGGAATTTAAAATATTACCTTCTGTGCGGCTGTTTGTCAATTCTGAGAGATGGCGAATCGTCGGCTTCTGCCCCCGTGCCGCTAGTGCCGGGGTGTTCGGGGATAAACCTGAGCGCTCTTTTTCCCATGTTTGGGTCCTTCGAGGGAGGCGCTCAGCACAACGAACAAGGCAATCGGACTATAATGCGTGAACACTCTCACTTAGCCATAGAATTCTATAATTTTAAATTTCGGCGAAGCCACTGGTATTCAGAAGACCGAGTTCGGGGCGCTATCCACGCCTTGGCCGGACAGAGCCGACTCCTCGCTCTAAGCGACATAAGTCTTTAGGGACTCGAAAAACCTCTCGAACAGCGACAAGCTCTCGCTTCATCATGACAGTTAGTTTTATCTTTCTCTACTGAGGTGCTCGACCCAGCTCAACTGGGGCACAATCGCAGTAGTTCTCCTAGTGCTACCTTAGCCGACATAGCGGAACGTAAGGCACCAAAACATAGGAGCCGGGCAAACCCAACTATTGACCCAAGACATGATTCGGAGCCGATGCATATAATGCTATAAGTTCAGGGTGCCGCACTTGTTAAAGTGTTCGAACTTCTCACACCATATTGAGGGGTACTAAAGCCCCTGCGTATTTTGGCCGTACCAAAGTGTACGGGTGCAACATGTCATTAAGGAACATATATTTGTAAAAAAAGAGTAATGAAAAAATAGACAAAAGCTATGCATTGTTTATTAAAAAGGGCTGCGATCAAAGCAGAACGATACAAATAATGCGATAAGCAAAAGGTTGGACTATTTAACATGTCCGTTCCAGGGGCAGGCTGCGGAATGGTATGCAAAACAGGTATACTGCTCGTGATAGAGACCACCTGGGAGTTCCGTAATGCGGCATGGCTTGTCTGCTTCCCTGGTTCTTGCATTGTTTGTGCGGCAATTGAACTGCCGAACAGGCCTTCCGAAGGATGGAGTCCTGAAAGTAAGAGAAAATTAGAAAATCGGCAGCCCTGGTGCGGTTTAAGCCGTGTTTCGGGCGTGCCGTGATGGTGCCCCTCCCCCTGTACCCATTTTATTTCTATAGCGTAGTTATGTAGGCAAAGCACTGGTGTCGCATTCTTGCGAGGGCTGGGGTTGGGGCTGCATTGCTACGCCTGCTCGGAACGTGCCAGGCGGTCTTGTTGTAGGTTACTCCGGGCGTGCCTGACGGTGTCTGGACGTTTAATGGCCAGACTGGGAGAACTGCCTGGAGAGGCTGCTTTGTACTTCCGCTGCAAGGGCCGCCGTGTGCTCCTCCATTCGGAGGGAGCGTTCGGTGTTTCCATTGACCGTAATTACTCCTCGAGGGCCTGGCATCTTGAGCTTAAGGTATGCGTAGTGCGGTACCGCATTGAACTTGGCGAATGCAGTTCGCCCGAGCAGTGCGTGATAGCCACTGCAGAATGGGACTATGTCGAAGATTAACTCCTTGCTTCGGGAATTAGCCGGAGATCCGAAGTCCACTTCAAGTGTGACTGAGCCTGTACAGTTGGCCTCTACACCTGGTATTACGCCTTTAAAGGTCGTTTTGGTGGGCTTAATCCTCGAGGGATCTATGCCCATTTTCCGCATTGTATCCTGGTAAAGCAGGTTCAGGCTGCTGCCGCCGGCCATAAGGACTCTAGTGAGATGAAATCCGTTAATAATTGGGTCTAGAACCAATGCGGCGAATCCGCCATGACGGGTGCTAGTGGGATGGTCCCTTCGATCAAAGGTGATCGGGCAGGAGGACCATGGGTTGAACTTTGAGGTGACTAGCTCTACCGCGTATACGTCCCTTAACGCGGGCTTCCGCTCCCTCTTGGGGATGTGGGTTGCGTATATCATGTTCACCGTCCGCACTTGTGGGGGAAAACCCTTCTGTCCACTGTTGTTCGGCGGTCGGGGCTCTTCGTCGTCATCGCTATGCAGCCCCTTGTGTTTATTTTTGGCATTTAACTTGCCTACCTGCTTGAACACCCAACAATCCCTGTTGGTGTGATTGGCCGGCTTTTCGGGGGTGCCATATATCTGGCACAAGCGGTCGAGTATTCGGTCCAAACTGGACGGGCCCCTAGGATTTCTTTTGAATGGCTTTTTCCGCTGACCGGATTTATAGCCTCTGAATCCGGCATTAACTGCCGTATCCTCAGCATTGTCGCCGTTAATGCGGCACTTTTGCTTGTTGCAACGCGACCTGCCACTACTGTCCCTGGTATCCGAATTACCAGGGTTCTTGGTCATATTGTTGCTACGAGCAAGCCAGCTGTCTTCTCCTGCACAAAAGCGGGTCATGAGTGTCGTGAGTGCTGCCATAGATTTCGGCTTTTCCTGTCCAAGGTGTCGGGCAAGCCACTCATCACGGATATTGTGCTTGAAGGCTGCTAGGGCCTCTGCGTCCGGACAGTCCACTATTTGATTTTTCTTTGTTAGGAACCGTGTCCAGAATTGCCTGGCCGATTCCTCTGGCTGCTAAATTACGTGGCTTAGGTCATCGGCGTCTGGTGGTCGCACATAAGTGCCCTGGAAATTGTCGAGGAATGCGGCTTCCAGGTCCTCCCAACAACTGATTGATCCTGCTGGCAAGCTGTTAAGCCAATGCCGAGCTAGTCCTTTAAGCTTGAGTGGGAGGTATTTGATGGCGCGGAGATCATCGCCGCGGGCCATGTGGATATGAAGGGGATAATCCTCGATCCATACTGCAGGATCTGTTGTGCCATCATATGATTCGATATTTACGGGTTTGAAACCCTCGGGGATTTGATGATCCATTACTTCGTCTGTGAAGCATAGTGGGTGTGCGGCGCCTCTGTACTGGGCTATATCACGACGTAGCTCCAATGAGCTTTTTCTACTGTGTTCGGCCCTACCGTATTTGTGTCCGGCGTGATGGTTATCATCTTGAGTCGTGGGGCGCCCACGCAATCCGTAGATCGATCTTGTTTACCTTGCCTTGTCCTCCAACATAAATCACAGGTCTGGCGCATTTTCCCGTGCCTTGGTACGGGGTGCGGCTTGAGTGGAGGGCCGAGAGGCCTCTCTGTCGCGGCCACGAGGTGACCGGTCGGCCGTATCAAGTGTTGGTGATGTAGGTTTAAGTGCTTCCTCCTCTAATCGGGGTAGCAACCTGCGCTTTGGGTAGCTCTTGGAGGGGCGTTCGAGTTTATGCTCTTCAGCCGCAAGGACTTCAGTCCATCTGTCGACTAGCAAATCTTGATCAGCTCTAAGCTGTTGCTGTTTTTTCTTGAGGCTTCTTGCCATGGCCATAAGCCTACGTTGAAAACGCTCTTGCTCGACGGGATCCTCTGGCACGAAGAATTCGTCGTCGTCGAGGCTTGCCTCATCTTCGGAGGGAGGCATATAATTATCGTCCTTGACCTCTCTGTCTGCCGCTCTCTCATGAGGGCTGGCTTCTCCATCCTCCTGTGCTGAATCTTGCTGGAGGGGGTTTTCTTCGGCACTCTCCGGAGTATTATTATCTCCCATTCTGGAATCACCATATTTTCTTTGGCGGGATTTTGAGCAGCGCCGCTGACGCCAGTGCTTAGGCTGTTTCTTGGAAGCAACATTGTGCGAAAGGCAAGAATTGGAGACACGATAATCTCCATTCTCCATAATGGAGAGTCAGGGCCTATCTTGTTTTATGCTATTTTACCTAAGAGAAGGTAGTAGGTCCTAGTTAATAATACTCATGATCATGTGCTAAGAACAACTAAGTAGGATTGGTTAGATGACTATGATGATGATGTGGTATCGCGTAGAAGTTGTATGATCGATGATGATGAGTATGACTTGTTATTATGATACCAATGATGAGTTATTTATTATTATGATTGATGATGCATGATGCTAACACTACTAGGGAAAAGCCTAGCAGCAGCGTGGGTTTTGGGCCTCTCAATAGCGCAGGGACAGGCGCTACTAATAAGGCGCTACAGCTAACGTATAGCAGTAGCGCATGTTGTCCCACGCTACTGCTATACATGAATAGTTGTAGCGCTCTTTAGAAAAGGGCGCTGCTGATATTATCTGCAGCGCTGTTTACTGGGAAGCGCTACTAGTAAGGCAACGCTACTGCTAAATTTTTCCCCCTCGCTGCTACTAGTTTTATTAGTTTTTTCCCTGCATATTTTTTTATATTTGTTTTGTATTTGAATAGGCTTTATACAATAATCTTTAGCATATCATACACATACAAATGTAATCATAGCATATACATACAATTAGTCTCATCAAATCATGTCATCATCATAATCATCATCCAACACAAAGTGGTCTCTCGTCATCATCTCGAAAATAGAAATACAAGTCTCGATTACTTGCAAATACATCGTCATCCATCTAAACAATGATATATGCGAGAAGAGCTATCACTTTGAGTACATGAGTTCATATCCCTCTCTCGCATTAGCGTGAACCTAAACTAACTACTTCCTGTCACTCAGAAACCGGAAACCGGTACACCTGGGCCTGACACTCCTGGCATAGCACTTCTTCGCCATCTATGATCTATGCACCTGCATCGTCACATGAGTAGATGATATGCAACATATATAGTTGAGCAACAGAAAGAGACAGACTTGGCAAAAATAGAAACAACATATCTTAAGCATAAATAACAAAGTTCATCGTACCACAAAATGCCCTAACTAGAGTGATTTTCGCTAGTCGAGGAGGAGGACGGTTTAATTGCATCACAAATAAAGTTTCACCGTGCATAACTCAAAGTTTTTTCATACAGAAAGTATGGACTAAACGGACACATTGTCTTATATCGACAATCACTCCAACATGTCGTTCCATCCATCCAAGTCAGGGAGATAGTCCTCGAGCTTAGTGAAAGGCTTCATGTCGAGACGTGGAGAGGCTATCCATGTTCGGACATCTTCCCGTGACATTTGTCCTTCTCCGTACAACATCCCTATTTTTCCAACGACCTCCTTCATGATGATTTGGGCAAGTCCGCGTTGGATGCTATAGAACTCAGCTCGAAGTCGATGATCCTCGATATCTCGTATGTCCTTTGCCCATTGCAGAATATGGGCATCGCCGGATCTAGGTGACATGCGAAGGTTCTGGTGATCCCGTCTGTACTCCAGCATGTGGTGTAGGACATAGAATCCATCATTAAGAGAATCGTTCACTTGCTGGATGCAGCAGAAGTTGGTCTTATGGCCGAAGGCGACCCTGTCGCCCCTTCTCTTCTTGTCCCTGACCTCTCCACCCCTTGCTTGGTAGTAAAACATAGCACTGCCGAGAACATCCTTGATGTGGGTGTAATCCTTTTTGTGAATGTTCTTCGACGAGTCCAAGTAAAGAGCGTGGGAGAATCGGGGGTAGAGGATGATGAGGATGGCGCGCCCGCCGCTGCGCAAAATAAGTACACCTCAAATTAATTAGCCTCCATCGTGCAAATGAATGATTGAAATCGAAGGAAGGATAGCAGCGCGGATGACTTACACGGGATGATAAGGCACGAGAATCGCCTCCTTGTCCTTATTGGTGAGCATGAAACTGACGATGTAATCCCTCGCATATTCACGGTGCTTTGCGCAGACTCCCAAGAGGCCCTCGTGCATGTAGTACGGGTCAGCGACACATATATGAGATATCTGCTCAACCACGATGATGTAGTTCATGTGCAAGGCATAAAGGCGGACAAACGTAAAATCCAGCTTCTTCATGTGAAACATGTCGAATATGTAATCGAATCGGAGGAAGAACTTATCCGCAGGGAAGCTGTCGACGTACGACATTTGCCGCGGAACATTAACCACGTAGAGTGGGTATCCTGGATCTTTCGAGACGATGAGGCCTTTCTCTACCCGCAGCACATCGTCATGAAGTCTCCTTAGATCGCTGAATCTGACCCGTAAAGCTATTGCAGGTAGGATTGGTTGACCGGGGATATGCCATTTATCCGCATCGGGGATATCTATACGGTCCTGAAGCCGAGGCTACTGAGGCAGCTGGATCATAGAATCAGCTTGTTTTCCTTTCCTCGATCTCTTCCTAGACTTCTTTACTATCGGAAAGTCGTCCATAATACGTGGAGACGGCAATGCAGGCACCGACTCATGATGCTCAAACCCTGAGGAGGCACCAGTATAGACATATTGTTCAGCGCCATCGTCGTCCTCATCCTCATCCATGCCGACGTCATCAGCGACTAATGGAGCCTCCTCCTTACCCCGTCCGCTATCACCCAACCTGATACCCGACGCTAATTGGGTAGGTGGGGTGTTGATGTTCATACCTTGCTGAGGCTGCATGCTCGTGGGTGTGCTCCCGGCCGCCTCCAGACGAAGCAGACTCTTTAGCCACAACAGGACCCACCCATTGCAATAATCACCAAGCCGCCGCGGTGTCTCGTCGTCATCCCCCACTAGTATTAGTGGAGGCAAATTCTCATGGCCCGGTTTGACACTGGCCACAGAAACCTTGAAGACGTTCGGGGGGATCGGCCGGCTGTGGAACAATGGTTCCTTCGGCTCCATTATCATCGCCTTCCCCACGTCCACCTTCTGGTCGCCGATGGTGTACAATATGGTGCACGGGGTTTCGTCGGCCTGCAAAGAAAAGTCTGCGACGTGAGACATCCGAAAGGCAACGAAAACGGGAGATTATACATTTATATTGAAGGGGGCCGGTGTGAAAGATACCACGAGGGCGTCGAGCTCAGCCAAAGACGAAGCACCACCGAGCACGTCCGATGCGGGAGCCGGTGCGAAAGGAGGTGGGGGAGCCGATGCGGGAGCAGTTGCATGAGCCCGTGCGGGAGCAGGTGCTGGTGCAATGCTAGTCAAGATGCTCCCCAAGAAGTTAGCAAGGGGAAAGTCCTCTGCATTTTTTCTGGATTTTGGCTTGTCCAAGTGAAAACGCCCGTCACCAAGGAAGTAGACAAATCTGCAACCACCTATTATGCGGCAGCTACCGTTGTTGCGACTGTCTGAGATGATTTCTTCTCAACCGCAATCTCAACCTTCTTGTCGATGTTTTCTTCAGTTAACCTTCGTCTTTCCTTTCTCTCCTCCGTGGTCTCACGGTAGTACTTCTTCCACGTGGCGCTGTCTCCGACACCATGCATGCATCCATACGACGGTCGAGTATCCACCGGTTGTCATTTCAATATGTTCAACGCCCGGTTGAATGGAGTGTCCCACTTGGGCCTCGCCAATGCCTCAGACGGCGAGTCGCTTTCGGCCGCAATCCGATGCTGCTCTCTCTGCAAAAGGCACAAGGATCGTTTACAAATATAACTAACGTGTGCAGTCGAATTGATCAGAAACTAAAATTACCAGCAGTCTCATGAACTCTGTAATGACCGGTTTTGTCTCGTAAACCTTCTTCACTGGGTCCCAACGGTGCCGGGCCCTGAGGACGTCACGCTCCTGCGGGGCGGTGAAATCCGCCAAGGGGTCTGGGATGCCCAGAGTCGCGGCTTCCGCGTCCTCCTTGGCCCATTTGGACCTCTTTCCGCCGTAACCACGGCTTCCGAGGTGGTGGCTTCCAATGTTCCTCTCTTGAAGCCCCTTCATGTACTTAGACTTTTTTTGGCAGCTTTGGCCTCGCAAGCCTCCTTGAATATTTGAAACTGCTCTTCCGTGATTGTCGGATTATCCTTTACAATCTTGGAGTAGGGTTCCTTCTTGCCGATGATTGTTGCTTTCACTCGATTTTTCCAGGCGGTCAACGCGTCGCTAAACTTGGTCATGGCGTGTTTGTTTATCTTCTTCATTGTCGGGTCCTCATCTGGATCTTCATAATCCTTCTCATTCCGGCCCAGGAACAAGAATATCTGGTGAAACTTCTTTGGGAGGGAGCTCCTCATATTTTCTATCTTCTGTAGTTTCTCATCGTTGATGGTGGCGGTTGTCCGTACGATGCAGCCTATTTGATTGCCGTAGCATCGACGCGCTTCCTCGGGCGCCTTTGGCTCAAAATTGTCGTCGTCCACCTCCGTGACCACCTGTCTAGTAGTCCTGAGTTTGTTAGGAAGTCGTTGCCTCTTTGCTTTCGGTTCTACACCGGCTCCGCTCCCTGAGGCAGCGCCGGTCTCAGTCTCAACGCCGGTCTCAATGCCGGTCTCAGTCTTAGCACTGGTCTGCGTGTCGGTCTCAGTCCCCGATGCCACCGATGGGCCCAGCAACAACATCGGTTGATCATCGGCAAGGCTAAAAAATTCGTCTGCCGCCCCGTAGACATCGTCGCAATCACCAGAACCCTGTCCTTCATCGTTGCTAGCCATGTTTCCTATGATTAAATCTAGTCAATTAATTCTAGACCTAATAAAATGAATATTGACATTAAAAAGGCCTATTGTTTTGCAGGAATGTTGACTCCTTCCTGGTGCGGCAAATCCCGGGCACTCGATATGTCCTAGTTTGTAGCACAAGTCATGCCGAAATTCATGGAAAATTTCGGCATGACCTTTGCTAAAAAGTGAACAAATCGAGAACCTGAAATTTGCCGGAACAGAAATGAATCAACAATCCGGCCAAACATAGGCCACTCAGCATCATTCCCTAGAAAACAACAAAGTCAGTTGGGCACAATCGAACAACTTCGATGAAAAGATATAACATGAGCAAACACTATTGAGGAATTTGCATATAACATGGCCACTTCAATGAAAAGATATAATCAACAATAATGGAATATGCAAATGAACATCAATGACATATATCATATAAAAATAGTCTTGTTTTTTGTTTACATAGCAACAATTAGTTGGACCAAGTTTTTGAAAAGAAAAACAATTCTGTTTTTTGTTTATAGCTAAATGCCATAGCTACTATTTTTTATTTATAGCTAAATACTTTTGTTTTTTGTCTAAAGCTAAAACTCTTGGAACTCCATTTTCTCTAACCCTTCTGACCTCACCAAAATTTCCACAGCAAGACCTTAGTACCTACACCCAATTTCTTCAAAAATATTCAGGTGCATAGTCCAAATAATTCAAATTTCATTTGAATGAAATTTGGAACAAATTCAGGTCTGTAGTCCAAATATTTTTTTATAGCTAAGTGTTTTTTGTTTACAGCCTTTGTTAATTTAAATATAAATGCTGCTATTATTTATATACCCTCTATTTGTTTAAAGCTAAATGGAATTACTGTTTAGGCATTTTCATAAAAATTGCCCTAGCTAATTTCCTAAAGAAATTGCTAATCATTTTTCCTAAATGCTATCAAATGCCTACTGCCCTAAAAAAATCTAGGGTTCATCTGAACACCTAGGGTTCATATGAACACAGTATCAACATATATATGAATTGCCCTAGCAGAGAGAGAGGGAGGAGGGTAGGGGATAGGAGAGGCAGAGCCTTACGGTCGGCGGCGAGGGCAGGCCCTGGCTCGGGCGGCGGCGGTGAGGTCGAGGGAGGCGGCGGTGAGCTCGAGGGAGGCGACAGTGAGGTCGACGATGGCCTCGGGCGGCGGATGTGAGGTCGAGGGCGGCCTTGGGAGGCGGCGGTGTGGTCGAAGGCGGCGGGCGGCGGCGGTGCGGTCGAAGGCGGCCTCGGGCGATGGCGGTGTGGTTGAAGGCGGCAGGGCGACAGCGGCGATGGAGCAGTTGGGGGACAAGGGGCGGGTGTAGAGAGGGGGGAAAGGACTTAGCGAAATTTTAAGTCCGGGCTGCCGCGATTTGAGTCAAACTAGCAGTAGCGTGTTTTGCCGAAACGCGCGCTATAGCGTGTTCCAGAGAAACGCGCTACAACTATTCCTTTCTGTTTTATTTTTCTTTTTTCTTTTGTTTTCTTTACATTTTCTTTTTTTCATTTCTCCTTTTCTATTTCTTTCATTTTCATTTACTTTTCTACTTATTTTTCTATTTGTTTTCTTTTTCATAGCAGTAGCGCTCTACAGCATAAATGCGCTGCTACAAAGTTTTTAGCAGTAGCGTGCTTCTAGGTGAATCGCTACTACTATTCCTAGCCTACCGGCATTAGTGAGGGAATTTTAGTAGTAGCGCTTTTCTGTGGAGACGCGCTACTGCTAAAACAATGGTTGTAGCATGGTTTTGTAACAAGCGCTACTACTAAGTAGCGCTAGCGCCGAGTTTTGACCAACGCTACTGCTATACCTCTATGTATAAGGTTTTCCCTAGTAGTGTAAGTTGATATATGAGCATGATGAGTTATTATATATATCAGTAGGTGAATTGAACATGGATTAGATTCAAGTGGAGCCAACATGTGGTGCACGTCGAAAGTACTACTAATCCAAACTAGATCAGTTTGGATTAGAGTAGTACTTTCGACATGCACCACATGTTGCCTCCACTTGAATCTACTCCACATTCATTTCATCCACTGTTATATAATAGGTAATCATGGTCATAAAATCATATGATGAAAATACTATATATAAAACCACACAACAAAAATAACTTGTATTTTTAAAAATACAGGAAAAGTTAGCAGGAGCACTTTTTAGAACAAGCGCTACTGCTACTTACCAGTAGCAGTAGCGCTGTCCAAGGGGAAGCGCTACTGCTAACTAGGTATAGCAGTAGCGCTCCCTTTCCAGCGTTGCTGCTAATAGTTAACAAGCACTACTACTAGTGTTTTCCCTAGTAGTGATACAATTCTTTTTATGGAACATGACCTAGACAAGGCTCGAAACCTGAAACTCTTACTTTCGGCGTTTGAGCAAACGTCGGGCCTTAAAATCAACTTCCATAAAAGTGAATTGTTCTGCTTTGGGAAAGCCATTGTGGCGGCGGGTGGTTATGCTGACGTTTTTGGTTGTGCACAAGGCCAATTCCCAATTAAATATTTAGGAATTTCGATTCATTACCATCGTCTCACTAATGCGGAGTGGAAATATGTAGAGGAGCGTTTAGATAAACGATTGAGCAGTTGGAAAGGCAAGTTGCTCTCTGTTGGAGGACGACTGGTCTTGATCAACTCTGTTCTCACGAACATGGTTCTTTATATGCTTTGTTTTTTCGAACTCCCAAGAGGGGTCTTGCAAAGACTGGATTATTTCAGATTCAGATTCTTTTGGCAAGGAGACAACGAAAAGAAAAATACAGACTGGCAAAATGGAGCGTGGTTTGTAGGCTTAAAGACCAAGCTGGTCTTGGCATTCATGACCTGCAAGTCAAGAATGATGCCTTACTTAGTAAATGGTTGTTCAAACTTCTTACTGAGGATGGTGTTTAGCAAACCCTGCTGCGCAACAAGTATCTATGCCAAAAAACTGTGTCTCGGGCCTATTGGAAACCTGGTGATTCACACTTTTGGGCAGGTCTAATGGCATCAAAGAAACATCTTTTCTGCTTTGGATCTTTCACGATTAAAGAAGGGTCTGAGATTCGTTTCTGGGAGGACATTTGGCTAGGCAATGCCAAACTCCGGGAACAATATCCAGCTTTGCACCGCATTGTTCGCGATAAGAATGAAACTCTTGCGCAGGTGCTCAGTACATTTCCACTAGATATTTCTTTCAGGAGGGAATTGATTGGCCACCGTCTTGTGCATGGCAACATCTTTTGTCCCGATTGGATACGATTAATCTGACACAAGGACGAGATGTGTTCTGCTGGAAACGCACTGCATCTGGGTCCTTCACAGTCGACTCGATGTACCGTGCACTCACGCATTCAGAGGTCCCAGTGGATAATAATAAGAAAATATATAGATCGAAGATTCCACTGAAAGTTAAGATCTTCATGTGGTACCATCGGAAGGGAGTGGTGCTAACCAAAGATAACCTCGTCCGTCGCAACTGGCATGGAAGCAAGAAGTGTGGCTTGTGTACTCATGACGAGACAATTAGACACCTCTTTTCCAGTGCAAGTTTACACGTGCTACATGGTCAATCATCCAAATAGGATCTAATCTTTGTTCGCCCACAGGTGTTGCCAATATTTTTGGTCACTGACTGGATGGTATTCCTTATACATTCAAAACACTCTTCTCCTTTGCAGGTTATTTTTCGTTGTACGCAATCGCTTCATACGTGGTCTATGCTTCACCGTACGGAGTTCCAACTGCTGTTCAAGGTGGTGTGTATGCAATTGGAGCGAGTGGCCATGGAGGTTTTTTCTCAACATGTGTGGCAGCATAACCTCCGTATCGGCCCATCACATCCTTCAACATAGGCATAGTGACGGTTTTATTTGACTCTACTAGTGCCGTCATGTCATCTTTTATTTTCTTTCAGACTATTTGTATTTGGCTGTGTGCATCCTAGCTATGCAGAGATCAGATGTTACTCATCATCATTTGTATTTTCTTAATGCTACATTTTGAATTAATAAAGACGCCATTTATCGAAAAAGCCTTCACGTGCCAAACACCAGACAAACACGACACATGCTTCACCTAACTAAGCTAGCCAGGAGTAGGACGCTGGGCGACACTCGGCGCATGATTTTCAGACGATGCTATCGATTGAACCATGCATGCATAAGACCAAGTGTGGCACAGCCGTTGGATCATGTGTCGTGCGAGAATCAGGGACAGAGTGTCGTGCGCCGGGTAGTTTAGCTACGTGCGTCTGTTCTGAGCTTTGCTCATTGTTGTGGTCGTGCGGCCCGGAGATAGATTTATTTACATACTATACTAGGATTTAGAGCATTTACATCTGGACGTCTTAAACTCATCTTAAAGGATCGAGCATTGACTGATCGGTCCCAAAAGAAGACTCAGACAGACTTCTCAAATGAGACTCAAACGTCCGAACTGACCCGCACTCCTTATATCCAGATTAAATATAAGACAGATATGGAGTGTCCAGATATGTCTGTCATGTCATCCCGGCAGTGAGATCGATGCAAGTCTCACTCGATTTCACGGAGCCATCTGCTAATTGGATCGAGATCCTTATCGGCATGGCTGCTCGTTTCGAGTACGTGCGCGCTACGCAACAATCCAGGCAAGAATGCAAGAGAAAACACCAGCTTCAGCCTTCAGGTGCCTAACACCAGACGAACATGGCACATGCTTCAGCTAACTATACGCTAGCTAGGAGTATTGGTACGTGCGTCCGTTCCGAGCTTTGCTCGTTGTTGTCTTCGTGTGGCCCGAGAAGAAAGATTTATGCACAGAGAAGAGTACACACTACTAAGGTTTAGAGCATCTACAGCCGGGTGCATCAAACTCGTCTCAAACGTCCAAGCGGACGACCAGGTTATTGGCCGATCATAAAAAAGTGACTCAGACGGGCTTCTTAAACAGGACTCAAATGCCCGGCTGACTGGTATTTCTCATATTCAGTCCAAATGTAGGTTGGAGGAAGTAACAAATATGAGTGCATGTTTGGTATTAGGCTTGAACTATCAGTATCATTTTATCAACTAGATAGGAGTAGCGAGAGATGTTGCCAAGACGGTGGCTTCAGACTTACTGATGTATCACTTTATAAGGTCTTTGTAGATAATTAATAAAGTGACTGCATGCAACGCCCAGATGCAGAGGCCGGGGGTCTTCGTCCTTTTCTAAAAAAACAATTGTGAGTGCAAAGAGAAACTTAGGAAAAATTGCTATAGAATTCTGTCTAAGAATTTAAGGACCGGCATAGAAAAAAATTTCTAAGGATTGTAATCCTCCAAATTTTCAATTAAATTCTAAAAAACATACACGACACCGCTATCATTTCAACCGCATGCATGTATTCCTACATATAAGAGCATATCTAACTGATGGCCTAAAAGGCATTAAAGGAGGATAAATTTTATTTTTCTCCTCTAAACGACACATAATCTGACCCCTGTCACCGTTAGAGAAGTATATTTTTTACTCTGGAGGCACCCTCACTCTCAAATATA
>NC_041388.1:521762943-521777278 GCF_002162155.2 Triticum dicoccoides
TGACGTTTCTTCTGGCGACCACCCAGCCCCTCCCCTATTGACACCCCGCTACCCCCGCCACCCTCGTACCTCACTCTGACACATTCGCCGGTCGCTGCCATCACCGTAATCGAGCTCTATCACCACGTCACCGCATCGATCCTGTCGCGGAAGGACGAACCGAATCCCCCGAGCTTCTCTGTCGATTGTCGTCCAGTAGTAGCTTGTGCATCGGCGCAACATCGCTGGACGATCGTGACACCTCCACAGTCCTTCAAGTGTTCAACAATTTGCCTCGCTATTTTTTATTTTGGCAATTGAATTGAACAGAGCCATTTATTGTGTAGATGAAGAGGTTTAGGAAGATGATCTTCGAGGACTCTTCATCGGAGGAGGAGGAAGAAGACGATGACGACTTCAATATAGCCATTGGCATGATCAATGAGGATTTTCAATTGCCGACAAGTGGATCACAATTCAACTGTATACACATCAATCGAGATAGAGCGGAGGCCCATGCCAAGATTATGAGAGATTAGTTCAACCCCAATCCAACCTATCTTGAGAAATTTTTCAACCGGTGATTTTGGATAAACGAAAATCTCTTTCTGACCATTGCAAAAGCTGTGAAGAAGCATGATGATTGGTTCAAACGAAGGAGTGCATCCGGAGAGATATGTGTGAGTTCTTTGATGAAGTGTATTGCAGTTGTTCGACTGGCCGCTTATGGGTGTTCGGTTGATGCCATTGACAACAATGTCCGCGTGGAGAAGATAGAATCTTGGAGGCCGTTTGAAGGTACGCAAAAGCCGTGATTAAGATCATTGGGTCAGAGCATTTGAGGGCACCCACCAATGAAGACACCGAGAGGATGTTAGGATTGACTGAAGAACAAGGATGGCATGTGATGCATGGATCAATTGACACCATGCAGTGGACATGGAAGAATTTTTACGCGGATGGAAAGGGCAGTATAAATTCCACTTCAAATCCAACAATCATTCTTGTGGTCGTTGCATCAGATGATCTATGGATTTGACATTAGATATTTGCATTGTCTGGCTATCATAATAACATAAATGTGTTGTCGAGATCACCATTGTTCACTAGGCTTGTTGCTTGAGATGCCTCTCTTTGCAACTATGTTGTCAGTGGCCGTGAGTACACGATGGGTTACTACCTTGCACATGACATATGTCCTCCATGGGCCACATTTGTCCAGACAATCCTGCATTCTAAATGTAGCAAGAGATCTCACTTTACAATGTGTATAATCGACAAGGATGTACAGAAAGGTTCTAGTGTGCTTCAAAAGCTCTTTGGCATCATTCGCTGAGAATGGGACTGGGCATGGTTTGGACAAAATTACTGTTCTGACCCTTAAGGCAAACTAAATCCCGATTTGACCTCGTTCCGAAAAAAATTTCGTTTCTGACCTTTTCTGGTGACGCCAAGGTCCCTGGCGTCTGGGTTACGAAGCAGACGCCGGGGTCCCTGGCGTCTGGCCCCTGACCCGCACTGCCCGCCTCCCCGCCTGGTCCCTGGCGTCTGGGTTACGAAGCAGACGCCAGGGACCAGACGCCAGGGACCCCGGCGTCTGCTTCGTAACCCAGACGCCAGGGACCTTGGCGTCACCAGAAAAGGTCAGAAACGAAATTTTTTTCGGAACGAGGTCAAATCGGGATTTAGTTTGCCTTAAGGGTCAGAACAGTAATTTTGTCCGCATGGTTTATCTTTGGCCCGTAGCAAACGAAAGTCGGAGGACAGGACAGGACAGGACATGATGATAATGTACCTTGCCCTTTTCTGGAAGTACTTGTGCCAATTACCATGCCGAAACGAGTAAGGTGTTCGAGCGAAGCAAGCTAGCCTCCGACGTGCCGTCCCGCGCTGGCAAACCCACGTCATATCCAGCTTCCCTCATCAGACGATCAGAGTCAAGTCGTACCACTTGGGACTTGAGATAAGCAACGCGTGACGATCCGGGGAAAGACGGATGATGCGCGCCACGCCAAATCTACACGCACGTAGTACGTCCGATCGATTAGATGGCAGGTAGACGGATGAGGTTACGCTAGACCATGGGTTTCAGTTTCGAAACTACTTCACAGACGACATTTGCTGGACGATTGATGCACGATATCTTAATCCACTGGCTGTGTTGCACCTGGTCCTTCATATGGATGGTTTGATTTACAGTATCGTGCATCAATTGTCCGTCAGGTATCGTGTGCATAGCAGCACTGTGTCAGTTTCCTGCAGGTTAGCTCAGCTGAGTTAACCGTGCAGCAATCATCCCGGCGGTGAGATCGATGCAAGTCTCACTCGATTTCACGGCATAGCTACTGTTTTTGACTAGTCACGCGCTACGCAACAAGCTAGGCAAGAATCCAAGGGAAACACAGCTTAAGCCATCACGTGCCAAAACACCAGACAAACACGGCACATACTTCACCCAACTAAGCTAGCTAGGAGTATTAGCTACGTGCGTCCGTTCCGAGCTTTGCTCATTGTTGTCGTCATGCGGACCGGACAGCGATTTATGTGCAGAAGAGTACATACAACTGGGGTTTAGAGTATCTACAGCCGGACGTCTTAAACTCGTCTTAAACGTCTGGACGAACGGCTCGGTCACTCACTGATCACAAAAGAGCATTCAGACGGGCTCCTCAAACGGGGCCTCAGACGTCTAGCCTGATTGGTACCCCTCATATTCAGTCTTAATGTAGGTTGAAGGAAGTAACAAATATGAGTGCAAAGAAAAACTTAGCAAAAACTCTGGCTATATAGAAATGATTTGATTTTCGAGACACATCTCCCTTGCAGGTTATTTTCTACTGCACGCACTTATTTCGTACGTGGTCTACGCTACACCGAATGAAATATCAACCACTGTTCAAGGGAGTGTGTACGCGGTTAGAGCGGGTGGCCAATGAGGTCTTCACCCAACATGGGTGGCAGTATAATCTCCGGATTGGTGCACCACCTCCTTCAACATAGGCATAGTGTCGGCCCTATATGGTCCTACTTTTGTGGATATGTCACCTTTTTATCTTCTTTTAGTTTGTTTTTGTTTGTTGTGTGCATCTTAATTATGCAGAGGCCGGACGATACTCATCATATTTTGTATCCGCTTGATGCTACATTTTGAGTTAATAAAAAATTGTCATAGAATTTGTATAAGAATTTAAGGACCGGCATAGAAAACTTTTCTAAGGATTCTAATCCTCCAAAATTTCAATTAAATTCTAAAAAAACTACATGACAACGCTATCATTTCAACCACATGCATGCCTTTCTACATATAAGAGCATGTCTAACTGATCCCTAAAAGGCGTTAAAGAAGGATAAATTTGATTTACATGGCTCAATCGCACCTCTAGCATCTATGTAAGGCGGAAAGGTTAGCTCTCTCTCCCTCTCTCTCACTCTATTCCAAATATCCTTTTTTTTAGTTGGCCCTATTCCAAATATCTGACATCTCTTAGCAGCATGCTAACAACTTTAATTAGCGATAAATTTCGATGTACATTGCTTAGACGTTCTACTTCTAGTCTAGGGCTAAATAAGAAAAATGCACGTACCAGCATGTGACACGTTGGACGTCCGATCGAGGGAGAGACTGGCCATTTCACCACGTCTGATAATAATAAATAAGAAAACTAAAAAGGTGACCCCCGCATTTGCGCGGCTGGATATATTGTGTTTTGGTGGATTTAGACTAATTCTTCTCTTGGCTATTTGCTCATAGTCAACCACTCTTCTTAATTGGCCGTTACATCGGCACCAAATGTTTATCGGCAGTATCATGAATTTGGATGCTGGTAGAAATCTTTCTATGGCTAAGTTGTTCATGAGGATTCTGTTTTGTGCCAACGCAAGTTGGTTGCTATTTTAATGGAAAACACCCATGCGGAATCATAGACCAATCGTACTAATTTTGAGCTTTCTTATGATACATCCCTCGTGCATGTTATACATTGGAATTGATATTTCTATTACTTTTACGAAGCCGATATAATGGATGCATGCATCGGACATTTTATTCTTCCAAATTTAATTTTTCCTTTCTGGGCAACCGGCAATCATGAAATAAGCCAGCGGCTGACAAATTTTTGAAGTACATATATAAACAGAATATTTCTTATTTTAAATGGTGAAACATATCTCAAGTTCTGAACTCATTTTGTCCTAGTCAAATTGTAATCAATTTTTTAAAATTAGCTATTTATGGAATTTGCAAAGTAAATATAGAAACAATTATTTTATTTTTAATGATGAAACATGTGTATACTTTTTTTATCTTTTTTTGAAAAGGGGGGCCTCCCCAGTCTCTGCATCAGAACGATGCATACGAACAACTTTATAAAAACACAAATAGATTCAACAAAGATCTTAAAGTCTCAATGAAAGTAAAGAAAAGCTCACAGAGAGCCAATAAAAAAGTAGCCATAAAGAGAAAAACGGCTGGCATAAAAAAGATAGGGAAACTAATTGCCTATCACATTACATGACCGTCATCCAAACCGGTTGAAAATATCTCGTGTTACCATCTCCCACCGGATAGATCCAATAACCAAACGCTCCCTGGCCTCCGTCTGGGTGAGTAGCGACCACGTACAGATCAACGCAGTCGTTCGGAAGATAACCTGCAAAAAATGAATATTTGTCGTTCTGTTAAAAACCAAATCATTTCTGCAGTTCCATACTGCCCACAATAAAGCACATACTCCTACGCAAATGTGTCTCGCTGTTTCAGCCTCTATCCCGTTAAGCCACGTTCCAAATAACGTGCTGATAAAATTCGGATGAGTAATATTAAAGGCTATGTGCAACGTTCACCATAGCACTTTTGCCAGCAGGCAGTCAAGAAAAAGGTGTTTGATAGTTTTATCCCGATCACAAAAACTACATCTAGTCGGTCCTGTCCAGTTACGCTTTGCTAGATTGTTCTTGGTTAAGATGACTTGTTTATGTACAAACCACATAAACACTTTAATTTTTAAAGGAACTTTGACTTTCCAAACATGTTTGGAACTAGGAATGGAGCTAGAGTTGGTAACAACGAGATACATTGATTTAACTGTAAACTCCCCAGTCCTAGTAAGCTTCCAGCGCAACTGATCGGGTTGATGAGACAACTATACCTCCATCACTCTACGCACTAATGGAGCCAATCTTGCCAACGATTACCGGCTAGAGTCCTCCTGAATTGAATATTGAGGGGGTGGACTGAAGTACTGTTGCAACGTAAGCGTCTCGTCGTTGAACAATACTATAAAGAGACGAGTATTGAAGCGCGAGGGTGTCTCTTCTAGCCAAGTATCCTCCCAGAATCGTGTGTTCGTGCCATTTCCGATTATAAACTTTGTTCTATTGAAAAAGGCTGCCTTGACTCTCATCAGCCCTTTCCAAAAAGGCGAGTCCGCCGACCTTGCTGTGACCTGGGACAAAGTTTTGGAATGAAGATACTTACTACAGAGAATCTGCGCCCATGTGGCCTCAGTCTCTACAGATAACTTAGGCAACCACTTGCTGAGAAGACATTTGTTCTTGATTTCAAGATTTCCAATGCCAAGATCCTCTTGGTCTTTTGGTCGACAAATAATATCCTATTTGGCGAGTCTGCATTTTCTTTTTAGTTCATCACTCTGCCAGAAGAATCGGGATTAGTAGAATTCCAGCCTTTTCCTAACTCCAACTGGAACCTAAAAAAAGACTAGAGAAACATAGGCATACTCGTGAGAACCGAATTAATAAGGATTAATCGGCCTCCCTATGACATGAGCTTGCCCTTCCAGCAACTCAGTTTCTTCTCAAATCGATCCTCAATGCACTTCCATTCTCTGTTTGTCAGCTTACGATGGTGAATTAATATACCTAGATACGTAAAAGGTAACACCCCCAATTCCCACCCAAACAATTGCCTATAAGCCTCTTGTTCCTCATTGGCTCTTTCAGAACAGAACAATTCGCTTTTATGAAAGTTAATCTTTAACCCGGTCAATTGTTCATATAAGCATAACACCAGCTTCATATTTCTTGCTTTTGCCAAGTCATGCTCCATAAAGATGATAGTATCATCCGCGTACTGTAGGATAGACACACCTCCATCAACTAGATGAGGCACCAAGCCACCCACCTGACCAGCCTCCTTAACCCTTCCTATTAGAATTGCCAACCTATCAATTACAATGTTGGCATGACCTTATGTGTCTGAAAATAATGACCTATATCGTCATTCATTTTAATTCCAACACTCCCTTTTTGCGTGAAAAATTCTACCTGTCATTGCCAGGCTTCATCAGAACCTTTCATACGCAAGGCCTGTTGATGGAAAGGTCATTTGACTTTATTGTATGCTTTCTCGAAATCCACCTTGAAAATAACTCCATCTAGTTTTTTCGTCTGAATTTCGTGGAGCGTTTCATGAAGGACCACAACCCCTTCTAGGATGTTTCTGTCCGGCATGAAAGCAGTTTGGGAGTGCTGCACCATAGAATGTGCAATCTGCGTGAGCCTATTAGTCCCGACCTTGGTGAAAATTTTGAAACTAACGTTAAGAAGACAGATCGGCCTGAACTGCTCAATTCTCACAACCTCTGTTTTCTTAGGGATCAGGGTTATCATTAAAAAATTCAGGTGAAATAACTGAAGCTATCCAGAGAATAAATCATGAAACATCGGTATCAAATCCCCCTTAATAATATGCCAGCACTTTTTATATAACTCCGCCGGAAATCCATCCGGCCCTGGAGCCTTATTATTTTTCATCTACAAAATGGCTTCAAACACCTCTTTCTCCGAAAATGGGGCAGTCAAAATATCATTCTCATCTGCAGCCAGTTGAGGAACATCCTCAATCCTAGACTCATCCAGGGATACACAATTAGCCACTGGAGTCCCAAACAACTGCTTGTAGTATTCGGTTATGTATAATTTTAGGTTTTCATGTCCTAAAATCGTTCCTTCGTCTTGTTCAATCTAAAAGATTCTTTTCTTTCTGTTCTTGCCATTAGCGATCATGTGAAACAATTGAGTGTTCGCGTCCCCTTGGACAACTTTGCGAACCTTAGCTCGCAGCGCCCACTTCAATTCCTCTACACGGTGAAGCTCTTTCAATCTCATCTCCTCCTCAAGCTTAGCATTAAGCTCCATGGTCTGTAGGATTATGGACTCGGCTTTTAAATCTAGGGACTGAATAGGTATTAGGAGCCTTTCCTTTTCAACCTTATAAATCCCACTAAGATGCTTAGCCCACCCACGCAAGAAACTCCTCAAGTGTCTTATCTTATTTTGCCAGCGCTCAACCGAAGTCCTACCTCCTACATCCTTAGCCCATTCCTTGGCTATAAGATCCAAGAAGCCTTCTCTCTTCAAACCACGCCAGTTCGAACGAAAAAAAGTTTTTGTTCCCCATGTGGGTTGCCTCACCGGAGTCCACCAGTAAAGGTGTGTGATCCGAAATTCCGCGTGAAAGTGCCTGGACCGTTACCAAGGGAAATTTCTGTTCCCATTCGACACTCGCAAGGACTCGATCCAACTTCTCAAAAGTCGGGTTTGGCAAAGTATTAGCCCAAGTGAATTTTCTTCCTAAAAGTTCTATCTCTCTCATATCCAAGCTTTCAATAATGATATTAAACATGAACGTCCACCTGTCATCGAAATTATCATTGTTCTGTTCCTCTCTCCTTCTAATAATGTTGAAGTCAACCCCAACCAAGATTGGAAGTTGCTCGGAACCGCAAATGGATTGGGGAGGGGAGAGAGTCGTGGGGGGAGGAAAGTGAGGTGGGTCGGCCGGCTGGGCCAGGTGGGCCGGCCTGGCCTGTGAGCTGGGCCGCCTGATCCAGTGGGGTTGGGGTTTGTTTTTCTTTTTTTGTTAGTTTTGTTTTTTTGTTTTTATTCTTTTCCCTTTTTCTATTTTATTTATTTTAGAGCATTTTAGTATTTTCTAAAATGAGTTTCCTCGACTATTATTACTAGTGAAATATGTGGCACCAACCGAACATTTTTGTTTGGATGTTTGGAATTTTTTGATGTTTGACAATATTTAAATTTTGAATTTGAAAAGTTTTGAACCAACGCGAGATTAAACAGTGATGGTGGTGGCGTGGCATCATTAGCAGAGTTTCACTGTAGCTTAATCATCCGGGCGTTACATGTGCCATATTATTGTATCTATATTGACTTGTTCCAAATAAAGAGAAAAATCCGTGCGGACCAAATAAACCTGAATCGAATGTAGTGCAAATATTCAAAGATTGCCACACCAGCAAGATGAAGGGCATGAGCACACTAGTTCAGGCCGCCGTTGTAAGTCCTTACTCCTTCTACCTTTGAACTGATTGGTACTATGATGTGTTCATTAAACTGCTTCGTTTGCAACCAATTTCAGTTACTCCATTCACTTTTATACACAATTGTCTTAACGTATCATTTCATCTTACATGGTTTAAAAAAGATGAAGGATATTCTTCTGGTTTTGATCTGTAATCTAGTTGTGATGTTCATGTGCGCACACAATGATACAATAGTCTGTTTGTTTTATATCTTTTTGCCCATGATATTAATGATGTCTCTTTATCCTACTTTAAACCATGTCTCTTTATCCTTAGATGTCAACGAATGTGAGAAAATAGACAATACATTAGGCATGCTACATGGACATATGTTCCGAACGTGACTTCATTATGTAGTTGGCACTACAATACATCCTAATATATTATAGTAGTTCACCAAAATAAGTTATGTATAAACATGGAACCTATTTTGTTTGTTTTTGTCTCATTAGTAACTTATCTGGTACATTAATCTACAAGTTCAAACTTTCAGCAAGCTATGGAACAAATGATTGAACAGCCACACCCACCTGAAGGTGACGAGGCTACCACAGGCACAATGTCATCACTTGCTGTAGTGCATCAGTATCTCTCCACTAACAGTGCAAAAAGCACCTTCCGGCGTAATTCTGGGTTGGTTGTCAAGGTAACCTCGTCCAAATCGCCTACTAAACAAAATCTACCGGCTAGACAGAGTGATATATTTGTGCTCTAGACACAAGTGGTTGATAAATGTCGTGAAGATATGAATGGTTTTGAAAGCAGACTATCAGACATTTGCTTCATTATTCAACAATAATGACGGAAAAAAGGGGAAGATTGTGCTGCTCCATCAGATTCTACAGCCTGAAACATAAACACTCGGGTCAAATGATCTGTGCTTCTATACATCTGATGGCGCTTTTATCTGCAAGGACTGTAAACTTTATGCCAACAGGCCTTTTGTTGTATAGTTGCATTTTTTTTGTTGTGATACAACATTTATGATACTGCCAAAGGTTGCAGTAATTACGATGCTATTTTTGTATAGTGTAGGTTTATCTTAGTAATGTATTCAGCCGAAAGCTTCATAGGAGCCCAACATGCCAACATTCGTCGGGCCCATTCCAATTGGGCTAAAAACGATTCTGGGCCAAAATTTGCATGTAGCCCACTAAAAATATCTGGGCCTAAATCAACATAAGCTTTCATATTTTTCTGGTAGGCCCGTGTCCATAGTGGGCCTTTAACATGCCTAAATATAATTTGGGCCCTAAGTAATAATAGGCCGTTTACATGTGTAAATATTTCGAACCCATAAAAAACATGGGCCTTTAGTAGGCCGAAAGTAAGATTGGGCCCTGATTGTGTCAAATAACCCACTGGTCTTAGCAGGCCGAAATTGTGGCCCATTTACAATTCGGATCGTCCACAGGACAAAATTCAGACGGGTCATAAATGCGCCGACCTACTACACGGGCCTTTAATAGGCCGGAAGTTCGGTCGGGCTTGATTAGTGTTATTTTTTATATGGGCCGTTAGTAGGCCCGATGTGGCGTTGGGCCACATATGGCCCATGGATTTCGTCCGACGTTAAAAGGCCGAAAGTCACAACAGGCTGAAAGTGGCCCAAATCTATAGTGGGCGTCTAACAGGCCAAATGTCAGACATGGCCGAATATGACTCATATCCTTCACGGTCATTTATGGGCCGAAAGTTTCAATGGCCTATAAATGGGACGAAATGAAGTAGGACCTTTAACAGGCCGGAAACACACCGGGCCGTAATTCGGCTCAAATTCTTAGCGGACTATTAACGGGCCAGAAGTGACCATAGGCCGCAATGATGACAAGTTTAGGACGGGCCGATTTAACACTAGTCGTACGGGCCTTAACTGAGAATGTTGGGCCTTTAGCTGGGCCGGCCCATTATGGTCGGCGAAATCTCGTGGGCCTTTAGTTGAGCCGGCCCATTATGGTCAGCGAAATCTCATAGGCCTTTAGTTGGGCCGGCCCATTTAATATTTATGGGCCATTTTTGGGTCGTGCCACGTGTCGACCTATTATAGACGCCTCTTGTCCAATGAATGGATGACATCTGTCTCAACGGTGAGCCAACACGTGTTTCATCCGGCCAATGACAATTTTACACATGGAAAATCCTCATAGGTCTGGGCTGTTAACGGGTTATCGGATCCAAAACCGACCCGATAGCTTAACGACGATCCGTTACGGTGGATGCCACGTGTTGGTCACCCTTGACGAAAGCACTTCGATGACGCACGATTTATCGTCATGAAAGTGGACACTTCCGTGATGATAATTTTGATAATGTCATGGACGATAGCACATGTATGACTATCTTGATTCTGTCAAAAATTTGTCATGGATGTACATGCATGACAGAAAATATGACCTACTGTGACAAACACGTATCATCACGAAAGTGTCTTTTTTTTAGTGATGGGCGCTGGCGAAAGGCCAAAACTTTTACTCCACGGGTGGGTAGGTTATGTGTCGTTTAGAGGAGAATAATCAAAGTTATCCTTCTTTAACGCATTTTAGGGATCAGTTGGACATGCTCTTATATGTAGAAAGACATGCATGTGGTTGAAATGATAGCATTGTCGTGTAGTTTTTTAGAATTTAATTGAAATTTTGAAGGATTAGAATCCTTAAAAAATCTATGTTGATCCTTCGATTCTTAGACAAAATCATGTAGCAATTTTTCCTTTTTCCAATAAAGGGCATTTTTCATTGACTTAAAATATAGCATTAAGCAGATACAAAACATGATAAGTACCGTCCGGCCTCTCTATAATTAAGATGCACACATCAAACAAAAACAAACTAAAGGAAGATAAAAGAGGCGACATATCCGCAACAGTAGGTTCATATAGGACCGACACTATGCCTATGTCGAAGTAGGTGGTGCACCAATCCGGAGATTATGCTGCCACCCATGCTGGGTGAAGACCTCATTGGCTACCCGTTCCAACCGCATACACACTTCCTTGAACAGCGGTTGATACTTGATTCGGTGTAACGTAGACCACGTATGAAGTGTGTACTGCGAAAAATAACCTGCAAAGAAGAGGTGTTTTTGCTCTCGAAAATCAAATCATTTCTACATAACCAGAGTGCCCATAAAAAGGCATATGCTCCCATCCGGATTAGCGTTTTGAATCTATTTGAAATTTCATCCAACCTACGACCAAAAATATTGGCAACACTTGTGCGTATAGCAGTTTGTCCTAAGCTTTTCTTTGCACTCATATTTGTTACTCCCTTCAACCTACATTTGAACTGAATATGAGGGGTGTTTAGTCAGCTCAGACGTTTGAGACCCTGTTTGAGGAGCCTGTCTGAGTTCCTCTTTCGTGACTAGCCAGTGATCGAGCCGTTCGTCCAGACGTTTAAGACGAGTTTGAGGCATCCAGTTGTAGATGCTTTAAAACCCTAGTAGTATGTACTGTTCTGTACATAAATCGCTGTCCGGGCCGCATGACCGAGTAAAGCCGAGAACGGACGCACGTAGCTAATACTCCTAGCTAGCTTAGTTAGGTGAAAAGTATGTGCCGTGTTCGTCTGGTGTTTTGGCACGTGACTAGCCCAAAAGAGTAGCTATGCCGTGAAATCGAGTGAGACTTGCATCGATCTCACCGCCGGGATGATTGCTGCACGGTTAACTCAGCTGAGCTAACCTGCGGGAAACTGAAACCCATGGCCTTGCGTAACCTCATCCGTCTACCAGCCATCTAATCGATCGGACGTACGTACGTGTAGATTTGGCGTGGCGCGCATCATCCGTCTTTCTCCGGATCGTCACGCGTTGCTTATCTCAAGTTCCCAAGTGGTACGACTTGACTATGATCGTCTTATGAGGGAAGCTGGATATGACGTGGGTTTGCCAGCGCGGGCCGGCACGTCGGAGGCTAGCTAGTTTCGCTCGAACACCTTGCTCGTTTCGGCATGGTAATTGGCACAAGTACTCCCTCCGGTCCTTTTTATTCTATATATAAAAATTGTCTGAAGTCAAACTTTGAGAAGTTTGATTATATTTATATGAAAAAATATTAACATCTATCATCCTAAAGTTATACAATATGAAATTTTAAGTCCTGATGCATAAACTGGTATTGATTTCACATTATGAATGTTGATATTTTTTTTATAAAGTTGATCAAACTTTATAAGACTTCACTTCAGACAAATCTTATATGTAAACTAAAAAGGACCGGAGGGAGTACTTTCAGAAAAGGGCAAAGGTAAAGCGAAAAGGCTTGCTCCTCAAGACCCACGTCGCACTCGATCGATTTACCCTGTGTGGCCACATTTCAGAGCCGGTAGGTCACACGGATGGTTTGATGATGCAATATTCAGGGAAACTTTTTGCAGTGTGCAGCCATTAAATTAGGAATAAAGAGAACATTGACGTCGAGCGAACCGAGCAGATGAATGTGTTTCCTGGGTGGAACGTGTTCACCATGTGATTTGGCTAAGCTATTTTGGAGTTGCATCATGTCGTGGCTGGGTGTTAACTGCGCCACTTCGTCGTTTGTTGAGCTTCGAGCCGCAGCGAATCAGCGGACGGGCCTGAATAGGTGCTTGCTTATTTCTGTTTGGTTTTGCTGGGATGTGCTATAGGAGCAAATTTACTCTTGATCATATCTTTCGTACTAACATGCCGACTGTTTGTACAAATTGTCTTCATTTCGTCAGCAGTGAACATTATTGACTAAGGAGTCTGGCCGAGATGCAATGCAGCTTGCATGCTGATCTCTAAAGTGCGGACCATGGCCTCATCCCTTTCCCAGCAAGATCAAGTTGCTCCTCCATGATATTCAAGCTTGCTTCGGTTGTTGCTAGTTTACATTTTGGTCGTTGGTAGTGGGTAGTTGGCATGCGTGCCTCTTATTTGTGTAAACTGTTGACATTTTTCTTTGCCTCCCAGTTGGGACGCCCGAACTCTTGTTCTTTTTGGTGCTTGTCTGAATTCTGCCTGGTGGCTTTATTTATATAGTCGGGCGCATGTCTTTTCTTAAAAAAAAATAGTCCAAGACTTGATATGAATGATCGTATTTTTCTTAACTATGAGCCATCTGTGGTGACTTCCTCAATTTGAGGATCCACCAGCTCAGTGTCTCCGAATTGCGAAGTGTGTGGATGCTTTCATAGATGTGAGTATGTGTGTGTATGTGAGTATATATGGTTGTACTATGTTACTAAAAAAACATTGACATAGATATGCATTTCTTAAGGAAAAGAAATTAGTTTCTCCTTCCTAGCATTGCTATCGGTTGGGATAATGAAAAACCAAGAAAATGAATAAACTGAGCTCTTGAACTAAAATAATTTATTATCTGTCAACATCTAAGTCGACCAAGAGTTCTTATATATAAGTCAATCATAAATTCATAACATTGTCCATGTAATCTTGATTTTTTTCATACCCGCGGGTATCAGCATGGAGTTATATATTGGACTGCTCAGTGCATTAGCCTTTTCTTTTGATGGATGACCAGTGCATCAACTTAATTATATACTCCCTTTGTTCCCTAATATAAGATCTTTTACCTTTTTCTTGATTCATATGTTTGTAGACACGTTTTAGTATGTATGCTCACTCATTTTAGTATATATAGAGTCAATGTTTTAAAACAACTAAAAGGTTCTATATTAGGAAACAGAGGGATTACACATAAAAAAATCACTTAGGTGACTAAGGCCAACGGGCCTTTGCCGTGGACGGACCATAGCTTGATTTGTCCCGCAATGTCGTAGTCCTCTTCCCTTTCTACTTCTCCTCCCCTCTGGGTGCCCCAGCTGCCTTGCACTTGCAACTGTATATGTATGCATCAATGCATGTTTGCTATTAGTAACTTGCTTAAACATGGCAAACGCGTTAGCCAATTTTCTTTGGTGAGGGTGGGGCAGCGTGGAGCTCTGAGGCCGACGGGGTTAGCTGCATCCCCGTCTTGGGTGAACTCGAGGCTTCAATGAGGTGGAGACAGGGATGTCGCAACCACGACGTTC
>NC_041388.1:521777404-521792801 GCF_002162155.2 Triticum dicoccoides
GGAATGTCGTGGTGGCGGCAACGTGGCAGAGTCAACAACAAGAACATGGTGTAACAATAAGGCATGTGCAGAGTGCCGCAGACCAATTTCTCGCGTTAGCTGGCGGTTCAGTCGGCACCAATCAATGGGTCGAACGAAGAGGGGGCTAAAGAAAGAAGAAGGTTGGACGACCGTTGGATGAAAATTTAATGGTCCAGCCAAACCGACCGAGTCCCAATTAGTTTTTAGCCAACATCTACATTTTTTTAGGCAAACTCGCAAAGCTTTATTCAACCGTCACACAATTTACAGGGACGAATAAAAGGTCTCCGGGGTGATGTAACCAAACATGGCCGCCAACCCTGAGTGCCCATGTTGTGCTAGTTTGTGAGCCTCGGTATTTGAGGTTCTAAATTCATGCCTAAAGATACAAGAACTAAAAGACGTAGCCTGAGCCAATGGGCAATTGCTCCTTGGGATGCCGCTATCCCTCCCTTCTTAGCTTGCACTGCCTTCTTGCAATCTGAGTCCACTTGAATTCTCTGAGAATATAGAACATCTAACAATGCTAGTGCTTCTCTAATCGCCATGGCTGTGAGAACTTCAGGTTCATCAATATTTTTGAAGACAACCACAGATGCTCCCTGAAAAATTCCTGAGAAATCGTGGCACATAGCTCCAACAACTCCATACCCTCCTGCACAGAATTGATGCATCCACATGTATCTTCGAGTGATCCTCCGGCGGTGGTATCCATGCAGACGAACGAGGGGGCGCCGCTGCAATTCGGGACCTCGGCTTGTTCAAACCACCATCTACATAGGGCATGTTCTGAACTCCTCCTAACTCTCCCAACTCCAAAAATCCAGCTTCCCAATCCATTTTCTCACTCCACACGGCGATTCATGTCCTTTCGGCAGCGGAAACAGCTACTCTGTCGCCATTTTGGGCTGGTAGCGGCATATTGTGCTGGATGGAAATCGTCCCATGGACCAAGCATGCAGCCCAAGAAAGGAGAGATGTGTTTTTATAGGAGGAAAGAGCCATGAGCCAGTTTTCACTAGGAAAGAGATTAAATGAAACGTTTCGTTCACTTCATGGTCGCAAACCATGTAATTTTAGCCAACTCCATGTTTTGGAGGATTCCCTGAAGCTGCTATATGCCAACTTCTCGACTCCACGCTTATTACGCTAGGATTCAGGGATTCAGCACAGCTTCTCAAAGCTAACTTCTCGAGCTAGAATTGTTCGGCTCCGCTCCGCAGATGGAGTTTGTGAAGCATGGAGCTGGAGGACTTCAGAAAAGGCCCATAGTAGGAGCCATCTATTTGTGATGCAAACATACTGCAAGCATTCGCAAATTATATCCGATTTCCCCGTCGCCGTACGGCCCGGTACCTTTTCCCCGTCGCCGTACGTGCTTGGCCTGTGTCTGTAGCAGGCAGATCGAACTAGGCCCTGCATGCATCCCTTGGGAGAAAGGTCAATAGGTCACACGTACGTAAGGCTATCTAGTCGCTGCATTTGTCTAGAAAAAAGCTAGTTGCTGCATGCATGGCTTGGGAGAATAGGTCACATGACCGAGGCTGACCCTTCCATTTACTCGTGTTTTTCAATGATTTGGCTTGGATAATGGGGCGCATATAAATGCAGGTGCAGTCCAACTTCACGCGGAGTATAGTTCAGGGCTGGGTTTTAATTAACATGGTGTATATGATCTCGACTCAGATTTTTTTTAGCAAAAATCACATCATTTACGTTTTAGAAAGTTATGATACTGTATTCATGTGGGGAATGGATATATATCCTCGCAAAAAAATAAAAAAGGAGAATGGATATATATAAGGTTTTGTTTTTTCGATAATCATGTCGAGCATGGATATAGGTATGTGCATGTAAATAGCAAATTGGTCGAAGCACAGTGCAAGTCACAAAAACTTGTGTCGATACAAAATGGTTATGTTTTAAGTTTCAAAATGCATGATATTTTTCCTACTCATAAATGGTTATGTATAAGTTTCAAAATTAACTTGCACCTATATACTTGCATTCATCCTCTACATGCATGATTTTCTATAGTTTTAAAAACTTAAATAATGTGTTTTATGTTAAAATTCTTGGTCGAGATCATTTCCCGCAGGAAAGAAAAAACTCTTGGTGGGTCGTTTCCTCCCTAAACCTAGGCGGCTAGGGAAAACTCTCCCATCCAGACTTCAATGGTGAGCCCGTGGATTCGTCTCCCATCTATATGCCGCTTTGGTGGCCGGTGGAGAGAGGGGATTTCCGATGGCTTCGCCCCGGTTAGTAGTTTAGGTTAGGCTTTTTAGTCCTCGCAGGTGCCGTGCTCAAGCGGATGGCGATATTTTTTCTTCTAGTTTGTCCTTCGGGCTCCAATCCTTCTCGAATTCGTCTGTCTGGACGTAGTCGACGAAGCTCCAACATAGATTCCTGTCGCCTCCTTAAACCGATAAGGTTAGAGTTTCTCGTCATGTGACGAGGTTTGGTGTCAGGTGATGAGGTTTAGTGACTAATCTCTCCGTCCCATAATATAAGATGTTTTTTGACACTACACAACTGCTAGCTAACCTAATTGTCATCTATTGGTTCCTACAAGATCTCAAGCCCAGGCCCACAGGGACATGTTTTTTACGGGGCAAAGATAAATCGAAAACGACAGAGACCATTTCCGTGACATAAACGGATATGCGAGGTCTCAACCGCAAATGTGCCACCGGTATAAATACATGACCATAGTGCAAGTGGAACTACAGGCACCGCATCTCCACTTGCGAGTTCAAGGAGCGACGCGTATGCATTTGCTGCCGGGCATGGACGACGAGCTGCTCTCCCCGTGCTCCTCCTTCTTCCAGGTCTCTCCGCCGTCCGGCCAGTTCGAGCATCAACACCACCAGTTTATCGAGTTCGCCTCCTGCGAGGTCCCGGAGCAATGGCTTCTCGGAGACGTCGTCGTGCCGGCCAAGAGCGAGGACGCGGGGGACCTGTGGCCCGCGGGGTCCCTGTTCTCGCCGGACTCCGATCTCTCCGAGCTGCCGGCGCCGAGCCTCCCTGCGTCCACGGAGTCGACGCCACGTCCGGCGGCGAAGCGGCGGGGGAGGAAGCCGGGGCCCCGCCCCGAGGGCCCCACCGTCAGCCACGTGGAGGCGGAGCAGCAGCGCCGCGACAAGCTGAACCGCCGCTTCTGCGACCTCCGCGCCGCCGTGCCCACCGTATCACGCATGGACAAGGCCTCCCTGCTCGCCGACGCCGCCGCATACATCGCCGAGCTGCGCGCCCGCGTGGCCCGGCTCGAGGACGAGAGCAAGCAGGCGGCCGCCGCGAGGTGGGACACTAACTCGGCCTCCCTTGGCGGTGGCGGCGCCTCCTTCCAGAACTTTCTAGCCGGTGACGAGACGGTGGAGGTGCGGATGGTGGGGCGAGACGCCGCCGCAGTGCGCGTGACAACGGCCGCGGGGTCCGCCCCTCACGCGCCGGCGCGGCTGATGAGCGCGCTCCGGTCGCTGGAGCTGCAGGTGCAGCACGCGTGCGTGAGCCGCGTGCAGGGCGCGACAGTGCAGGACGTCGTGGTGGACGTGCCCGCCGCGCTGCAGCCCGATGACGGCGCCGCCCTCCGCTCCGCGCTGCGCCAGCGGCTACGGCTACGCGACAGCGCCTAGGGATAGAGCCTAGAGCTCCCCTAAGTTATCTCGTGAGCACGTACATCACGAGACAACTCCCGCATACGATGGATGCCATGCATGCTAAATCTGGCGCCTTTGCTGCGTGTCGTCCATGCAATAAATTCCAATACCCATATATACCCATTGTGAATAGTGACCAGTTAAAAGCTTGTTTGTATCTATACTTACGGATTGAGTATATGTATGCACGTGTGTTTACTAGTGTTATGTGCTTGTTAAACTATTGTGTAATATATACATGCATACATGTCCTGAATGATACCTTAATTAGTACTTGTATTGGTGTATCTTGCGCTCCTAGAGATGAATCATGAATGTTTGGTTCAAGAGAACGAGCTTATCAGCTTATGATCAATCTAATGGCCTCTCTATAATCCAATAAATTGATGGTACGCTGGTTTTGTTATTAGAAAGCTAGGGGCTAGCTCTTCGATTCAGGTAGAGTTTATTACAAACGATTGAAGTGGGGGAGTAAGAGTTGAAAAGAGGATTTCTCGCTTCTTTCTCTGATGCAAAACTATGCTTGAATCTTTCATCTCACACGCTCCTAAGTGATACAAGTGTTAAGATTTAGTTAATTAGTTTAATTAAAGGGAAATCCTAGCTTTTCGAAACCGATGTGCGGTTTCTCCCCCGATGGGTCACGTCTTAATGTAACGGACGCGTCCTTCTAATCTTGCCTCTTGTAAGCGTCGCGACTGTGCGACGTGTCCCCTCCGGACATATAAATATGTACATCATTACAGTCAATCAAGTGAGATCATTTTACTGTTCACGCACAGTTTCTTTACACGTTGTCACGCACTTCTCTCCAGCGAGAGCGACAAGGCCGCACAAGAACTCGTCGGAGAAGAATCTGGAATGGTGAGGATGCCGTCCCTTGCCTCTCTTCTCCTTGGCCTTCTCTGGGAAGAGGGTCGCCGCCATTTTCTTGCCGAGCAGCGCCGCCGGTTCGTCCGCCATCGATGGGGGGCACCACCAGCAGTTTCTGGCCTCGGCATTAACCGCCGCCAGAACTTCTCCGGAGGATGCCGCCATCACGTGGCCGCTGGACGACGCCGTCGCACCACGCCGGTGAACCGATGCCTGGCCACGCCGGCAAACAACCGCCAGGGTCTGGACCCAGGGCTGGTCGCCGGACGAAGCGCACCACCACCGCTGAACGCCGAGATGGGCATGCCAGAGCCTGTTGTTGCCACTCCATCTGCACCAAGTAGGTGCCGTGTGCACGGAGATGGTCCGTGCCCCGCTCGCTCCATTGGCACATGCCTGCCGTCACCAACGCCAACAGAGGAGGAGGAGCGGGAGATCGTCGCTGACGTACCTGCACGCGGCTACAGCCCGGCTCCGACGCGCGTCGCCAGTGCCAGGGGCGACGGCTTCGTCTTCATCCCGACTACAGGACGCACCATGGCCACCGCGGGCGTGGTCACCGCTGCCGGAGCAAGTGACACTCCGGGGACGAGCAGCGCACCATGGGCGTTTGGCCACTCCCCTGCTCCTCCCGGCGAACAGGGCATCTTCCTCTTCAGGGCAGGAGGGACGCCCGCCACGGATGTCGCTGGCACAAGCGGTGGCGCGGGTCCACCCGACACCGGCGCGAGCCGCCGTCTTTTCTTCGGGCGCTCCGTCGCCGCCGTCGACCGTCGCCTTGGACGCCGTCAGGGCGCCTGGAACCCGACGTTGCTCGGCCTCGCCAACGAACCTGACTACACCCCCTCGTCGGACGAGGAGGAGGGCTTCATCCCTTCACCGCCGGCGGCTCGCCGGTGAGCACGCGTACGGCGCGGCGGCCGGAACAGAGGAGGTGGAGCCGCGTGGGATGGGGATCGGGGGCGGTAGGGGAAACTCTATCCGTCGACCCCATTTATGCAGCAAATAAAGCGGCGCCGGGCTGTTGGGACGAAAGGCCAGATTTACTGTAGCAGTACTGTAGCAGTGGGCTATGCTATTGGTTTGGGTCGATCTGTTGCGATCCAGGACCATTTTTTCGTTTTTCTTTTTCTGTTTAGTCCTTTTAACTAGCAGTTTGAAGTTGTGACTAGTTATTTAGTAATTTGTGTAAATTACTATATTGTGTTGTTCAGTAATTAGTGAATATTACTGTATTGTACAAGTACAATGTATGTCAACGTGTATGTTCCGGCAATTTGGCAATTACTATATGTTGATCAATATACATGCATTGTTTTATTTACAAAACAATTAATTTTCTATGAGAGTAAATTAATAAGCATGATACTGCATGCATGATATGGCTGACATATCTAAAAAAGAGTTTGCTGAACTTGCCGTCGATGGTTCTAACTATTTGACATGGGCAATGGATGTCAAAATCAATTTGACGGCCAAGGGACTCAATTCCGCTATAACCACACCTGCCCAAGGGACTGCATCCGTAACATACATAATAAGGTATTCAGCGTTGCACTTCATTCGACATCATCTTCACCCTGACCTAAAGACAGAGTATCTAATGGAGGAGAGCCCTCTGACACTCTAGAACTCCTTAAAGGAGAGGTATGATCAACAAAGGGCGGTGATGTTGCCTGAAGCGCAGCAGGAATGGGCGCTAGTCCGATTCCAAGACTTTAAGTCTGTAGCTGCATACAATTCTGCTATTCATAAGATCAACTCCAAGTTAAGATTCTGCAATAGTGCAGTCTCTGATGCTCATCTTATTGAAAAGATGCTTTCTACTTTCCATCCTTCTATGAGGATACTTGCTGAACAGTATCGTCAGCAAAAGTATAAGAAGTATTCTGAGTTGATTTACTCGTTGCTTCAGGAAGATAAGCACAATGAGCTTCTTGAGAAGAACAATTTGGCTCGTCCAACAGGGACAATGCCTCTGCCTGAATCACACTTCAACTCTAAGAATACTCAAAAGTTCAATGGTTCCAAAATGAACCGTAGGACATTCAATGGAAAGTGGAAGCGTAATGAGAAGCAGAATAAGTATGGAGTCCAAAAGGGCAAAGGTCCTTTCAAGAAGAATGAAAGGGCTAGCAACAGTGGTTGCTTCAGATGTGGTTGTAAGGAACACATTGCAAAGAAGTGTGAAACTTCGAAGCATTTGGTGGAATTGTACCAACAGTCACTTGGAAAGGGCAAGAAGGCTCAGGGGAACCAGTATGAAGCACACTTCACTGGCAATGAAGATGGTACCCCTACGGTTGATGGTTCTCGAGAGGATTCTCCGAACATGGACAACCAGGAGCAGAATCGGCAAGTGGAAGATCCAATACTAGATCTCGATGACATGCTAGTGGAATTTGGTTCTACTGACATATATGGAGACCAGATTTAGTCTCATTTGTCTAAGTATTGTAATGATGTTATTAGACATATTACATGTGTTGTAAAATAAGTTATGTCCTTAGACATAATGTGTTAGCTATGTCGTGTGACATAGGGCTTGTAATAAGTACAAGACATATATAGTTTGTAATGTATGTATTGATTCTATAAGAGTTTGATTATATACTGAACCTTGTTCTTTTACTCTATAGAACTTCAAGGAATAATACAATGGAGGAGGAAATGTGTTTAGTGGATAGTGCATCTACTAACACGATACTTAGGGAGATGAAGTATTTCCAGACACTCAAGAAGAGTAATGGAAGTGTCATGACAATTGCTGGTTGAGACACGGTAATTGTTGGTTCTGGTCAAGCTACAATTACACTCCCTATTGGTGCTAAATTGATAATCCAGGATGCTCTACTGTATCCAGATTCTACTCGTACCTTGCTGAGTTTTAAGGATATCCGCAAAAATGGTTTCCATGTGGAAACTAATGAAGAGAGTGGGGCTGAATGCCTACTCATAACTCAGCAAAAGGTATTTCCAAAGGAAGTCCTTGAGAATTTGCCTTCTCTATCTTCTGGGTTGTATTATACATATATTAAACCAGAGATGCATATGACGTACAAGATAGTTTTTCAGAATATTGATAAGTTCAAGATTTGGCATGGTCGCCTGGGTCATCCTGGTATTGGGATGATGGGAAAAATTATTGATGGTTCTGTCGGACACAACCTAACGGATAGAAAGTTCCCAAAATCATTGGATTTTGTATGCACATCATGTGCAACTGGGAAGTTGATCACAAGGCCATCTCATATGAAATTAAAGGATGAGCAACTTGATTTCCTTGAACGCATTCAAGGAGATATTTGTGGTCCAATACAACCGTTATCTGGACCATTCAGATATTTCATGGTCCTAATTGATGCATCATCAAGATGGTCAAATGTGTGTCTACTGTCAACAAGAAACCATGCTTTTGCAAAGCTAATTGCTCAAATCATTAAATTGAGAGCAAATCATCCTGAGCATCGGACAAAAACCATCAGAATGGATAATGCTGCGGAATTCAGTTCTCGAGCATTTAATGATTACTGCCTAGCTTTGGGCATTTCTGTGGAGCACTCAGTACCTTATGTACATACCCAGAATGGTCTTGCGGAATCACTTATCAAGAGGATCAAGTTGATAGCAAGACCGCTCCTTCAGAATAGTAATCTTCCAGCTTCATGTTGGGGTCATGCAGTTTTACATGCTGTAGAATTGATACAAATTCAACCAACTGCATATCATACAGTCTCCCCCGTTGCAGTTAGTGCATGGAAACCAGCCAAGTATTTCCCATCTGCGGCAATTTGGTTGCACGGTATATGTACCGATCTCACCACCGCAGCATACATCAATGGGCCCTCATAGACGAATGGGGATCTATGTGGGGTACAATTCTCCGTCAATTATTAAGTACCTGGAACCCCTGACAGGGGATTTATTTATAGCCCGGTACGCTGATTGCATTTTTGGTGAGGACAATTTCCTGGCATTAGGGGGGAGAGAATAACCATAAAGAATGCCGAGAAATAGATTGGGATGTAAAAAACATCCAGTCCTTAGATCCACGTACGAATGAATCTGAACTGGAGGTTCAGAAGATTATAAATTTGCAAAATATTGCAAATAATCTTCCAGATGCATTTACTGATTATAAAGGTGTCACAAAATCAAATGTTCCCGCTATGAATGTGCCAGAGAGAGTGGATGTGACCCATAGATCTACTCAGCCACCTAAGAGGGGGAGGAATCTGGACACAAAGGACAACGCTTTGTAGAAGCATCCAAGGGGAATGAGGAATCCTCAAATACTAAATGCAAGTCAACAGAATGTTGATATTCAACCTAGGGTTGAAGGACACCTGAAGGATGTTGGACATCCAGAACCCAACACGAGTGTGCACACAAATTTTGGTGTTGGGACATCGGAAGACCTTGATCCAATTGTTGAGGGAAATCACGAAGGATCAAAAGGTATTGATCAAATATCCATTAATTATATTGATTCAGGAGAATCATACAATAGAAAGATTATAGTTGTCAACATTTATTTCGCCTCTAGAATTGCAGAAGGCCTTGATTTGGATCGAGAACCTAACTCCATGGCAGAGTGCATGAAGCGCTCAGACTGGTCCAAATGGAAGGCATCAATTGAGGATGAATTGCGCTCCCTCATAAAAAGAGGGGTATTTACTGCAGTAATACCCACTCCTCAGCATGTATTCCCTATGGTATCAAAATGGGTTTTCGTTCGTAAGAGGAATGAGAACAATGAGGTGGTGAGATATAAGGCGAGGCTTGCAGCACAGGGGTTCACGCAGAGACCCGGCATCGATTATGATGAAACATATTCTCCTGTTATGAGTGGAACAACATTCCGATATTTAATATCACTGGCAGTGAAAATGAATTTGTCTATCCAACTGATGGATGTTGTGATTGCATATTTATATGGGTCACTGGATTCGGATATTTATATGAAAGTTCCCGAGGTAATGAAACTTCTGAATCCAAAGGCTAATCGCAACATGTATTGCGTAAAGCTTCAGAAGTCATTATATGGCTTGAAGCAGTCGGGAAGAATGTGGTATGACCGACTGAGTATATTCCTTCTTCAGAAGGGTTACTAAAACAACAATGATTGCCCATGTGTGTTTATTAAGAAATCAAAGAATGGATTTTTGCATTATTTCTGTGTATGTGGATGATCTGAATATCATTGGGACTACACAAGAAATACATGAGGCAAGTAATCATCTTAAGACGGAGTTTGAGATGAAAGATCTGGGTAAGACTAAATTTTGTTTGGGCTTACAACTTGAACATCTTCCTTCAGGAATACTTGTTCATCAGTCTGCTTATATCCAAAAGATTCTTGTGAAATTTAATATGGATAAAGCATATCCATCGAAAACACCAATGGTTGTTAGATCTCTTGAAAGAGATAAAGACCCATTTAGACCTAAGGGTGATGATGAAGAGGTATTAGGGCCTGAGTTTCCTTACCTCAGTGCTATTGGAGCACTAATGTATCTAGCAAACTATACCAGGCCTGATATATCATTTGCAGTAAATTTATTGGCTAGATTTAGTGCATCACCGACAAAGAGGCATTGGGTTGGTGTGAAGAATGTTTTCAGATATCTTCAAGGCACCAAAGATCTTGGTTTGTTCTATCAGAAAAATCAAGATAAGACCATGGTGGGATATTGTGATGTTGGATACTAATCGGATCCCCATAATGCCAGATCACAGACTGGTTTTGTCTTCTTGAGTGGAGGTACGGCCTTCTCTTGAAAGTCGACAAAACAAACTCTAGTGGCTACATCTACGAATCATTCTGAAATTATTGCTTTGTTTGAAGCATCATGTGAATGTGCATGGCTTCGCAGAATGATTAAATTTATTGAAAGTTCAAGTGGGATTGGATCATTGGAATCACCCACTATTATCTATGAAGATAATGCTGCATGTATTACACAGATGCAAACATGTTATATAAAGAGTAATGTTACAAAGCATATTTCTCCTAAGTTATTTTATCCCCATGAGTTACAGGAAACCGGGGAGATAAATATTTTGCAAACGAAGTCATGTGACAATCTTGCCGATTTGTTTACAAAGTCATTACCAAGTTCTTTATTTGAGAAGTACATCAATGGAATTGGTATGAAATGACTTCAGGACTTGCAAAGTTCAGGGGGAGTGTCTCCCTGAATGATAATCTGTTTGTGATCCTCAGATCTTTGATATCGCACTCTTTTCCTTTATAAAATTTTCCTAAATGGTTTCTTATGGAAGGTTTTTAATGAGGCAATAGTAATACATGCATTATGATATGTCGGTTTCTCCTAATTTTCCCAGTGGGTTTTTCGAAAGAGTTTAGATGGCATATTGTACATATCTTCTCGTATTTTTCCTATAGGGTTTTTGGAGAAGACTGATCATGATGATGATGATGATGATGGTGATGATGATGTTTACAAGAATAATGAAAGCAGGGATTAAGGGGGAGTGTTAAGATTTAGTTAATTAGTTTAATTAAAGGGAAATCCCAGCTTTTCCAAACCGATGTGCGGTTTCTCCCCCGATGGGTCACGTCCTAATGTAACGGACGCGTCCTTCTAATCTTGCCTCTTGTAAGCGTCGCGACTGTTCCACGTGTCCCCTCCGGACATATAAATATGTTCATCATTGCAGTCAATCAAGTGAGATCATTTTACTGTTCACGCACAGTTTCTTTACAACAAGAAAGACAAATATTTTAAGGGTCTGCAATGCCGTGCAAACCGGTTGTAAATCTCCATCCGTGCGTTCCCGGAGCCATCAGCTGGCACGTGTCCAACCAAAAAATCGAAGGGCGCACTCCAGGCGCTTCTTCCGTCGGCTCGACAGTGGTCGCTCGGCTCCGCATCGTTAAGTTCCCAGCTCGTTTTCTTTGTGGTATGTGTACGGTCTCATCTCCTCACGGCTCACTGTTCCTCGGCTCAGGCGGCTCAGGAAGCCCAGTAGCCCACGATCATCTCCCCACGACAATGGATCTGGCGAGCAGAGTGACGGCGCCGGCACTTTCCTCCATCTCCTCGTCTGCGGCTGCGACGCAGCCTCCACCGTCGACGCGGCCTACTCACCGTCACCGTCGCCGGCGAGTGGTCGTCGGGGAAGAGACTACAGATCGCGCGGATCTGGCGCACGTGTTCTGAGTTGTTCGATTGAAACTGACGAGAACATCACGCGGGGGAGCTGGAAGACTCCGACCGGCAAGCTGGGCAACGCTATAAAGGGCGATGAGCTATCCGCCATGATCGCATGCATCGACACCACCAGCGACTGGCGTGTGGAAGTTGGATGTATGGATTTTTGTTGGAGGAAAGGTGGGCGTATGACAGTATGTGACGAGTAATTTTACAGTTCATATTGTATAATCGAATTTGATGATTATGACGCATGTCATATGTAAAAACTGATGCCTGATTGATCATATAATGCTGCCCCGGTTGCTTGATGCGTGCATCTTTTTCTGTGTATGATTTATGTGTATGCACCGACTCACCGTCACCGTCGCCGGCGAGATGTCGTCAGGGAAGACTTGTGTCGGCTGGACCTGAAGACGGCGGCTGCGGAGATGGTTGAGAGCGGATGGGTCGTTCGCCATGGAAACGTGATTTCAGGAGCAGATGGGTCGTCCGCCATGGCGGCCGAAGCACAAGTACACATGCTTTGGAGCGAGCTGGGGATACAAACGAGCTGTGGGAGGCAGTCAGGAGTGGGTGAACGCTCGACGTGCGGTGCATTGGAAGGACACGTGGCAGCAGATCTCCTGAGATACGCACGGGAGCCAGTTTACAACCAGTCTGCACGAAATCCGCCACCCCCCTCCCCCAGTTTGAGAATAGGGTTTAGGGTTTTTCGTGAGGCAGAGCCTCTCCACGTCTTTCTGTATATAACAATCAGCATATACAATTACATACGCACAGGGTACGTGTACACGACAGGCTAGACCTATTTTAACACTCCCCCTCAATCTGAACTTCTACTCCGTACAAGGTTTAGATTGATACTAAAACGGTCTAGCATCTGTCTGGTGGCTGGTTTAGTAAACACATCAACCAGCTGATCATTAGAAGAAATGAACCTGAACTTTAGAGCTCCAGAAGAAACACGCTCGCGCACAAAGTGGAAAATCAATCTCGATGTGCTTGGTACGCGCATGAAAAATAGGGTCGGCAGTCAGATATGTGGCCCCTAAGTTATCACATAATAGAACCGGAACACGCTGCTGAGACACTCCAAGCTCTTTGAGTAGTGATTCTACCCAGATGGCTTCAGCAGCTCCATTCGCCAAGGCTTTGTACTCGGCTTCTGTGCTCGATCTCGACACTGTTGATTGTTTCTTCGAACTCCAGGAAATGAGGTTCGGTCCAACAAATATGGCGAAACCTCCAGTTGATCGACGATTATCCGGACATCCTGCCCAATCTGCATTAGTGAAAATACTAATGCTAGTAGGGACGGCCTTGCGAAACTCCAGCCCTGTGTGCAATGTTCCTTTCACATAACGTAAAATCCACTTAACAGCTTCCCAATGAGCATCAGTGGGCTGTGAGAGAAACTGGCACACCTTGTTCACTGCAAATGAAATATCTGGGTGAGTGAGTGTTAAATACTGCTGCCCACCAACAACATTGCGATATCGGAAAGAATCATCGGTACTGAGAGGCTGTCCAGACACTCGTGCAAGCTGATCGGAAGTAGACAGCGGTGTGGAAGTAGGCTTACAATTCTCCATGCTCACAAGGTGCAAAAGATCCAAGGCATACTTCCGTTGAGTCAATGTCATCCCCCTGAATTGTATGTGTAGAGGTCCAACCTCAAACGTTCAAATCTCTGTGCATAAGTGTCATCCCTGGATCGGTAATGCTGACACACACAGTACTTCGAAGGATTTATAACAGAGTAGCAATCACACACTTATTACATAGATAGTCTCAAGAGAGAACTTATTAAAATAAACATGGCTTAAGGCCATCTAAATGATAACGGCGGAAGGCTTGGAAGATTAAGCGAGTCCATCAACTCCAACGGCATAGAGTGCACGAAAACGACCTAGCGCACCTTAATCTTCGTCTGAAAAGTCTGGAACATGATATGTTGCAGCCCAAAATGGGCCAGCACATGTAATATGCTGGCAAGATAACACAGTAGATCAATGAACAAGTAAAGGCTATCACTACATGCATATGGGGCTGGTGGAGTCTCTACGGTTATAATGTTTTGCGTAAAGCCAATTTTTCCCTACAACAAAGGAATATATTTTATTTAACTATCATGGTAGTTGTTAAGCATTGAGAAGGTTCCTCCAACTCAATCCCAATTAAACAGTATTAAAAACCCAACAAATTAATTAATAGAGTGATGAGATCAACATGATAAACCAAGATCCAGATACTCAAAATGTCCATAATCGGGGACACGACTAACCATGATTAGTTTGTATACTTTGCAGAGGTTTGCGCATTTTTCCCCACAAGACGCGATCTCCTCCGTTGGATTTCTCGCACTACATGGTGTTTGAGAAATAGATGACCGAGACACAGTCTTTCAGAAACATTAACTCTAACCCCGGGTAGACAGTACCAACCTAGATCTCCTACATCTGCTAGCCTACCACTCGAAGAGGTCATGCAACTTACTCAACTATGCTAGAGCCTATAATAGCTTGTGGCTGCACATGGAAGTTTCTAGCATGAATTATCTTATGATCCCTTGGAGCCTGGGTGGCGAACCATAGGATGATCACACGGGTACTCCGGGATATCCTAGGACAACACTGGATTCTCCAGGTGCCCGCAACCAATCCACCTAGATGTGTATTTAAGTAGCCACCTTAAGTTAACCATTAATTAACAATATCACATCTGTCATGGATACACTCAAACCCAATCCACGGCTACGAGCATAGCATGGCAGTATAAGCATAACGTAGAAGTAACTCCCGGGGTTTGATCATAAAAGGGCAATAGGTTCTACCTCATCATCTACTTCCCAAAACCGACATGTTAAGAGATCCTACTCATGCAATGTTTGAGGGTTGTATTTAATGCATAAAACTAGGTAAGAAAAGAGTATGATCAAAGTGTTACTTGCCTTGCTGATCATCCGCAAAACCTAGAGACTCGTAGTAGCACTCTGCGCACTTCGGGAATTCTATCGCAAACAAACAATAGCATACATAAGCACTCAAGCAAAGATGCATGGGTAAAACTCAAATAAGAAGATCCAAACTGAAAGTTCAACTGAAGAGCTTCGATTTGCAAAAAGAAACAATGGAATCGGAGCTACGGAACTGAAACTACGGTCAAAAGAACTTCACAATCAAATCTGCTTGAAACCAAAATTTAAATTGTCAAAACCTTGTTCAAGTTGATTAAACAGAAATAGGGGTTCGAGACGAAGATTTTGGCGTTGGTTTCACTGGATTTGACCAACGGTTAAGAAACGACGAGGGTTTGAAGATCAGGGGCTAATATGTGATAAAAATAATCATGGATAGGTCCCTGGCTGAAAAAAACAGAAAAAGAAAAATCTAACGGACGAACAGGAGAACATGTTTGTTTAAGAACGAACGAACGAATGAACGATTACTAAATAACTAAACCGAATAAACCAAACCGATCTATTCGAAAAAAACCGATCTAGGGTTTTAAAAAACCCGAACGGTTTTACCTAAACCGAAAAAACCGAGGCGAAAACCGGCGAGGTCAATGGCTGGATTCCGGTGGCGGTGGCGGCTTCTCTGGCGCGCGGCGGAGCTCGGCGAGGCGGCGGGGCGAGCCGAGGCGAGGCACGGCAGCGGCGGCTGC